>NC_135507.1:72696329-72996329 GCF_052857255.1 Amblyomma americanum
TGTATGGTAGTTCATGTGTGGCGTAAACATGGAGGTCACCGCGTCCACAGTAATAATTCGTGTGTGAAGCTCGTTCCTTTAAGCTCCGAAATCGTTCAATATTTCTTTTTGTTTTTGTTTGCATTTACATCGTCGCTTTTCCGAACTTTGTTTTGTGGTCGAAGTAACTTCATTTTTTTCCTTCTCTTCCCTGCGTGCTCTAAGCCCTTTTCAGCCACCGCGTGTCCCTGTTTTCGCTGTGAAAGCACCTCTTCTTCTATTTCCATTCGTTATTTTGAATTTCTCCTTAAATAATAGATTACTCTGTGGTCACGGGCAGCAGAGGACGGCCAACCAATACGGAACATGCAGTGAAATGCCCAGGAAAAATTTGCAGTGCCCCTGGTGGGCGCGCGAGAAAGTTTTACTGCCGACCACGTACACCTCTTCAGACGCGGCCAGGCGACTCTCTGCACGTGGTAGCGATTGTGGCTCAGCTTGAGCCAATGGGGAGGCCTGTGCACTTTCCTTTTCATTTTTCCTGGCAACAACAGAACAGAACAGAATAGGCGACCGCCATGTGCTCACTAGCCTGGCACGAAAAATGTAATTTCTTCTGAAGAAGGGAAAGCCGCTGTAGCTGTGTGGTGTCCATAGTAGAGAGGGCAGAAGTCTATAGTTGAGAGAGGGCTCCCAGACGAAGACAAGTACTCTTGTCGAAACATTGGCTAAGCCCCCTCAGGCTCCCCCCTTCCTTGTTGACTTTGCTTGTGCTGTCGTTTCACGGTGGACACCTCATTCACGTCGAGAAGACAGGAGGGAGTGAAATAAGGAAGATACAAAAAGTGCGCAATTGAGCGCTCCGAAATAATTTCGACCGCCTGGTGCTCTTTAACATCAGCTGACATTGTGCAGCAAAGGGGCATCTTTTGCAGTTCACCTCTGCGGAAACGCGGACGCCGCAGCCGAGACCACGCGCTATTCAGCTCAGCAAGCGAACGTATAGCCGCTAAGCAACAGCGCCGGGTGATTTTTTTACTTCTGTGTAATACGTTCGTATATGTGGTCTGCTCTCTTCTTTTAATTAGTTCATATATTAACCAAATTTTCAGATTTCATTTGGCCCATAGCAGCCAATCTAACAAATCTTCCAGTTTGTTACTTGCACTCAATGTGGAGGCCGTATGCAGTGAAGACAAATTGCTCCAACTTCCGAACTTTTATCTCAGATTTCGGCTTTCTGCGATAATATTGGCCACATTATATAACACTTTCTTGTTTTTACCGGCACCTACACAACTCCAGTTCGCCGTACTAGACACTTGTGGGGTCGATTTACTAAGTTAGCTTCTAGACGCGGTGCCTATGCCCTCGAAATTGAGCTGTCAGCGATGTCCCGCTAGTTTTTAGCACTCCTGACCAGTCAATTCACCGCCGCGGGCGCTGCACAATATGCAAATCCCTAAATTGTACAGCATTCAGTATGCGCATTTTAAAACATGCATCCAATAAAAGCGCCGCAACGCATAGAAAGGCTTTACCAGAGTGTTCCTCTCTGTTCTCATCGGTTGTCAGGAAATTCTCGAACCTACTTGCCAACTAAAGAACAGGCGGCTCCTTGGTCTATGCAGAAGCAGCAAAATTTCTAAGCGAAGTCATAGCCACAGGCCGCAACTTAAGTGCACATCCATACAAATAGAACTGTACCGCGCGTTACTGCTCGAGGGTACGGCGTGGCAAAAATGGACATCCACATCAAGAATGTAAATTTAAGAGCGCCATTTACAATAATTGTTGGATGGGCTGATGAGATTAATAAATAGAGTGGCCGCAGCTGGCAAGAGAGAAGGTTAATTGGAGCGGTATGGAAAGGCATTTGTCTGTCAGTGGGCTTAGTCAGACTGAAGACGATAATGCTGATAATGATTTGCAAGGAATTATAAGTCACGCTAGTTATTCTCCTTACCTGAGCGTAAGAAGGTGAAACACTGTGATCTATTAATAGGTGTACTTAATAATTTCCACCCCAAAAGTATTGTGCTTCAAACGCGACATGCGTAGAACTCATCAACAAAGCTTTTTGGTGTATCATAAACAGGATACAGCGCACGGCAAGAACCTCTGCGGAGTCAAACTGCTTTCCCTGCAAGCATGACAATAGGACTTTCCGGTTCATTTTCATACCGCAGCCATTGTACAAACTCAGACTAGTCATAAGTCCTCCTGATGAGTTGAACACAATACCAACAGAATACCAACGCCCTGTTACGATTCACCCTACCCGGCAAACAGGTGCCAAAGGTGACATCGTGCAGAAAACTCGGACTCATAATAGATGGCAGAAACCATGCAAACTCTGACATTAATCAGTTTCAAGAACACTTGAAATTTCGTACACCTTATCATAAGGATCTTTAGCAAAAAAACACAGGGTGTTGGAGAAGAAGAGGCTACGCAGCTTGTCGCTGCACTTTTATACAGCAGACTCCTTTACAGCGCCCCTAATCTAACGCTAACGCAAACATAGGCTATAAAATTCGTATCTTCACTCAGCACCCTTGACAAGGCCGCTCTGAGTCTACCCACATACACCTCAAATCAGCGACGTCAACACACTGGTCTATTTTTCGCTCTCGCCGAACTAACACAACATAGAGACGGGCAAGTAGCACGCTCCCCTTCTACGGAACAAGGATGCAACATCCTGAACCGAACAACCATCACCCCATCAGCCTGACAGCAGTTATGCAATGCCCTCAGCTACCGCGCAAAATCGCATTTCCAAACATGCCAAAAAGCCCTGCGCTCCATGACGGTCGATGTCAAGCATATGCAAATCCTCATCACGAAGACAGGACATGTATAACCATACACAGGGACACCACACGGTCTAATATGCGGCCATACGCGTATGCAATATATGCGCCCCGAAAGACAAAACCAAACACTCACACATCTGGGCCATTTTCCAACGCCCCCAACATAACCACTCTAGAAACTCACGCGACAATATTCGCCATATAGGAAGCATCTTTACTCACTAAACACCAGACCACTAACATCAGCATCTGTACCGACTCCAGCAAAGCCATCCGCAATATAGAACGCAGACTACTGGATACCCACTTATAATATGGCATTCTAGAAGAATTCTATAACAGCAATTCCAAGCTTAAAATCACCCTGTGTTGAATACCTGGTCATGCTGGAATCGAGGGAAATGAGTTTGTTCATGACGATTACCTTCTTATTTACCTTACCCTCCCCCTCCTTCATGTAGTGCCGTTAGTGCTGGGCTCAAATAAAGTTTTTCCTCTTCCTGCTCCTCCATAGTTCCTCATTTTTCTAAAAAACTCTACTTTTCTGCACTTAACACGTTTCTTCTTCGTCGATTGCTCCCTCTTTTAGCAGGCGTCATCTTACGAAGACATGACCACCAAAACCAATGGAGAGACGCAGACCACCGCCAGTCCAGGGGATGCATCCCCGTCGCCTGTACGTACAACTGTAGCCATTGAGACGTAGCTCCTTCATGAACGAAATTTAAGCTTAGTACCTAGGAATACACGTTCCAAAAAAATTGCACATAACTCCGCACTTCCACTATCATGTCGCTCAGCCCAGTTGCTTGATCATAACGTGCGGGCCAACATAGACTCATTTGCGCTACCACTGCTTAATGAAGACTTCCGGCATTTGCTGACCATAGGCCTCTTTTTGTACCGATAACTACATTACCCTAGCATTTCGACCCTTCAGCATGGCGGCGCCGCCCCATGGTCACGTGGTGCGGAGCAGCTGCCGGGGGCGCGGCGCGCCGGCTAGTCTAAGTTGGGGGAGAATGAATCACCTATAGGGACGAAGATGAAGGAACCCTCAGCGAAAGGGAGCGGCGAAAGACTGGCATTGCAATTCAAATGAGCAAGTTCCACTCGGTCACCTGTATATATCGCGTCGCTCCAGATTAAACCAGAGCTAACCCACAGCCATTTTTTCTCTGAGGCCATCATTCCCCTCCGATGCCTGAGTACAAATAACAGTCGGTAAATGATTACTACCATCGCTAGTTGGCTTGCTTCGGGAAGGTTTGTCGGTCAGGTTTATAGGTCGGCAGAGTACCATAATACACCCTGTCATTTTGTCGGCGTAGCATCAGAAACGCAGGATGGTTTGTCACATCTTTCGATCCGTCAAAGGGGTGTACGTGTATCCGCAGGATTGAGCAGCGCGCTTTCTTACCCTCACAAATCGCATTTTAATACCGTTGCAGGGAAGCGGCATCCTTGCCGCACTGGGCTACACCGCGGTGGCTGCCCTCAAGGTACCTCTGCAAGACTTCAGCTTTTCTTTTTAAAATCCCAAATACCCCCAAGCGTATTGTGCTGTTGAAAGGCAGATATATATTAGGTTGGGGCAACCTAAAAAGGCTGAAAAACAATAAGCCCCTGCCTGCACCACTGACGTATAAAATGCTGATTGAAAGGCGGACAGCAGTAACATTGTTTGTGCACACAGATTTAGAAGTCACCGGAATGTAATATAAAATATACGATCGACAGTTTTAGAGTCGCTCAGCAAAGCTACCTTATTGCGAGCAAATTTGTTATGGATAAAAAGCAATCAGCTCTAAGGGGGAACAACAGTTGGATATATTAGTGGGATTCATTTCAGCGGCCCCGTTGGTAAGCAGTAAGCTACGCCAAATTCTATCTAGGAATATTACTCAGCCCCTGAAGCTTGTCATGAATCATTTAAGAGGAGGCCAAGGTGCTTCTAGCAACATGCAGATAGGTGGCCTTGAAAACCCCCGTTAATGATACAGTGCACTCAGACAGCGAAGCCGTTCAACGTCGCAAGCACAAGACAGGGAAATGGTAATTTAGACGGTGCAAAAAAAATGAAATTTTTGCTTTGATTTGCACTGCCCTGTGTCAGCACTTCTGAGACGCCCTATGTAACAAATGACGCGTAATATTATGAGGAATGGCCTAAATATAAGTCCGTTGTCTTGACATTTTGTCTAAAAAAAAAGAAGATTGCTCCGCAGGTCGTAACGATGGCACCAAGCGAGAGAAATTTAGTCCATTGACCGAATGTCTTGACTTTCGCAGGCACTTGTTCTTTTCAGCGTCTACCTTAACTATCTATCTGCCCTGCAAGAAGAATCGCTGGTGATCGAAGTCGACAACGCGATACCCTGCCAGGAATCGACCTACCCCCAGCCTGATGACCAGAGCCCCTGGGACCGTTTAGCCTGGCGCCGCCGCAAGGGTTCCCGGCATTCGAAGCAGCCAAGGCAAGCCTAAACAGCCGAGCAGCGCTCCGGGCGAAACAGCCCTCCGACAAGCAACCGCCGCGTCCGACTGCCAACGCCCAACGACCGCCAGCGCAAGAATCAGCACTGCTGGAGCATTGGTTCGAACCCGCGGGTCACTTGCGGCACCACACATACGACGACGAGGCTGAAGGTGCTGCCCTTCAAGTCGTGCCGAACAAGGGCGCGGTGTCGTACGTCTGGCGTCAAGACGCCGCAAGCGCTGGGGACAGCAAACAGACCACGGCGGTGACGTCGAAGAAGCGAAATCGCGGCATGTCCAGCTTCGACGCCATGCAGATGGTGCTTTCGGCACCAGGAACAGGGCGCGCGGCAAAGCGGCGCGTCACGACAGTGCCGGAAGAGAGGAGGAGTTCTTCGGCAGTACAGCGAACAGCACGGCTTCCACGACGCCCAGCCGCACGTCGCGTAAGAAGGAAGGGGTGCCTTCGTCCCCTGAGTTCAACTTCGAGGAGTACCTAGAGACGAGGAGGCGAGGAGCGTCCGCACAAGTGGTGCCTGCGCTGCCGGATGGGGGCAGACCGGAATGCAAGGCGAGCAGCAGTGTCCCTCCAGAAGGACCATTGGTCGAGCCTACGGACAACGCTAGTGCACGAACGGAGCCTGCGACTCAAGCTGGCGCAGGGATGAGGATGCAGCACTGGCAAGGAGGTCTCAAACAGGAAAAAACCTCCGGCTCTAGCCATGTTACCGATGTTCCTGCAGGCCATGGACCAGAGCAAATTGGGCCAGGGCCCGAGTCAGCACTGCTGCCGTCACGGGAGGTGGCCACCACCGCTGCTGTGATGGAGCACGAGAATGGAGGACGTCAGGGAGTTCCAGAGGTTCTCAGCGACGCACCGAGCCACGTGATCTTGACGGATGACGCTGAAGCCTGAAAACATGTTTTATTCTTTGGCCTTGACCCGCCGCGGTGGCTCAGTGGTTAGAGCGCTCGGCTACTGATCCCGAGTTCCCGGGTTCGAACCCGACCGCGGCGGCTACGTCTTTATGGAGAAAAAACGCTAAGGCGCCCCTGTGCTGTGCGATGTCAGTGCACGTTAAAGATCCCCAGGTGGTCGAAATTACTCGGGACCCTTCCACTGTGGCACCTCTTCCTTTCCTCTCAGTCCTTGCTTTATCCCTTCTCTTACGGCGCGTTTCAGTTGTCCGCCGAGCAGTGAGACAGATGCTGCGCAATTTCCTTTCCTAAAAAACCAATTTCCACCACCAACCTGTCATGTCTTTCTGACCACATCCACGTACCTGAAAACCCGACTGACGGCTCCGAAATTAATCCGGAGCCCTCCACTACGGCACCTCTTTCTTCCTTTCTTCTTTCACTCCCTCCTTTATGCCTTCTCTTACGGCGCGGTTCATGTGTATAACTATATACGAGTAATAATAATAATAAGCGCCATTTTCCTTTCCCCAAAACCAATTATTATTATTATTATTCTTTGGCCTTGACTGCCGTGCATCCACACTCGACAAGGACGACTCAGCCGTAGGTCAATCCACGGCCGTCAATGCTCCTGTTACAACGACCGGAAGTGCACAGAGCAGCCCGCGTCTGTCATCACAGCGAACCAAGAGAACGAACCGCATGAAGAAAGTGCAGCCGAAATCTTCGATATCGGCAAGGGCGAGTCCGGATTGCAAATCCCCGGCAGTGAGCATCAGGACGTCGTAGCTGCGAGAGGCGTCCTGCCTCCGTTGGCTTTGCGTGGCCCAGTTCTGGTGAAAGACTGTCAGGCGCAAGAGCTGGAAGCAAAACGGCGCCAATCTTGCCGAAGAGCGCCAGGAACACCCGTGATCGGACACGAGGCAGGCGGGTGCTTCTGGTCTTGGAGGAGCTGACGAAGTATTCAAGGAGGCCGACGACGTGAAGCACCAGGCGTCTCCGGAAGAGGAGCGCGCTACAGAGATGGTCACGGGCGCGTTCTCGGTGGAGACGGAATATAATCACGCCATCAGCTCATCGTCTACACGAAACTGTAGTCCCTGATTTGGAAGAAGCTTTTGTGAACGTATCCTATTTTGTACGAATGCCCCTGCGATAATGCCCACCTCTTTGATGGCATTCTATATTATCTCATCTGGGCTGTATTTTCTGATTGCGTCTGCGTTCGTATACACCAACCACCGAAGTTCGAGTGAATATCAAATGCCCACCCTTATTTTTCACTTCGTTGCCCGGGTGGCCAGGTTTCTCTTCGTTGAACTCTTAAGATCTGGATTAAACGTGCACAATGTCGAGAATTTTTTTATGATTTTCGCGGCCAGTATGTGCCTCCTCGTTCTATAGAGCCAGGAAAAAATATGATGTAAGTAGCGCCCACAAAACACCATGGCCCTTGTCATTTTTTCAGTTGTCAGATAACGCCTTATCAGGCGCAATTTTCTTGAAAATAGATGCTCTAACTACGTTTCAAGGGGTCTCCAGTGTTTTGCATTTTGCCGTGTAGCTCAGAGACGGCCAGTTCTGCACTGACATGAACTCATGTGTAGACGGTGGGGAGTGCTCAGTCATCCCGCATTCATTTCCAAAACTGTGCTTTTGAATAGCGGACTGAAAAGGGACAGGTGGTGGCGGTGCTGCATCTGGTTTGCATCGCTTAGAACCTTTCCTCTTAGTTTGTACAAGTTTAGGCAGAATATTGTCATCACTGCTGCAAGTGTAAAAGTAATAACAGTTACGTGTGTCACAAATAGTGCGGTCTGTGGGAACGGGCGGCATTAGAATATGCCATTTTAAGCTTAATAGAATCAAAGCGACCAATCCAATGTATTCTGATCCAATGAACGATGCGATACATGTGCGCGATGTACAGGACGAGTGTGTGTCCTGCCTGTTTATGCATGCTGCTCACAGTTCTCAGTGCCGTATCAACGGCACAAATTAGAAAAAGACGCAGCATGATCTGTGCGGGTGAATGGCTGGCGATGTAAACAAATGATTTTGTCGTTTCAGGCCTCATATAATGACGATGACAAAGCCAATGAATCCATACCGATGTAAGAAGCGAAATATATGCGTTATGCAGAGTTTCCTTGTGCTCTACCACTCTATGCATGCTGTGAAGCTCTTTGATAGATTGAATTTTCTTGTCTGCATAAATTTTCTTTTTGAGGCCGACGCCAAGAAGCTGAAATCTTCATAATTCTATAACCGTCAGAGCTTCTCTATCTTACCGCCACTGAACTTAAGTTCGAACATTTTCTTGGAGCCCTTATAATCTTGGCTACGCTATATGCTGAAGAGAATGCCGAAGATAAGCTATGTCAGAAACTAAACTCGTGTCTATTAGAAGGCGCTTCTCGGAGTCCGCAGAAAGCTATATATGTCCTCCTGATTCATTATCTGGCTAAGCACAAAAGTGTGCATGCAGACTCCAGAAAACCAGAGGACTCCTGTGCATACACGATTTCAGCGTCGTTTAAGAACTCCGGACACTGACGCGCTATTTATTATCCTGACTTCCCGGAAACTTCAGACGGAGGGAAGGAAGGCGCTCAAGGCCGCAGCTGGCGCCTTAGTTCACCGGACACGTTCTAATGATACCACATATGAACCAGTGATAGGATCAATGATAGCGTTCACTGATAGGGTACAGTGATGCTCTCCAGCATCACAGATTAATTAGAAGTGGGTGCACTCCACCGGACCCCTCGCTCACCAAGAAACAAAACAAGGCCAGCTAAACTAGCTTATATGTATCACAGACGACATAGACTGACACTGCATATTCGGTAGAAAGATTGCCTTCCTTTACCACTTGATATGGGATTGCCAAAAAATCCGGCACTAGACAGGGTAACAAATTGAACAACGTAAGAACCCCGGGATTCAAATACGGCTGGTGTGTGGGGTCAAGACGACAGCCGAACCTATCGGATCCCTGGGCTAAGGTTCCGACCAGTCGCCGTAACTAAAATCCATAATAAGCATTTTCAATCACTGAGTGCCTACTCACTGACCTCGAGAGATAGGAGGTCGCGTTGTCCAGCTCCTAGTCCGCTGCGCAAAAACAGCTGGCGGACTTGGCTTTGGAAGTCGCCTAGCGTCACCGAGTGCCGGCCACTTCACGAGATAAAATGCCAACCCAAGAATAGTCTATCATAATTAAGGCTCACTTTTTGTTACAAGTTGACCACGACCTCCTGACTTTTGTTTTCTCACTTCCAAAGCGTGAAATGTCGTCAGAAATGAAGCCTGAGCAGATATATCGGTCAGAGCCTAGTAATATCGGTTCTGGTACACTTGAACGCAATATTGCGATGCATATTGCATTGGCCAAGCATGACATACTAAATTAGGCAAGATCATAATTAATATTATTAACATGGCAACATAACCACTGGTCCTTAATTGTAAAGAATTGGATTCCAAGAAGAGGCAAGCGTAGCAGGGGGCGGCACAAGGTTAGCTGGGCGGGTGAAATGAAAATGTTTGCGAGGATAGGGTGGCCACAGCTGGCAAAGGACACGGTTAATTGAAGAGACAAGGAAAAGGCTTTTGCCCTGCAGTGGGCGTAGTCAGGATGATGATGATGATGATGATGATGATGATTATGATGATGATGATGATGATTGCACACGAATCTTTGCATTAGTTGCTGTGCTATAAAAGTGACGACTGAAGGCAAAATGTCCGGCTGAACCGCGGTAAAATGATCAGCCTACGTGTGAAAGTGAACTGCAGTACAGCCATTTGTTAAATGGGTTAAGCCAAAAGCGACCGCTTGTAAACTGAGTCCATCAATATAAATATTTGTCGCGGCTCAGTAAAAAGACACGAGCATGCAACGCAGGTGAAGTATTGGAAAAAAAAAAGAACAATCAACTAAGCGCACCGCGATGGGCGAGTGTCTCGCTTGGTTTTCTCGTTCCTTCGCCAAGTGTGCACCCATTACGTGCACCATTGCCGTATCTTCCTAGAGAATGCATTTTCACGGTCGGCCTTATCGGTGCATAGCATTGCAAGCACGCAGGTGTTTGTACTGTTGATAAGTGCTAGGCCATAAGCTGGCAATGCTGCAGGCTGTACTTATTACAATCTATGTCAGTATTAAGTCGTTATGCGTCTTGTCAGTCGAGATCATGTCGGACTTTTAATGAGCTCGCACAGTGTGAAGTTTAGCGCTGCAGGCTCCGGTATTCAACGATTTACGGTTCACGTTCCTTTCAATAACGAACCGGATATCGAGGTGGCCGTTGTGGTCTTTGATGCTGAGGGGAATATTTTGCTTACAGCAGCCGAGTGGTCATGTCAATAAAGCGTACAGACTTACAAGGGTTATGGCTGCGCAAAAAAATCTTGTGTTGTGTCCACCTCTATATATGCAATGAAAGCGCGTACCTATGATGATCGTAAAGATCAGTATTCTTAATAGGCGTAAACAAAAAAGCTTAGTCACATACGTCATTGTTATCGGAGTACTAAATACATCTTGGCGAAAGAGATCATTCGTACTGCTTCCAGATGTAGGCTTTTATAACGCCTACCCCGAAGCAAATTTTCTTGTCGCGCGCTTTTACAGACTAGCAAGCGATCTTGATATTTAGGAGCAGAAAGATCCTAGCTAGATTTGTCAGCACGTTTGCGAACAAATATTTTGCATTGTTGACACCATAAAGTTTCATGCAGTCTGAACTGTATTATAATTTACAATGAAAAAAATGTAAAGTTTGCTCAGGTCATGCTTTGCTCTGAAACGACTCAAGCGCACTAAAGCGGCTAAATTACCACTTGGTGAACTGTGTATATTGAAGCAGATGTACACTTGGTTTTCACGGGGAATTTTTGCAAACTGTCTTCAATTCTTGGTAATGTTTCTCTTCCTTTCCTTCAATATTCTTTAGCTGAGTCAAGTCAAACAACCCTGATGACTTCTGGTAAGCTCTCAATGCTGTTTTTGTGTGTCTGAGTACGACCAGGCAAGACTTGTAAGCTGCTAATTTCCGGTAGATAGTCCATAGCGTGCTCTATTGTCTACAAATGCCTGCAGTGAATAGATTCTATCGCATCTCACAAAGCTTGCCACGACTGTCTTAAAATTGGCAACAGTGTTCCCTATCAGTAAAGTAGTATATCTCCTGTTTTAACCCTCGTTTTTAAACAAAAATTGCGATAAAGTGTAATACTAATGGCGATATAGGGGCGAATTTCCTAACTTTTCGATTAATTATTACCAATGCCTGAAGATTTTACGCTCTGTATGAAAGTTGCGAGTAAAGGCAAACAATTACAAAGAATGTGCTGGCTTCATGTATGATATTACGTTTGCGGACCACACGAGAAGATCGCTCAAACAGCGCTTGATACGTTTCGATTTCGGCCACATATTCTTCTGGTCTTTGATTTCAGTCAACTCGAGTGCCATTCGCACATCGTCATCAGGTACGTTATGCTCTCTTGACCACAGCAGCATGGAGCAATTTTGCGAACACAGGCAGCAGCATTTCTAGCAGATCAAAAAGTAGCCCACATTGCGTTACTGTAAGAAAACTTACACAGTCCGCTTTTCCTCGGTGTAAACAATAAAAACGGATAGCTGTGCAGTCAGCTGCCTCCTTCTATCCCCACCCCCTTCGCCGATCGCTCCTGACATACCATTCGTTGGGATATCCTAGTTGTGGGCATAATAGAATTGCTTGCCACATAGCGACATAGCACAACTTCGAGAGCAAGTACCGTTGCAGGTTCATGTGTAGCTGCAGATAATTTTCAGTGGAACAGCAAGCGAACGGTCAAGTTTCGGCAGCCAAATCGCCTGCGTTTTTTTCCTGAGAAACTTCCTTGCACAGCAATCATTGCGAAGATAACAGGAAGATAAAGATATGCTTGCTGTTGTGTTGCAAGTTTTCAAACATGTGCCGTGCGACATATATAAAGGCACATCAGTCTGTTGAACTCTTATTTACCGCTAGCCAGCATGCCAAACGTTCATTGTATTGTGTCCGATGGACACTGTGGAAAGTATATCTATATAGCTCCACAGTGAAACGGACAATTTAGTGCAAGGCTCCTCTTCAAGATCGACGAAAGCCTAACTGTCATTAACTCAGTGCTTACGAGAGCGACAGAAACCGTACCCTCCTGGACCGTGCCACGGTTAACGAATTACTCCTGAGGGTTTCTCTGCTTGTTGATTTCATCTATTCAGGGAATAACTGCGATTCCCCATGATGCATAAATATTTTCGCTTCCAGCCGGAAACCACCCTTCGGAGGACACAAGTTTGGAAGGTAATGAGTTACGCTTGAATGTGAAATGGTTGTTGCAATTACGTTAGAGTTCTAAGATGAATTTTCCCAATGCTTGTAGTATCTGAAGGGAAAACATAATAAGTATCTTTCGCCGAGTTGCTAGTGAATTCATCTGCCCAAGCACACCCATATGGCTACAAAAGCTATACAGACATCAGAGAAATTTCGTAAAGACAAATTAATTCTTATTAGGAGCTCAAACCAAAGCTTCCTAGAGCCGCCGCGGTGGCTCAGAGGTTATGTCGCTCGGCTGATGACCCGAAAGACGCGGGTTCGATCCCGGTCGCGGTGGTCGAATTTCGATGGAGGCGAAATTCTAGAGGGTCGTGTACCATGCGATATCAGTGCACGTTAAAAAACCCCAGTTGGTCGAAATTTCCGGAGCCTTTCACTACGGCGTCCCTCATAGCCTGAGTCGCTTTGGGACGTTAAGCCCCATAAACCAAACCAAAGCTTAGTAAATAACGTCAGGCCTCCGCACTCGCTCCGTGACGTCACGTACCTTCACCTAGCACTGTGGGTGAAGTACTTGCTACACTCGTTTGTGCCGCGCATAAAAGCAGGTTCACCATGCGAGGCGTCGGCGAATTCGCGACGTTTGCTCTATAATGATCACAGTGCCTTAATTCGCGATGCAATAATTAATACTAGCAAGGGTGCAATGGTTGGTTTTCGTTTATTTCTTTCACCAGAGAGAGCAGGCAGGCACAAGAAGAATAAACCAGAGAATACCTTTATTTCAGCACCGTTATTGATATCTGGCTAGTGGTTTAGTTGAGAGTTTGTAGTTTTCTCTCCTGAGCGGTGGCCTTCTTAGTATTCAGCAGCGCTTTGTTTATGTGGACGCAGTTTTTCGGTTAGATGCTTGTGGCAGCCCACAAGACGTTGGTGGTCACTGTGTCCTGGTGATGTGCGTTGGAGCAAACATCCAAATCTTCGCTGTCGACCGACAAGTGCTCCAATGCGCTCAGGAGCAGCTCCTTGGTGGCGCGTTGCATGGAACCTGCCAAGAGTTCCTTTCGCTGACAATTTTTCTCGCACAATTTAAATGTGCAGAACGCCGGTGGTAACAACTGGCTGCGGAAAACTTGACCGCTGCTCTTGTGAGTCCTTCGATTAAGCAGTTGGCATCCTAAAGAATATACCTGTGCCCTCTTGTGAGGTTTCTCAAAGAAAGGAAAGAAGTCTCTTCAATGCAGTAAGAGCAGAAACCTGCTATTGCCACATAGTAGTGACGGCAATCCGGCGTGCAGGAAGAGAGTGAAAAGGGTTTCTAAACGAAACTCTTTATTACGCTGGCTTGTGTCCAGAATGGACTGAATGACCCATCGGCGGCGTAGCAACAAGCGTGCTCGGCAGTCGTCGGACAGAATTCCTGCCGCTGTCGGCCGTGTTCAATTTAAACCTGATGGCGAAATTTCCAGATAAAGCGTGCAAAGTTACTAACACATTCTGGAACAACGTAGAATCAAGTCTGCCTGGTTGCGATCAATCGAGATAAATCTGGTCGCACCTTGAATCACAAACAAAGCGATAAAGCGACGTGTGGGCAACTTTGAAAAATGAACAAACAAACACTGCAAAGATTCTCGGCAATAGGTACACTACATCCGACAAGCGCTCTAGCTTTGAGTTTATGCCATCGCAAGTAATATCAATTTTATACTTATCGGTCGATTTGCATGCGTTGTATACATGTGATGCTGCTTCAACCAGAAAGTTCTCTAATGTAAGTACACGTTCATCTTGTAGGCTCAGTTTTGTATCAGATTCCGATAATATCTGCTGAACCGAAATATGATAATTAGATCCACCAAACCGGCGATATTGTCCTAAAGTGTTCTCCAGTCAGTCTGGCTAACATTTCCAGAACAAGACCTGCTCAAACTTAAGCTCGTCCAGGCAGCACATGCTGAATTCAGTCAATGAATAGTTCTTCAGTCAGCGGCGGCCCATCCTGTGTTGCTGGCAGTTTCACTTCACAAAGCACGTACGCAGCAGAACGAACATGTGCAGTATAAAACCAAATGGCGTTACACAAACCAAGATTCGTGCTTCGCCCTAGAACATTTCAGACAACAATCACAGTGCCGAGGCGATATGGCTCACAGAACAGCTCGATCGGCTTGACAAGTGCTTTCCCTGACTGCTCGATGATAGATGTGGGCCATTGGTTCTACTGGGTTTATCTTTTCAGCCAGGCCGATGGCCACGGGCACCGGCTCGGAGGACTGCTGTTGCAATGAGACGATGATGGACAGCTTCCAGGAGAGGCTAGTTCACATATTTAGAATTTACTTTAGACGCAAGAAGACATCTGAAAGTTTTCAATGTTTCTTTACACAGGCCATAAGCCCGCTTAAGAACAGTCAGAGATCCTGAGATTTCAAGTTGGGGAATCTGTGCACTTGATCAGTGCCCAGTCAAATGGCCACTCGTGATGACCTGGGCAGCCACCCACCGCAGGAGGCCGTACCGCTCTCCCCTCACTGATGTTTCGTTGGAGATGGTCCGCTCTTCCTCTAGCCATGTCGATTTGTTGCTGCCTCCCAGCAATGACCGTTAAAGGCGAAGATGCATCACCATGAATAATGGGCCCGTGGCGCATCGGTCGTTGATCAAAAATAAATTGGACGCACCGTGACTAATAATGCCACTATCTTCGCACCACGACGCTTCGTGGAAATGGAAAGGGACCAGTAAAATAGAAAGTTGGGCTAATTGGTAATGATCCATATAAAAACGGTGCCCAACTTGGGTGCGACAAGTTTCGTCGGACGCACAAGAAAAAAAGTTGATAGAGAGGTATTTGCGGCCTCGAATATAATCACCGCAGGTAACGACTTGTGTGTAAGTTCTACATCAGTGTTATTGCTGAAAAAAGAACGCATGTTCCTCGGTATCTGATGGCCGTACCGGTAGTGCTGTCATGCAGCTTTCGCTATTACATGTGCTGATTGTGTGCCGATTGTGTGACACGTGCTGAATTTTCTGGTGCATCCTAACTCAGTGAGAAGTCTATCTTCGACCAGGCATCAGTTGCTAATGCGCTCTTGTCCGTCCTGTTCTCCCTGTGTTTTTGTGTTTCTTGTGCGCTGTTTTGAGATGGAAAGGGAAAGCCGCTGTTGTCAGTCACTGCAGGAAGAGGAAGACTTGGATTTCACAACCTCACCAGTGGGAAAGTTGGCCTCCGCCACACAGGAGAAAAAATTGTTTTTGAATAAAAGAAATGACGCGGTAACTGTCTCACATAGTTGTATCTCGGCGGACATCTGAACCACGCCGTAAGGGAAAGGATAAACGCGCCTAGTCAAAGAAGAGAGGAAGAAAGAGGTGCTGTAGTTCAGGTCTCCGGTGTAATTTCCTTCAGCGAGGCAATTAGCCCTGGATGACCGCGCAACTTAGTAACCGCCTCCCCAACGCTGCTGCTCTGCGAACTGGTTTCCCCGCCGACAAAGGAAAACTCTCCCGTTGATTGCATAACCGCCGTGACAACGCTCAGGATGATGACGTCATGTCGAGTCCTCTTTGACCCTGCGCGTCTGCTAACTGGAAATTCTTCCCAGAGTGCCATACCCAGCAATTCCAGACAAAAGCATTATTCATCTGGAAACCGTTTATGAACGCAACTTTTCAATACTATGTAAGATTTCACTATAACAATTAAGATATCCGCAGATCATCCAACAGTAGTCTTGAATATTTTTTCCATTGATATTCCTGCTATTGTGAAAAGCGTTCCCCAGTGTTTTTCTAAGGCAGTCTTAACTGTTCGATGCGATCACTGGAAACACTTTAAAAGAGAGATTTTCCTACATATCCAAAGAATTCGCCATTACCTTCTATATTTCCATAACACTGTCTTACAATTTTTCGATTTTCAAAATTTTTGCAATAAAAAGCTGT
The DNA here is from genome assembly GCF_052857255.1 of Amblyomma americanum. Classification (NCBI taxonomy): domain Eukaryota; kingdom Metazoa; phylum Arthropoda; class Arachnida; order Ixodida; family Ixodidae; genus Amblyomma; species Amblyomma americanum. Next base: position 72,712,801 of record NC_135507.1, read on the forward strand.
ACTTGGACCTCCGTTCGTAATCATGGCCAAGAGACATGGATTCAAGGAGCAAGTGCACAGGCCTGCATTTTTCTAAGGTTTCTTTCAGACCCGGGACCACCACTAGTCCGAGGCAGTCGCTCTACAAGCTATGCTAACCATGACGGCAGCTAACGCCAGATCAGGAAGAACGTTTCTTGAACTTCAAAGTTTCGGTGCTTTCAGAGAGTATCGTAACAAACAACTATGTATCCGTTTTTTTTTTCAGAGCACTGGTAAGCATATTATTTGGCATGATAAGGCACTAGGGCATTGACCTCAGTTCTTTCTGCCCACACTTTGACGATAAAAGAGTTCTTGAAGCGAAAAGCTTCACTACGCTAGGTAAAGCAGTCGTCGCGTAGGCCGGAGAATGACCTTGAAGAACCTTCAGCCCAACCATGTTAGCCGTGTATGACCTTATGCGGTACAGCTATGGTGTCGAACCATTGACCCCTGACCTTGACCCATCGCCTTTAATTTACCTTCGACATTGTGGGACCTTTTTATTGGACCTGTGAGCTTAAGAACATCCAATGGGGGTGTCGTAAGACAATGTGATACCAGGTCATAGCCACGTGGTCGTGGTGTGTGGCCGAAATATAGAACTGCTGTCGCGAGCGTGTAGCGGAGCTTCCATGGTCGAACCTCAGACGCTTAGCAAGTGTGCTTGCCTTTCGCTGCATTCCAGGGTTAGCCAAGTTAAGCCACCGCCGATTTTATTGAGCCGCAGCATGCGTTCGTAACAGACTGAGCTATGACCTCTTTCCTCAGGGCTGAGCAGACCAGCCACCAGCGCGCCATCTCCGGCATCAACGTCCTCGTGGCTGCGCTGTCAGTCGTCGTCGTCGTCTTCGTCCTCTTCGTGGTGACGGTGTCGGAGACTGGTAGGGACTTTCATTCATTCCCCATTACTGCATATCTTAATAAGGGAGTAATTGCCCATTGACATCAACCGGAGCGAAGCCATACGGATACAAAGGAAAGCTATACAGCTTTCTCAGAAACTACGTAGAGAAAAATTCGCCTTGGTCCGGGGTTCGAAAAAGGCTAAGGCGCCCGTGTGCTGTGCGATGTCAGTGCACGTTAAAGGTCCTCAGGTGGTCGAGATTATTCCGGAGCCCTCTACTACGGCACCTCTTTCTTCCTTTCTTCGTTCGCTCCCTCCTTTGTCTCTTCGCTTACGGCGCGGTTCAGGTGTCCAACGATATATGAGACAGTTACTGGGCCTCTTCCTTTCCCCAAAAACCAATTATTATTATTATTATTATTATTATTATTATTATTATTATTATTATTATTATTATTATTATTATTATTATTATTATTATTATAACGCGGAGCAGGACGTGTTGGAGGATTCCCCTAGACATTTGACCATCACCGTTCCCACATCGAGATATTCATCAATTCGCTCTCGCCCTACCATAAGCTTGCCGTCCCGGTTAACTCAGTTGCTAGAGCGACTGTTCCCTTGAAACGGTGGTCCCGGGTTCCAATCCCGGACCAGCACGAGTTTTTCTTTAACAATGAAGTTTCTGAGAAAGCTTTATAGCTTTCCTTTGTAGGCGTATGGCTGCGCTTGGGTGGATGCCAGTGAGTAATTACGACCTTAATACAAATATACTCCACCTTGGGGGTTCCCCTAAACATTTGACCTACTACTTATCTTTCGCAACTAGAGATACGCGTTTGTGGACTGCCATGTCGTGCTTCGAGGCGTAATTCAAGATTGCATGCAACAGGAAGGAAAACACTGTGGATATTTTTCGTTTCTTGTAGTTCCACGCTGTCGACACGAATAGTTTGTGGTCGGTACTGTTATGAAGGAGCCAGTAATTTCACTCTTAAACATTCGCAGCAATTAGGAGAGGGCGATAATAAAATATAAACGAGCATATTCAAGCACATCTCGCATTCTGTAACTTGGTCGTTCAATGATACCTCGCTGTTGATATCCATCTGCTAGCGTTCACATTCACGTTGCAGATAGTGCGAGACAATTGTTCGCCTCTTGTAAAATCTGCTAATCGCAAAGCGTGGCTCTCTCGAATGTGGCTTAGACCTGTAGTAAACAGGCGCTATCCTGTGGGCAGGACACCAAGCGTACTAGTTGAGTTCATCGTCTTTCGCGAAGGTATGTCTAGTGCAAAGACAGGGGCACGCTCTGCAGCCTGTGCCGCTGGCTCATAACGGTGTGCGGCTACCAACATCTACAAACCATTCTAGATACACAGTGCCTCTCTGCAATGCAGTTCATAGGTATGCCTACCCGCGACAAATAGGTAACTACCATTATTCGTATTTAAAGCGACAGCGTTAAAGGCACCATTCGTCGCAAAATCCGGTGCAGGCGTTGTCGGCGTCGTCGTTGTGAGAGAAAAATCAACAGAATAGCTCCAGCAGGTGGTTCCCAGAGAGAAACCTAGGAAGCAGGTAGGCCACCTAGGTCACACCACCTTGCAGCGTCATCACAACCTGCCCACCGGATTGTGAGCAAACTGCCCACCGTGGAAGGTGGCAGTTAATGATTGGTCGCTCAAGGTGCACCGCTGGGACCATCCATCGCAGGAAAGTGGCGCATCGCCTAACCGCTGCACCACTGTGCCAGGAGGGTTATACGAGGACTCCCGGGGATCTATGAATGTAAAGTAGAGAAGGAACTTCTGCATATATGGTCGGTATCGTGCCATATCTTTAAAGCGGAGCTTAAGTGTTCCTCAAATTATATTTTCTGTGGCGTTCCATTACAAAACTCATACATTAAACAGGCAATTTTCTTCTTTCGCGCTTTAGGAAGAGAAATCTAATCAGAATAGCTACTGACAGCTACTTTCAATGTTTAGTTTGGTTACATTGTAATATTATCCATTCCTTTCAATATTCACCGAGGAAGCTGACGATGCGGTAACCTTTCTTTGTTATTGCCGTTTTCTTGACCTCCTCTACAACGGGCTCAACGTGTGTTTAGTCTTAAAGCCATCTGGTACTTGTCGAATTTGAGAAAGTTAACAATTCATGAAATTGTTTATAGCGAAAAATAAACCGATTGCTGCGCGGATGAAGTATATGTTCTAAAGCGTCAGCTACGATTGATGGCCGTGGAGTGTACTATATGCGAAGAAACTTACACGCACAGAGGTTGTTATAATTAAGGAGAATAGTAGTCAATATACCATCCTAAGAGGAAGAAATGGGCTTGGGCACGGCATGTAATGCGAAGGCAAGATAATCGCTTCTCCTTAAGGGTAACGGAGTGGATTCCAACAGAAGGCAAGCGAAGCAGGGGGCGGCAGAAGGTTAGGTGGGCGGATCAAATTAAGAAGTTTGCAGGCATAGGGTGGGTGCAGCTGGCAAAGGACAGGGTTGATTGGAGAGACACGGGAGAGGATTTTGCTCTACAGTGAGCGTAGTAAGGCTGATGATGATGATAGCCTGAGAGAGGGTGACACTACGTACTCTTACATGACTGAAATGCATCAGAGGCCGGAAGATAGTAAGGTTAGTAGATTACTTAAAATTTCTGACAAGGCAGAGTGGCTGGAGGTCGCATAAAACTAAAGTTGGCGGTCATTCGTACCGACCTTTGTCCTGCGGTGGTCGTAGCCGTGCCCGGGCACCCACCGGTGACACAATGGGTATACAAGCTTTCCCCTGCCTGGTTCTCGGCTTCTTTATGGTGTAATGCTTGAGAAATGGGTCTTGGACGCCATCTTGAGTATAAAAGAATACCTTGTGCCATGGCGCTCTTTGGCCTGAGATGCCATTGCGCCGCAAAAATTAATGATCATCATCAAATGAATGTAACCATAGCTGCGTCCATTGGTTTCGCTAATGTCAGCTTCTGTACCGTCTCCTCCCGTGTTTCCAGCCTTGAGGACAGCTCCCGCTCAGGGACACTCAGTGGACGAGGATGCAGCGTTGGTCGCGGGTCTGCCAGCGTACGAACCGCCACCCGTGCCAGCTGTCGCAGACGAAGAGAGCACGGCCGTTGACGACGACCAGTTCTACCCGTCGCCGGGGATTCCCGATTTGGCGACCGTCTACACGGACGAGTTCACCGTGGCGCCACCCACGGTGGCGCCACTCGATGTAGAGGAGACAGCCACCTCTGAGCAGCCGCAGCCGACAGTGGAAGCCTCGAGGCCAACTGTTGGCGTTGCCAAGAACGATAGCTTTCCGATAGGATTCAACGTCACTACTGGGTGACTCATAGTGGCACGAAGGCACTATATCATAAAAATATGCATGTTTTATATAATCTGTTATTCTTAAATTTGCATTGTGACATTAAAGCGACGTCTAAAGGAAGAATCATTCTGCGACACCTGAAAATATGTTAGGGAGAGCTGCACACCTTTCGAGGTTCTTGTTTACTTGTGCAACAATTTGGGTTCATTCGTTCAACGGTCGGCTCTTTGAGGAGTCAACTGTTAAAGGTTGTGGGATTGGCTTATAAGATATGAATGATATGCATTCGTGTTTGTCCCACTGTGCTTGCCCCTCTCGCTGCGCCTGACGCCAATTACTCTCATCTACAGCGCATAAAAAGTCATGGAAGAGGGAAAAACAGTGGCAGCCATTCATAGGCAGCGTGAAGTCCCAAGTGTCGACTGCCGACTGTAGCCCTGGCGTCCTCCCTGTACACATATGTTCGCTCGCAGTAGTGTTGCGAAAATACTAGACCCCCGGAATGAGGAATCGCACGCGTTTAGCGCACGTATTCGTTTTTTTTTGGTAGCGCGGTGCATATTGACACGTGTACTTACCTTTATCGAGCCACCACGTTTCGCCGCCTAACAAGTGTTATCGCACAGCGCGGGACGCGCTTGCATCTATCCGAAGTTTCTGGCAAGTCATCTATGCTTCTATTCGCTGTCTGTTGTAGCCGAACCTTAAGTTATCTGATTTCATCGTCTGACGCGAATGGTGTAGAACTTTGTGGAAGGCACGCGGGTCCCAGCGATTAGTCTGGAACATTCGACGATTGCTATATAACAGCCGACGCGCTTGACCCGCGGATCAGATTTTCGACGATCGCCGACCGTGTTCGCCACTTCCGTTGTGCTGTAAGTGTAGCCTCTTTTGTGGGCACAGGTTCGCCCAATAAAAGTTAGTTTTGTCTTTCACAGTATTGCTACTGTGTTCTTCAACGTCATCACCACGTTACAGTAGTGTGAGAGTCGGAAGACGTGTTTACGTGTACATAACTCCGTTCCACGCCTTCAATAAAATTATTTAATGGTTTCTGAAAAATGCATGAAGTGACAACGCTGCCACGCCCGCTAGTCTTCACAGTCTACTTCATGCTGTGCGGGTGACTCTTATGCCAAGCTTAGCTGAACATGAGTAACTAGTGTCCTCTGTTGGTAGCGTCAGTAACCAATACCACGTAATTCAATGGAAACATTTTTACAAGTAATTTTCACGTAGCTGAAGGCTTCGGTGAGACTGTGCGAACGCGGTGATTGTCATGGCCCCAGTATTCTTCGGCGCTGAAAACGCTGACCTGTAAAATACTTTATGCGCGCACGCCACCAGCTTACAAAGGCCGTAGGAAATGGATGGAATGTGCCAAACATTCGAAATTCCCGCGGTGATTTTGAGTGTTCTGCGTCAGGCGGAGCGTTCGGGCAGCAGTGAAAACGAGGCATTTTTCTGTTTCCTGGGCTTGTGTGACAACCCCCTCCGAGGATGCATACATTGCAGGAAACGAGAGGGTATACTATTTTCGAGATATCACGCAGTCCTACAGACTTAGCAGACGGGAATATCCAGAACCATGCAAGAAGCTTGGCAAGAAGGAGGAAGCAGCATGGAGGCAGTTATAGGTGGATACTTTTCCGAACCCAGCCACACTGAGTAGGTTCATACAGTGCTTAAACGACGGCAAATGTAGAGACTGTGGAGAACAGGCGACCCTAGCCCATATGATGTAGGCTTGCGCACAATCCACCACTTCAATGAACAATAAGGAGTCATGGGAGGCTTTGATACGCAGCCAGAACTTTGACGAGCAGAAGACCATCATCAGACAAGCCTTCGAAGCCGCCAGGTTTCAAGGGATCTCGGCGGTCTGACGAGGACTGGAGGGCAAGTCCACCCCCCGACAGTTGATCTGAACTGAAGTTTTTCCATGCTATGCTATGCCTTGTTGCTAACCTCAAATTTTAAATATTGAACCTACGGCGCAGTTGTCGAGACTTATCTTTCCACAGCTCACGTCACATATTGCCTTTGGTAAGCATGGGAGGCGCTGGAACACACGTACGCGATAACATCGCGGTTGAAAAATGGCCACTCTCCTACAACGCACACAGTGTGGCAGGGAATGTATAATCCAGTAGCGTATGTTGCCAGGGATTTGTGCTTCGCCGACAACGTTACACATCGCGTTCAAACATGCTCGCGTCTCCAGGGAACACTAATCTCGCAGTGCTGCAAAAGTTTTTCAACAAAGAAAAGTTTTTTTGCTACTAATATGGTTTTGAAGCGGCTGCACCCACGGCGTACCAGAATAAACGCTCAGCGAACAGCAGCATGTTGCAGACAATGCATAGCGGGCGCACCTTTGTCGGAATCGAAGTCGGACTTCCTTTTGTGCCGGGTCGCCGCTGCTACGAAGACAAGGTGCACACAGCGAAAGTGGAGGAAGCACTTACATAAGCTCCGCCTTAAGGGTGTGACGCGATATCGTAATGGGGTAATACTCATATATGCAGGAGGCCGTTCTCTATATTCGTAAATCCCTGGCAGCTCCTCATATTCCTCCAGGCTCAGTGGTGCAGCGGTTAAGCGATGCGCAACACCACCGCGATGGCAGGTGCTCCCAGCGGTATGGGGCTTGTGAGACCTAGGGTGCTCTTCCCGAGCGACCAATCCTTAATTTAACTTATATCTACCACAGTAAGCAGTTTTCTCACTACCCCGCGGATTGATTGTTATGACGCCGCCAGGTCACGTGACCTAGGCGGCCCATCTGCCTCCAAGGTTGCTCTCTGAGGACCACCTACCCGTACCATGCCCGTTATTTTTCGCCCCCAACGCCGACAAAGCCGACGCAAGATTTTCTGCGAAATGGGGCCTTTAACGCTATCGTGTTAAAAACTAATGAAGAAAAAACAAACACATGTTCATGAAAAGAGACTTTCCCTCACAAAACTGTGATTAGGGCGTCCAGAAATGTTGCCAGAACACAGTACTGTTCTTTGAAAGGGGAAACAAATCATTTAGTAACTAGTTGTCACACAGTATAACTCCAAATTTAACGGAATTTTAGGTTTCCCAGTCAAAACACTCTACAGGATTCAAAGACAGAAAATTTCTGTAGTCTTGTCGTATTTTGGGCATGACTTGTGTAGTCTGTCTTGTCTTCTGTAGTCTGTCTTGTTTTTTGTAGTCTGTCCTGTCTTCTGTAGTCTGTCTTGTCTTTTATAGTCTGTCTTCTGTAATTTGTTTCCTCTTTTGTAGTCTGTCTTGACTTCTGTAGTCTGCCTTGTCTTCTGTAGTTGGCTTGTCTTCTGTAGTGTGTCTTGTGTAGTGCTCGTGCACTGTGTAACAGTCGTTACTGTGTCACCTTTCAATTAACACAGGATTTGTGTTCTGGAGTAGGCAATGCACAAAAATGCACAGCTTGTTAATGGTCGCCTGCCAATTAACACAAGCTTTGTGCATTCCAGAGTAATTTGTGCACAAAACCACTAGAAATGAAATCAAAATGATCAATATTTATTTACTGTTTAGTGCTTTTTTTCGAGCTTGCTGATGCATGCTGTCCAGCGTTGTCCTGGCCACAGGTTCCTAGATACATCGCCCATGAGGCAAGATAAATGGTTTTTGTCTTGGCTGAAAAAAAGAAAAAATAGAGATCACCGCTGCTACCTGCCCAAAAAAATGTGAAAGCGTTGACGCCTCCTCGACACTGGTCGCCTTTCAAATTTGGCCCCATGGTTGTTTTCTCGTTGACTTGATTGGTTATCAACTAACTCTTACTTTACCCTCATTTCATCCAAGCAACGATTTCAAGTTTTCAAATTTTCCTGCATGGATCGTTCGTGCCCACTCAGTGAATACCCACCCAGTCTAATCACCCGTTCATTGCCTTTTGCTTCTCAATAATTACCTAATTGCCTCTAATTTATATTTTTTTTCCTATCTCCTGGTTGTATAGGACACTTATCACTGGTCATCTGATTGCTCATTTCGAGTTTTCAAACTTGGCGCCATGCTTTGGCTTTCTCCATACTTCCAGTTTTTCAAACTTGGCACTGCGCTGTAGCTGTAGCTCCCCCTACTTTCAGCGTTTTCAAATTTCACAACACTTTTTCTCTGGCCCAGCCACTTTTTGGACATTTTTGGCTGTAAATAATTATCCGATTATGAAATTTTTTTTTCGAGCAGCATCCTCACATCATCCTCTGCCAATTACACAACCAATCGTATGACGCTATCTCTTCTGAGTTGCCCACAACTGCTGCGGACACGATCCCCGGCAACATAGCCCAGTAAACTTCTCACTTTATTCAAAATGTTGTAATACTGAACAAGGCTTATGTCTGGCCGAGTTGGTACTGACTCACCTTAAAACAAGCCAGAAGACAGAACACACAAGAAGACATGAGCTCAAGAGGCGGGACTAACAAAAATTTAATTGAAGATTTTGATTATTTGATTTGATTTGTGAGGGTTTAACGTCCCAAAGCGACTCAGGCTATGAGGGACGCCGTAGTGGAGGGCTGCAGAAATTTTGACCACCTGGCGTTCTTTAGCGTGCACTTACAATGCACAGTACACGGGCCTCTAAAATTTCGCCTCCATTGAAATTTGACTGGCGCGGCCAGGATCGAACCTGCGTCTTTTGGGACCGCAGCCGAGCGTCATAACCACTGAGCCACCGCGGCGGCATCATTGAAGGAAAGCCGCAAAAGAAGACCTGCGAAAAGATACGGGCGCACAATAACCCAAAGCAGTGAAAGGGCAAAGTGCAATCAAAGGTCACTGGCATACTAATCAATCATCTAAAAAAAGCAAATTCCTTACGGTGAAGGTTTACCGACGGCTTAGCCACACGTGTCCTTAGCCTTACCGATGTAGTAAGCCTCAACTATCTACCGACAGATTTATCCCTTCCATAAACCAATGATGTGTCGTGGAAATTAGGCGTGCAAAGAGACAGGTCATCCTCAGATTTGCATTCACAAGATTGAGCATGCAGTGCCAGATTAGAATTTGCCTTCCCCTTATAGAGTGAATGTGCTCAGTCAGGTGCTAATTCAGATATCTGCCTGTCTGCCCATATTAGTTGCAGCCATAAGGCAGTGGAACGCAATAAACTCCATTACTTTTGCAAGTGGTGAACCTTTTTTTGTGACACTGTCCTTTGTGGACAAGTACCCAGTTTTATCAAGCCTTTTTAATGGCGGCGCAAAGGCCTCCTGTCTCGCACTTCGCTGTTAAGACAACAGCAGCATTAGGCATTCCCGCGACTTTCTTGACACTGTGAAATATTGTGGAGGTAAGGTGTATCAGCTTCATCGGAGTATGTGTTCCTTACCCTCGAGCAAGTGAAAACATACTATGACAGGTTGTTGAGATGGCCAAGTGGGAACCCAGCTGCTTGGAAACCTGCTACAAGAATGCGTCCTCGGCAGTGTTGGCATGACCTATGTAAAGCTGATGTCATGCACATGATTACACACCCATCAAGTGTTTCCATCTTTACTGACCTTAACCAGCGACAAATACACCTCTTCACCATCCTTCCCCAGCAACGAGTGGTCTGACTCGTAGCTAAAAAGAGCCTTCCCCGATCTTTAGCTCTAGCCCTGACAAACATATTCGTCCACAAAGCGCAGGTCTGCATCAAGAAACTGCTAACGGTTCTGCTTAGACAATTCTGATTTAAAAGACAAGCCTTGACCACATGCTTTAGAGACTCCTAAAACATCTTGTACCAACTTATCTGAGCCTTCTATGTCCAGAAAAATTAGATAGTCATGAACATAACGAAATGCTACTATGCCAAGGCCTTCCAAACAGGGCTCTAATGCCTTATCGACTTTAGACAAAAAATGTTGCTGAGCAAAGGTACGACCTGCGTGTAAATACCGCCCTGCCAACTGACAAATGCGGATTTGCAGTAAAAGGACAACAGCCCCACGAAGCCAGCAACCTAAATCACGCAATCATCTGTAAAAGCATGTTCATTGTTCACCCTGATGCAGTTTGCACATGCCTGAGAGGTCTATCATGTGACAATGAATAGTGCAGGCCCTCCATGTCAATGCTCACTGCAGAGCACCTGCCTAGGTTGCTGTCCACAAGAAACTAGAACTCCACAGAACTCCACTTTTGTGAGTTGGCAAGGCGGTATTTACATCAGAAATCAGGCATATGCAGAGGGTCCCAGGTTGCACTGTTCCTCCGCGACATTCTTCTGTCCAGAGTCGATACCGCATCAAAGCCCTGTTTGGAAGACCTCGGCATAGTAGCATTTCGTTATGTTGATAGCTACCTAATTTTTTTTCACAAGGAGGGCTCAGATAAGTTGGCACAAGACGTTTTAGAAATCTTTAGGCATGTGGTCAAAGCCTATCTTTTATGTCTGAATTTCACTAAGCATAACCGTTTGTAGCTTCTTGACTTAGACCTGCGCTTTGCGGACGACCACATCTGTTGGCGGCACAGCTCAAGATCAGGAAGCCTCTTAGCTATGAGTCGAACCACTCGAGGCTGGTGAAGGACAGGTTGGCAATCGCATGCATCACGACCGCTTTATGGAAGTCATGCCATCACAGTGTTTCGAATGCATTCTCGCAGCAGGTTTCCAAGCCAATGGCACCTGGGTTCCCACTTACCCATCTCGCGCACCTGTCAGAGTGTGTTTTTACTCTCTCGAGGGGACGGAACACCATTCGCATGATGCTGACGTAGTTGAGCAGCACAAAAAGACGGTCTCTATACCTTACCTCCACGCCATTTCGCACCGTCCCAAGAAAGATGCACCAAAGTATGATGTTGCTGTTGTCTTGACCGCTAAAAGTAAGGTAGGAGCCCTTTGCTTCTTCGTTCAAACTAGGCTTGATACAACTACGGGTAATCGCCCGCTATGCACAGTGGCACATAAAAAATGTTCACCACTTGCAAAAGTAAACGGGTTTTTTGCATTCCACTGCCTCGTAGCTGAAACTACTATGGGCAGACAAGCAGATATCTGAATGTGCGCCTGGCTGAGAGCACTTTCACTGTACAGATAAAAAGGCGAATTCTTTCCTGACACTGCACGTTCAATCTCGTGAATGCAATCGGAGGATGACCTTTCTCTTCGCACGCCTGATTTCCGCGGCACATCAGTGGTTTAGGGAAGTGATAAATCTGTCCTGATATAGCTGAGGCTTACTACATCAGTAAGGCTAAAAACAAGTGCCTGGCTAAACGGTCGGTCAACCTTCACTGTAACGTATTAGTTTTTTAGATGGTTTACTAGTACGTCAGTGTCTTTCGATTGTTTTTTGCCCTCTCACTGCTTTGGGGTTTTGTGTGCATGAATCTCTTTGCAGGTCTTCTTTGGCCACTTTCCTTCAATAAAATTTCAGTTGTTAGACCAGCCTCATCTTGTGCTCATCTCTTCTCCTGTTTTGTGTCTTCCGGCTGGTTTTAAGATGTAATACTGAATGCCGGAAGACAGCCATTTTAGAGTCAAGTGCACTTATAATGGCCACAGCTATAATGAATGTTCATTTATTACAAAAAATAGTGCTTACTTCATTATTTTTATGCATGAAGTATATGACACTGCATCAAAATAAAAAAGGACTATGCCTCTAACCCTCATGGCCAAACTGCAGTTACAGCAAACAAAAGGACACCATAAACCTGCCCCACATGCAAAAGCTTGCACTTGAGGCCAATGCAGAAATAAGATCAGATTACTTCCCAAACTGCATGACACGGCCATGCAAGGTAAAGATTGTGACAGGCAATAAAGGAGCAACAAAAAAGCGAACTGTAGGTAGCAGCCAATCTCATGAAGACAAGCTACAAGGTCAGGCCAACATAGACGTGGAAGAAATTTGAAAAAAAATGCCACAACAAGCACATATTAATTTTAATGTTTTCACAGCCCTTTAAATGGCAAATACTTTCCTGAAAAAACATAACAGAAGCGGCAATTTTTTTCGGCAATCAATTTTTTTCATGTACTTCATTATTCTTGAAGCATGGGCAGGCATAGAGTAGTCAGATTAGTGCATGCGTTCCTAAGCAATGCCATGCCAAAAACTGTACTTACAGAAAAAGCTTGCCTTAATGAGTGAATACCACTGGCCATCCACTAATTTCCCAGCCTGCTCCAGGTCCCTGGCAAAAATCACACGCAACTTGGTGGCATGCACAACTTCCATGCAACTCTTGGTCTTTAGCTGGAAAAAAATTGAGGGATCAGTGAGATATCAAATTTTACATGCATTGCTTTGTTTCAATGACCGACTAAGAAAAAAACAGCGGTTTCTGTGAGCGCAACTATTTTTTCACACTAGCTTTCTACAGTAAACCACGTTTATCGCGACCTAATTTACACTGACTTGCTGCACGGCCCCAGTACTACTGTGTATAGCTCTGTGGTTTCAAATGCTTGTTAGCTCTGACCCCTTGGGCTTGCACTCGTTAATGCAGAAAACCTCGGAAAGGGCAACCAGAGCTTCGAGATTTAAGCCATAGGCATTCAGAAGCTCAGTGGTTTATGGGAGAACTTTTGGCTGGGTGACACAGTAGCAAATGCTGCTCCAGCTACTTTCACTCCATTGCAAAAAACTCGCACAGCAGAGACCTGTCCTCCATTTTGCATTGCAGAAACAATCACTGAAATTCAAAGCACGCATACTAAATGCACACCTACCTTCCAACACAGCTTCATAATAATGGGTATAATTATTGGAATGAAATACCAGTGAGTACATATAGTTTTCAATTTATCCAAAAATTACAAGCAACCGACAAACAATAAACATTAAAAGGGAAATAAAATAGCCGGAATTCTTTAAAAAATCCGTCAGAAGAATTATGTGACATCCACTACACTCCAGCAGTTCTTTGGCTTTGTGCACCTTAAAACCACACTTTCTTACAGGCACATTTGCACAGAAATTGCGTTGAACCTGATCTTTAAGAATCTTTATTGGTCCAACAGTAGGGAGAAACCAGGTTTTACTCAAAAACGAAGGGCCCTACACATTGCATCACAAGTCCAGATGGTGCACTTGAGTCATCTCCTATGCTTATGCAAGAAACAGGAACAGAGATATCTTGACTAAATAAAAAAAAAGGGAAGTGCAGTTCATGTGCAATGCAGAGAAGATATAAGCAATACCACGCTAAAACACTGGGATTATTCCAAGAGTAGGTGAATGCATGAATGGGTGGCAATCAGATGGCTGAATGAGATTAGTAAATTTTAGGAAAAAGGGTGGTAGCATGTGGCACAGGACACAGTTACCTAAAATAAACTGGAGAACCATTGTTCTGCACTAATTTTAACAGCACATTCACACGACAGACAAAATCACTAACTCCAGGAACGGACTGCGCATCATGCGACTCAATGTCAATCACCATTGCAAATGGCACCAGCACTGCAGACTGCACATGGGTAAACGTAGACATAATTTTGCTCTCAACATTGAGCAGCAGTCAGCTGCGCTTTTAAGAGCAAAGCCCTAAAGTACGGGAACATTGGCACTTTGTTTTACTGACATGAGGGTGCTTGTGAGCGTGCAAGTCCCATGTTTGTTTTGCACCAAATGTGTTAATTGCGAGGTATGTTTAACTAAAGAGGGGCATCTAACATGGGCATCAGCTCTTCATTACTTCCCTTCTATATCCCTCCCTTATATCACGGTTAAAGTGTCCACCAAAATGCGAGACAGTTACTGTTACCTTTCCTTGAATTTTCCTTCAACTAATTTTAAATTTTTCAAGTATACAGCTTTAAGAAGGTAGAGGTACAAACTGTGCAGGATAATTATATGCTATGGCAATAAACCAGCAATAAATCTGTGCTGACAGCAGCTTGCCCTGTGCATTGCAAGGATGCTATGCCATACAAGGATTGGTGTCATCGTGCCATGTTACATTACTGACAAGTTGGTCTCTGTATCAGAAATACTGGTAAACCATCATTGTAGAGCACAATGTTTTTAAAAGGATAAATTAACATATAGGTCCTTTTCGAGGACACATATGCATACCAGGCAACAGGTGTGCAATGTCAAAGCACGTTTATGTTAACAGCAGCCGCGTCAAGAGCTACATCAGCGACTATATTTTGTACAAGTCTACAGTTCCGGTAATTATAAGCTGAGGCACTGCTGTGAAGTGCATCTAGAGTTTCATGCATTTCTAAACCTAGCTGCAAGCCTATATTGAAAATATTTTTCTGAATAGACAGCTAAGATATGCATCACTGAAAAAGAATAACTACCATGAACGGATCAGGAGGGATGACACAGCCGAAGGCAGGAAGCACGCATTGCCCAATAGATGCTGGCCGCTGGCAACTGCAAATAAATACATCCAGAACAACAGCTGTCAGTGGCTGTAGCTATGTCATGAATGACAAGAGAGGAAATCGTCTACTGCTTTAAAAACTAAACTTAGACGTAATATAAGTAAATAAAAAACCAATGAGCTAGCCCATGACAAAACAAGAACAGATTTTATGTAATGCACCCATATACATTCTTTGAGAAGAGTCACAATGACTGTTATAACCACACTGAAAGATGAGCTGGCTGAAATACTGCACGCCAATTTGAATATAGGATGTGCAGGTTTTCATTAATTACTATCATGGTGCCTTGCACCAATGTCTAGGTGTTAAATTGAAAGTTGCAACCAGTCTGCCTTGGTTAAATGAGAAGAGAGAATTGAAAAAAGCATGCCTTCACAAGCAAGAAGCTTGATATCTCAACGCACAGCTTAGCATCATACAAATATTGCTAGCACATTTAACAAATCTGCATACAATTAAAGGCTGCACAAATTTGTCGTTTGGAAATGCAAGTAAGGGCAAGAGAAACAAAAAAAAAATACCAAAGAACACTCGTGAGTGCGGCGAAGGGAGGTCTGTGGGTAGGATCCCGTGCCTGGGAAGAGTTCCGAGCTCGGAGAATCGCCGGCACCACAGCTGATGGCACGCAACCAAGAATAAATAACAAAGCGAAAATAAGTAACAAAAAAACCATCGACAATGGCTGACGACTTGAATGCGGGCCGCAAAAGCGAGGGATATAGCAAAAAGGTAGAAATCCTAAATAATTGTGCAGTTGCATCTCCGACAGCTCGCAGTGCTCAGAAGGAGAGGAAGCATCAACGTTCACAGCTCAGGAGACGCATGATTGATCTAACTTTAACATAACACTGCCTCAAATCCTGTTCCTCTGGGGAAGCACAGACAAGTTTACAAATGACAAGGCGATGAATATGAACTAGCCTTTCGCATGCGATCACTGTCTCAGAATAATTTAGTATGACGCATATTAAGGCACAAGCACTAATCCGATGAGTACTAACCCAGAGCAAAATAGTGCGGTGTCTGGTCGCAGCTGGCCTAGCGCGAGCGCTCCGCCGCGCGGCACTTCTCGCTCATCGTCTTCTATGCAGTGCAAATCCATGCTTTTGCACCGAGTGTCGAAGAGCTAGCAAGCGAAAGCGTAACTCTGTTGTGATATCTGGTGCCATTTTTATTTACCACGGCACGCGAGTACTAAATGCACATAAAGACAATGAGAACAACACTTGTCAAGCAGGATATAGGCCCTGCTTTTTTGGCGCCGCATTATAGCTGCGGCGGCAACCGCAGGCGGACTGCATCCACTCACATCGCTATATAGCTGCATACAAATAGCGCGTGTGAATACAGATAATTAGCAAAGAAACGCAGAGCGGGACTCACCGGCCATGCGATTCATCCAGGCTTAGTAAAACGGCGCAGGAGTCTCCGTTCCCTTTGCAGATGACAAGACGTCGCAGCACTGTCTTTCTTCATGGCCTACCCGTTGCAACTCGCGAATGTTAACAGCCCGAAATCCTGGTCGTTGGCTTCCAAAACACACTCCTCCTCACCTTCCTATTCAATGAGTTCTTCACACGTGTCCGCAATGCCTCAAGCAATGCCTCAAAGAGGCAAATAATACAAAACACGACGCGTCGGTTGCGCTGCAATGGCGCCGACGGCTGCGCTTTCGTGTCGGTGAAAAATTGCAACCGACGAAAAAAATTTGTTTTTTAAACCACGAATATTTATATTATCTTCACAACAAAGACACTCCAATTATTTTAAATTATTTTTAGATTATTTAAGAATACTAAAGCGCTTTCAGTTACTTTTTCTGGCATGTCGTTTGTAGAAGCTGCGATCCTGTGATCCCCTGAAGTGACCCGGATGCCCTAGCAGACGACGGAGCAGACGACGGTGTTAACAGAATGCAATTTCGTTTGATGCCAGAAAAAATCACTAAGTTGCGACAAAAACAGCGAAGAAAAGCGCCGTATCTCAAGCTGGCGATTATCGTGGATAAGTTGAACGCAATTGGCACGATGGAGAGTAGCTGCGATGCATTAATTTTCGCGACACTGGCATGCTCACCGGAGATCATGAAACTTAGGAGCTTAATCGGTGACCAGTACCAGCGGATTGCTTCGATATCAACTGCGTTACGAAATTACGTCGATACTTGCGTCTCACTTTAGCTAATAGACACTTTTAGTTGGCCGTACGTAACGGGCTTACGTACGCAACGCTCACTACGTTGCGTACGGTACGAATGGCGCGTCCATGACACTTTTAGTTAGCCGTACGTTAGCGTCCTTCCGAGTGGACGTACCAAGCGCATCCTAAAATGCTCCGCTGTGCTTCTCCGCGCCATCTGGCGCAAGAAATGACAAGTGATGTTTGAAAAGTTCCTGACATGAGCCAAGCCAAGCCTCTCGCAAATCCTCCTCCAGCCGTTCTCGCTGTCTTGTTTACTCGTGGTTGTGATCACGTTGTGATTCTCGTGTGCTCCGCGACTACCGCAGCAGCTTTCGAAATGCCGAGAAGCATTCTTTCTAATCCTTTGGTGATTTCTACGCTGCGGTGGGATGACATTGACGCCTTAATAATGCGCAATGTGGAGCGACGGCTCTTAGGGAGCAGTTTAATATCAGAAGAGATAGGCCATGGAATGCGTCAAGAATATTTTAGGTACCGTTCGCGGCACGGGCTGTTTGACATAAACAAGTGTGACCCAACGGTATTCAAGCAGATGTGCCGATTTGAGAAGAGCGACTTCGGTGAACTCTGCAACGCCCTGCTGGTGCCGCAAACGCTCACTACTGCCCAAGGGGTAATTGTACCAGGGCAAGAAGCATTGTGCCTGACGTTGCGCAGGTTGGCATACCCCAACAGGTGGTGCGATCTTGAAGAGATTTTTGGCCGGCACTCGTCGGTTATGTCAAGTGCGGCAAACATAATGCTCAGTCACATTTTGCACACCTTCGACCACCTTCTCAGTGATTGCAATAATCACTTGTGGCTTTCGCCTCCTTCGCTGCGGAGCTTTGCAAGGGTAAGTGAAATGTCAACATGCAACAGGCACGTAGCCAGGAATTTTTTTCTGGAGGGGCCCACGGTAATTTCTTCTAGGTGGAGGAGGGGGGGGGGGGGTTTCTTCAGGCCCTCTCTTGGATACGTGTCTTACATGTAACCGTATCCGAAGTTTCAAAATAAGCTTTTATTCGTGTTCTGCATTTTTGTGTTTACTGTGTATGCCTGCTGATAACCTTTTAGGAGCCAATATTAGCCTAATAAATTTCTATTTCCTTCGTAGGCCAATAACAGTCTGTGGTAGATGTTTGTATTGAGATAGCAATATTTATTAGGGCTGTGTTACGCTTGAGCTCTAAACTTTCGACAATGGCTCTACAAATATTTGCACTGTTTATCTTAACCCAGAAATTACACACAGAGTTCAAATTTCCATGCCTTTTGACAGAAAGCGTAGTGTTGCATTGTGCGATGCTTTTTTATGTATATTCTTGCTTTGAATACAACACACCCATTGAAATAAAAAGGGGGTGGTTATTGCATTGCTTAGACGTTGGTGCGTTTGTGGCTGTACTTTGTGCAGGAATATTCCGAGAGAGCGGCTTGTACTCAAAACTGAAGAGAATCGTTGCAAATGAACGCCTGGTGATTTACGGTGACCCAGCCTACCCGCTCCGGCCTCTGCTAATGAAGCCTTATGGTGGCTGTCGTCGGACCCCAACCCAAGGTGCTTTCAACTGCGGGATGAGCAAAGTCCGCCAGGCAGTTGAGTGGGGTTTTGGAAAAGTTGTGGCAGAATTCGCCTTTCTTGACTTCAAAAAAAATCTGAAACTTTTGTGGCAGCAAATAGAAAAGATGTACAAAGTAGCAACAATTTTTGCCAACTGCCACACTGCTATGTACGGCAGTCAGGTGTCGGACTACTTTCACCTGGCACCACCCAGCCTACGGGAATACCTAAAGCCGCAGCAAGTGTAATGAACTCTTTGTGCACAATTTTTCCTTCATGTTTTAATCGTGTTTGTCTGAAATTGATTTCTTTTCCTTGATGTTTTCTTGCATTTATCATGCGTCTGTATTTACTTCATTATTATCTTGTTTATCATGTTTGTATTTTGTTCCTTATTCCCTTCTATTTTTTGTGCTTTCACTGTACATGTGCTCCTTTACGCAGTGCTCCACCTTGGGAGCCTGTATGTTACACTGAATAAATAAATAAGAAAATCATTTTCCACGCAGAGCTAATGATTTATTTTTGACAGCAGTCCTTCAATGAGAGCTGTGAATGCCTGCCTCTCCTGTGCACGGGCTTTGCGCTCGTCTTCTCTATCCTGTTCACGAGCTTTGCGCTCGTCCTCTCGTTCCCTTGCGCGTGCCTGTCGCTCGTCTTCTCTTTCCCTTGCGCGTGCGTGTCTCTCTTCCTCTCTCTCACGGAGTTCCATGAGCGTTCGTTCCTTCTCCCAAGCCAGCTGGCTTTCCTCCAGAGCAAGCCGGCGCAAATCAACCTGAGAAGTTTTTTCTTTCATAATCATTTCGTGCCTCATTCTCTTCAGCATGAACTCATAATCAGCTTGCTCCTGTTTGCGTTTCCCTGCAAAATGGCAACAAGATTCCCAACATGAGCAAAGCATGCAAAATATGGCATTATTTAGGTAGAGTAAAAGATAGCTGTGCCAGTTCCAATCATGGCTTACATATTGTTTGATGTGCACTGCAAAAAAAGATATGAGAGGACAGAAAACGTGGGACACAGTGCCAACAACTAGTCTTCATTGTAATAAATGCATGTACAAAAGAACAACGCCAAGCCGCAATTTCTGCAATACAGCCCAGGATGACATAAGTGAATTGGTGGTGTTGGAATTGTAGTCCACAAGCCCAGCGTTCAGGCATGGCGAATATGACCCACAAAGCATGTGTCGCAAGTCGAAGAATAAAATGCACCAGATTTGACTAACATAATGCAAAGCTCTGCAAGCACAAACTCCAAGGGATAGAGAGATACACCTGAGTCAGCTACGCAACGTCAACTAGAGGGCTTTTGTCTGTCCCATTCTTGAAAGTTTTGGTCAGTAGGCTGATGCTGTCCTTCATCCTTTGAGTCGGTACTTTGAGAACCATGAACTTGCCACTTTTGTGCGTTGAACCGTTTTAAGTTGTTCTTGGTGCACTGTTTTCACTTTTCAGGAAACATGCCAACAGAATGGCACATCCCCAGCAAGTGACACAGCTTTACACTAGGAGTACTCAAAATCTTGTTTTGGTGATGATTTATACTTATGGTTGTACTCATTAGCCAACATTGCATCTAATCTGTGTTCTGTGCACTTGTCCCTGTTTTGTTTGTGTGCTGTATGCACAAACAAGATACCAAACCAAGCAGCATGATAAAACGGTTCCTCTTGATTTTTTTTTTGTTACAATTAAAATTGTAGAGGCAGCAGCAAGTAGTGCAGGGCTGATGTTTAATTATAATTCAGAACTAAATTTTATGACACTGTTCACATGTACCGTACTGCACAAGTACAAGGGCTAGGTATTGAGGCTCTTAATACAACCCGTGAGTATTGGATTTGCAAACCTACCTCGCACTGGATGCCTTTGAGCTTCTCCACTGCTTGATTCATCCCCTCTCGACTGCGCTGTGGGTGTGCTGTCTTGTGATATCGAATGCACAGGCTGGTCTTCATCAGGTGTGTTGCATGGCGTTCTTGAACACTGGTCCGACGTAACGGCTGCCCCCGACAGCATTGAAGCGAACAGTTGTTCAGTAATGGGCGTCATACTAGTGCCTGGAAAGAGGTTATGCAACTGTAATCAGGATGGAAAAAAAGTGCCAAGGTTTTAACTTGGTTAAACTGATTATACTGCAAAAAGCATGGACACGTCTTCGACTTTATCATAGTCAACAGATTTTGCCCAGGTCCAAAAGAGTACAATGACCGACACATAGGCAAAACAACTTCAGTAACATCTCTGCAAAGCTGTTTTTTTTTGTAACACTATTTTCCATTAAGAATCAGGCATGTAAGAAACTGGATGTTTGGTCAATTTCACGGAAATAACCATATGTTCCACCAGTGATACGAGAAACAGTCGGTGCAACAAACATCAGCAAACCTCTTGCCAAGCATACCTGACAAAGAGTGCGTAGAAACTGATCCTGCACATCTCGCAAGATGATGAACCAGTTAACTACTTCATGCAAGAATGAGTGCAATACAGAAAGGCCACCAGAGAGTTGTGTATCTGACTGGATGAATATGCTGGAGAAAATGACAAATTTGAATTGTTTTAGTGTGATCAGTTGTCTGTAAACCACATCACCTGTCTGATTCGACCAGGATGTATTTGTTTAGTGAAGTAAAGGCATTGAATTAAAAAACTGCGGCGATAGCCTAGTGCTTCCGCGCAGCGTCTTGCGAAGCTGCTCGGTTCGCGTCGCCGCGGGTTCCGCTTCCATACGTGGATATTTTTTTTTCGCTGCTGCTAGTCAACAACACCAGATCCAAAGATAAGATTCTTGGCGTCGCTGTTGCTAGGCAACAGCACAAGATGCAGAAGTGACAAACTTCGGCGGTGGTGTTGGCATCACTGTTAAAAGGCACAAGATCCAAAGATGACATGATTCTTGGTAGCTTTTGGTGAGCCTATGAGTGCTTTTGCACTAAAACCCTTATGTGTTGCATAACGGCCATACGCCGCAAGTACGGCGTACTTACACTGATCTCCGAGGTCCGCACCAGCGCTGTCACCACTTGGCTCTGTCGGAGCGTAGTGTGCAGCATGACCATCTCTCTCAGAGTTAGCGTCACTGCGCTCTGCTGCGGCACCATTTGGCGCAGGGCACGTAGCCGGGCCGTTCAAATTTTCCTTGCGCCCATTCAGACCACGTATTTTGTATGCCGTGCCCTGCACCAAGCCGATTATATCCTGCAAAAGCTGGTCCCGTTCAGTGTACTCTTCCTCAGTGCCCGACCTATAAGGAAGCATTTCAGCGAGTTAGCTTTTCCACGACAATGCAGGGAACAAAACAAACTTACTTTTGCAGGTTCTTGCGGTCGTTCGCCGCATATCGCGACACCAGCAAATCGAGGCGTTCGCGCACCCCGCGCGAGCTGCAATTGATGCCCAGCGTTTCCCTCAGCCGCAGGGCTATCAAATCCCACTGCTCCGGGTTGCGGAACGGGTCACTCGCCTGAACTTCGAGCAAGAGCGCGATGTCCATTTGCAGTGTGTAAAACACACGGCCGCTGTTTCCGCCGGCACCAGCATCTTTTTTCTTGCGGCTAGCCATGTTAGCGGCCATATTGAAAGACGCTCTGGCCTGACACGAGATCTGCGAGATCTCGCGAGACCCTCCCACAAGCGGTCAAAGTACATCAACGCTGGATTGCAGAAATTTTCATCCGTAATTACTGGTAACAAAGCTGGCTGCATCGAGAGTCTTTTTTTTGTTCCAAGAAAAATTATGCAAGCAGAAGAAAATGAAATAATTGACTAATAGCCAGAGAAGTGCTCCGCCAGGTGTCGCTGCTACGAGGTAAACACGGTTAGGCCTACAGCTTGAAAATCGCCAAATTATCTGAAAAACAGGGGCTAGTTATCGCTTATACTTCTGCGTGTGGGCGAGAGTGTCCGAAATAAAAGCGAACCGCTACCATTTGAGCGAGCTATCCTGTCGGAGAATGCAGCGGCGACATGCATTTATTTCGAAGCGGGCGAGCTGGGCGCCGCCATCTTGTCAACGCAACCCGTAACGTTCCCGTAGCGCACGCACGCAACGACACGATGCGTGCGTACGTACGCAAGCGGCCCAGCCGTACGGAACGTTCTGCGCATGCGCTCTCGCGACCTGCAACGTTCCTGCGTACGTAACGCCGTTACGTACGGCCAACTAAAAGTGTCTAATATGCAACAGCGGCTAGCACTCGCCGCATCCTGATCGCGTGTAGTTTAACAAGCAAGAGCCCACTAGCGCATCGAAGCAGCCGTGTTTTCGAGTTCGTATCGTTACGATAAATACGAGCTGTTTCGGCACGTACTGGAATTGAAGTTCTCAGCCTGTGCGTCACGGGCGGTGACGATGGCGTCGCGGACGATCTTAACTAAGACTCGCCGCAACGCAGCCGATAACCCAAGCATATGGGCGTTAAAGGTTGTTCACCAGTACTGCAAACGTGGGCATAAAGTATCGCTCAGTCGCAGCGCCAGTCGCTCGCTTCTCGATTTCCCAGTCTTCCGAGTGAAGGTCGCAAGCTCTTGAGCCAATCAGTGAGCGAGGCGAGCTTTTGGGAACGACGCCGACCGCGGTCGCGCCGGGCAATGAACTACGCGCTACCCCCTGGCTGCCCTAGTCGTCGCTGAGCCTAGCCGGTTTCACATCGATGCAGCAGCTGAGTGCACTTCGAAACTGGCTAGCGCTGAGGTGCTGCTCTCGTCATAGTTTTACTGTGAACCTCGTCTCATAGTAAAACAAAGATATGCTCGGTTTCCGCGACACCTTCAGGAGCGGAGCCAGCTGAAGCCACGAGAGCCCTGATTGAGCAGCAGCAATTAAAGGCGCCGTGGGGAGACATTTGTTTGTATTTCTGTTATCGCATCTACCAACGACTCGATATTGGCCAACGATACTCCAACCGACGGCTTAGTATGGACTTGAACAAACATTACTGTCGCATTTTTCTGACGCTGGCGGCCGGTATTCAGCATGGCATGCCGCGCCTGTACGTTATCATGTCTCTCAACTGTATGGTCGTGGTGCACATCCAAAACCCCCAGACATCCTCCTTTTCGCTCAGATTGTCATAGCACACAGTCACACTGGGACTAGAGTAGTTTAGAGGATCGAGCGCGGGTGCACAGGAGCTAGACTGTATCAAAGCAGGCAAAACTCTTTATAGCGCGCGGTTGACGTCAGTCCCAAGACTTTATTCTCATTTCGACCGAGAAACTCGCCGGCTGCCGCATTTCACCTTCGGCTGCAGACGCTGCTGTCTATATTTAGCGACATTTTCCTGTCACCGTCATGAAATTTTCGGTGAAGGCAATGAACGACGTCGTAAAGTATTTTTTTTTGCTATTTTATGGTAAGCACCACGTCACTGCCGCTAAAAAAAAATTCTCCGCCAACACTACATCAGCGTTGGACTTAAGAGCGTTAGCTACGAGAGCTTCAAATGTTTAGATCGGGGTGCTAGATCTGGGTGCTCAGCAAACGTGGAGAAGACAAAATACAAACATCTGAGGGCGTTTCGTTTCGGAAACATTCGTTCTAAGATACAAGCAGCGTCATCTACTTCAAATATTTTGCACTACTATTGCGATTTACAGCCACCTTCGCTATATCCGGTATGTTTCCTCCTTATATATCAGTTAACGAATTTTATAAACGTGTGCAATTGTTTGACCGCATCCGGAACCCTCTGCGACAAACGATTAGGCCATATGGCTGTCTGGAAGTCCCCGGAATGCACGGTTTGGGGGCGAAAAGGTCGTCGGCGCGAATCCCACACATATTTTGGGCTTCATCTAAATATTTATTTTATCCTCAGGAACATCACAAGTCAAATGACACCACTTCGATCCTTGTCCGTCAAACGGGCGGCCCCCAAATTTGATGCAAATGGGGGTCCCCGGGGTTCCACTTCGATAGCCGCTATACTGGCATATGTAAAACGGATGGAAGGTATCTGTGACAACTGAGGCTCTACGCGCCCGCTGTTGCTATGTGATATAGCGTGTTAACTGTCTTGGCCAATTTGACCTTCCCTGCAGACAGACGTGTCCTTGACAAACGTAAGTAGTAAGAGCTGACGCTCTTAAAACTGAAGCGCGGGAAAATGATATCGGGGTTGCTTTGAACATTTATACAGAGAACTGCGTGCATATACACACATGCTGCCTTTGTGTAGCCGGATGGTTATGGCGAGTAATTTTCCCTGATTGACGATTAACGACATTCTTTTCCGCGACGCATAGAAGTGCCCTCGGCCTTTTCTGCGCATGTAGTAGTAGCGGTATATTATGTTAAATAGCTTGAACATGTCACAGAAGCCAAGGGGACACTGAGTTTCAGTAGCGCCATTCGACTTGCGCACACCGATTGGTGTGCAGGCGCTGTCGTGGCTGCAGCTACATGCGGCCACCGCAAGCGCGTGCGGATACGCAGGCACCGCTGGCTTCGTCGCTTGTGCATTAGAGCTTTTTGGGCTTTCAAAGCCGCATTATACTCTTGAGCATGCACTACTTTCGTCACATTGTCATGTGGGAACATAAGGGAATTAGGTGAGTGCTCGAGCAGTGCCTCTCCTCTAAGCCAATTCTCGTTCGGTGAGAGAGCAGGGTCGCGGGAAGCGAGTTGAAAACTCGATTCGCCAATGTGAATGAGCACTTCATTTCGCTCGGTGCCCGTCACCAACAGACCAGAGCACCTCGCATCCTCTTCGCGACTCGCCACAGTGAACGCGCTTTAAAGCATCTTTGGTCAATTTGATCCTATCGCTGTCACACGACAGCACGACAGTATTTCTAGAATTCTGCAGTAAAACAATTGCCCTCACCAGGAATATATCGTATGACACATCCCACGATAGGTATCTATCGCGCGGCACAATCCACGACAGGTATCTGTCGCGCGACTCATCCCTCGACAGGTATCTGTCGCGCGGCATATTCCACGACAAGCTGTTGTGTCGCGCGACAGGTACTTTTGTCGTGTGAAAAGAGGCGCGATAGAAGTCTATCGCGTGACTGAACCCACAACAGGCAACTTTGCTGAGGCACGCAATCTCTGTCGCGCGGCACGACTCCCTCTGTCACGCGACAGTACCTGCGACAGAAACCTGTCGCGCGACAAATGCTGCGACAGGGACCTTATTCGAACGACAAAATGCAGGAAAGATGTCTGTCGTGCGGCAGAACCTACTACAAACAACTTTGTCGCGCGAAAGAACCCACGATACGAAGCTTGTCGCACGACACAAGGCACGACAAGACAGCTTGTCTTGCGACACAAAATTGTGTCGCGCGACAGATGCGCGACAAAAAAATTCTGTCGTGCGTGTTGATCGCGTTGGTTTTCAAATATGATTAATTAAGCGGAGTGAACAGTTCATGCTGGTCTACTACGTTTCATTTCCCCTTTAAAATTAAATTGGTCTTTAGGGAAAGGAAATGGTCCAGTATCTGTCTCACATCTCAGCGGACACCTGAACCACGCCGTAAGGGAAGGCATAAAGGAGGGAGTGAAAGAAGAAAGGAAGGAAGAGGTGCCGTAGTGGAGGGCTCCGGAAAAATTTCGACCCCTTGGGGATCTTTAACTTTCACTGACATCGCACAGCACACGGACGCGTTAGCATTTTGCCTCCATTGAAACATTGCCCCTTTGTGTATTCATTTTTCAAGAGCTTCAGACGAAGGAGCTCTCGACCAAGTGGGAATAACAGCAGTGACGTTATTTAGGTTTTCCCGCAAACCAGCACGCATCCGAAGAGGGAGAGAGAGAGAAAAGCTTTATTGTTGGAAAGAAAGTCGGGCCACGCCCCTGGGTCTCTGCACGACCCCACTGCACTCAAGTGTCCGAAGCCACATTCAGATATTTTTTGACACCCAGACATGAGACAAAGCCATAAATGTGCCCTGAAGAGGATTTTACGGCGAAAGCCTTTAATGGCTCATATTCGCGTGTCCGGTGTAACGCTGTCTTCCACGAATCAGGATAGGAGAAAACGAATACAAGCACCAGATAGAGGGGGCAAAATGTAATCCCCACGCCAAGTTTGATGATTGTAGAGTTATTCATTAATTAATTATAACCAATATTATCGAAAAACAAAGAAAACAACCAAATGCGTCGATATAGCGACGGGAGAGGGTGACGTCACACCCGATATCGTCATGGTAACGCCGTGCGCGCTGGTGGTGCCAACTGCGTGCCGCCACCAGAGAAGCCAGGAGCCAGAGAAGAAGAGAAGAAGGCCAGAGAAAGTAGACCGCAAGCGCCAACAACGTCGTCTAGATCGAAAGTGTGGCAAAGTAGAAACCTTTCAGAGTGCCACTGGTATGGGAACCTACGAAGCTATAATCGCAGTCGGCAAGGCCAAAGGCTTTCGCCTTGCCGCACATTATTTAGATTGGCAAAGTGCACATAAAATTTTTTTGAGCTTTTATTTTTACCTCGGGAACTCGATCTACACGCTCCAAGCATTCTTAGAAACTTGTATATAGTGTCCTGTGCGACCAATTTATTAAATACAATAAAATAGAGTTGAACATCCGGGCTTCCACCGATTTTTTTTTTGAACTCGCCTCCGAAAGTAGGAGTCAGCCAACGCGTCGAGTGCCTTTCAGCCAGTCGCATGGCGGCTTGCCACTCTGCCATCGCCGGAGTAATACATTAAGCAGAGTCCACGCGTGTTTTTTTCTTCGTGGGCCTAATTTGCGGCTATGTTGTCTGCGACGGGAGCTATTTATTCAGGGAAACCAAAGTAAAAAACAAAATAAAACCGACAGCGAAAGCGAAGCCACCACGCTACTGCCTGAAAGCCACTCTACGCGTTGGTTCACTCCTTCTACTGTCGGAGGTCAGTTGAAGAAAGTCTGATGCTGGGACGTTTAATTCGATGAATAGAAAAATCGGCTGCACAGGACAATAATTCAAACTTTCTAAGAATTCTCGGACCGTGTAGGTCGATATCCCATGGTAAAAATACCAGCTCAGAATTCCCTTTACTGCACCTTTAAAAGCTGTTGTAGGTACCTCGTTTCGAACACCTACAGCATAACCAGCCCACGGTAACGCATAAAGCGTCTTGGTCGTTGTTCAGAATGGTACTGCGTCGAAGCACCGAGTTGCAGGCTTCTTTTTTATGCTGCTAATAAACGGGGCTATGAACTGACTTTTTTCTGCCGAAAAGTAGTGTTTTGACGCCGCGGTGGCTTAGTGGTTATGGCACTCGGCTGCTGGCCCGAAAGACTTGGGTTCGATCCCGGCCACAGCGGCCGAATTTCGATGGAGTGGAATTCTAGAGGCCCGTGTATTGTGCGATGTCAGTGCGCGTTAAAGAACCCCAGGCGGTCAAAATTTTCGGAGCCCTTGCACAGGAGCAGGCAGGTCCGCCATCAGCAGCGTCATCGTCGGCACGCGGCAATCGCGCTTCAACTTTCTCTTCGCTACACTACCTCCCTCTATAAAGAAGAATCGTCCCGATGCTAACCCGAGAGCAAAAGCACTTGGCGGAAAACCACGTAGGGGCCCAGAAATCTTGCTGGCCGATGTAAAAGGCAGTGGGAAATGCAGGCGATTATCGCGCGTAATACGGCTTCAGCCGGACAACGTGCACAACTTCAGGGCGGGGGGAACGACGAGATGATGGTCGCATTCCTTCGGACAGCGCCTCGAAGTTCAGGTCATCGATGCTGCGAAGAACCGTATACGGGCCAAAGTGGCGCTTCATGAGTTTCTCGGAGACACCTCGACGGCGTACCGGCGTCCACACCCAGACCTTGTCAACAGGGTAAAAATCCCGAGCTGTAAGCAATGCGAGAATTTTAGAAACTGTGTGAGTGACTACTCTCGTTTTTGTTTTTCTCTGTTTTCAACGAGGCATTCTTGCCAAATTGTGTGGTCAAATACCGCTGATATAATAACACGGCTGGAATCAAAACAAAAACTTCACAAAACAAACCAATGCTTCATTTGAAAGCTGCAACTATTCTTACTGAAGCCCATTGTCGAACGTTTCAAGGGTATTCATGCTTTTGTGTGTACTCGCAACATGCCACCCCACTACAAGCACCGACTCACTTTGCCTTTAAGCTCCTTTTTCCTATGTGCTTCTGGCGACTCGTGAATGCCCTCTACCTAAAAGTGCAGTTTTGTCAGGACATGAAACTTGGCAGTGCTGGCTGTAAGCGCTTCAGTGTGCTGGCTGCACCCTACACCACATAAAAGCTCGAACTTCCCCAATATCATAACGTCAACTATATGCTGTGACTGCACAGCTTTTCTTGGCTGAAAAACGTCGTGCACAAATTCTAGAGATTTAGCCACAGTCAAGAAGTGCACACGGAACGGGTAAAGCAACCCTCCTTTGTCACATATTGCAGGGAATTCACGTTCTTGGCTCGCCTCATTTGGTGCCTGCAGAAGCAAGTTTGAGCACTCTAAACAGTAACCACGTAAAATAAATTTGCGTGCTATGCAACCTGCCTTGTAGTGGATCAGCCGTTCATCGCTCTTTTTGATCACATAACCGCTGTGGTCTGCAGAAATTCGGCACAGTTTGCGTTCTGCCAATGACAGGTAACCCGACTCCATGAATTTGTCAATATCAGTCTCTACGGTGTGAGCACCATATGCATCCAGCAAGGAACTGACTGGCTCATTACTGTCGGCATTGCCTGAGCTCACAGCGTTTCCCAGATTATAGGAAGAAAGGTAATTCACGACAATAAAAAATTGGGTGGGTGTAGGGCGGTCATTAGATGCACAGGCACCGTTTTACACCCAGGTGCAAAACAGTGCCTCTGCCGCCGACGATTCGACATTGCTTCGCTGTCGGGCGGCCAGCAGTGATCACTGCATCACAAAGAAATCGCGCGAAAACTTTCGTTGAGCAGGCGAGAACACGCGCAACCGTCACCAGCGGCGCAGCACAACCATCCCATCATGGATGGATGGATGGACTGACTGACTGACTGACTGACTGACTGACTGACTGACTGACTGACTGACTGACTGACTGACTGACTGACTGACTGACTGACGGACGGACGGACGGACGGACGGACGGACGGACGGACGGACGGACGGACGGACGGACGGACGGACGGACGGATGGACGGACGGACGGCTGGACGGACGGATGGACGGACGGACGGATGAATGGACGGACGGACGGACGGATGGATGGATGGATGGATGGACGGACGGACGGACGGACGGATGGACGGACGGATGGATGGATGGACAGACGGATGGATGGACGGACGGGCGGACGGACGGACGGACGGATGGACGGATGGATGAATGGATGCGGCTGAACCCTTTGAATCGGGCGGTGGCTCAAACCACCTAGCCATGAGTTATGAAATTTTAATCTTCTCTTGATTTTAGCCACCAATCAGATAACCTTCGCTTGGTTACTTCTACCCGCTTAAAATTTACTTTCCCTTCTCTGTCCTTAAACCCCAATGCCTTGGGTAAATCAGCCCCGCTGCTTTCTACTGTAGGGTGAAGCCCTTTACAGAAAAGTATCAAGTGTTCAGCCGTGTCCTCCTCTGTGCATGCAACGCACAACGTGTCTATCTCGTGGTACCTGACTCTATATGTTTTATTCCGCAAAACTCCCGTCCTGGCCTCAAACAACAAAGAGCTTCCCCTATAATTATCATAGATATTTTCTGTGGCAATTTGCTGTTGCAGCCCATGCTGCAACAGCACCGACACACGGAACCGGTTTCTTTCGACGCCCGCCGCTTCACTGCAATGCATGGCGAGCGGGGGGTGCCTGGGCGCACCACCCCACTGCCCCATAAAAATGTTTGCATAATTCGCTGAGAAAGGAATGCACATACTTGTTCCAAATCGGCGGTGTTCGAGTGGTTGAGCACCCGCCTCGCATGCGGGAGGTGCGGGGTTCGATCCACAGTGCCGCCGGGCACTCACCGGTGGTACAATGGGTGCAAGCTGGTCTGGTGCTCGCCTAGTAAGGGCTGAAATGCTTGGAAAATGGGTCCTTGACCCCCCTTGAGTAATCGAATAATACCTTGTGCCATGGCGCTCTTCGGCCATAGACGCCCTTGCGCCATAAAAATCCATAATCATCATCATCAACTTGTTCCAAATTTAAAGACAATAGGAAGAAAGGACACAAAATAGTTGAGCGTGAGTATAGTAACCGAAGCAGTGAGATATACACTTTTTTATTCGAAAAATGTGCCACGAGGCGTAAGTTGTAAAAGGGGAAGGAATGCGAGAGATAGAAAGTTAAAAGGAGGAGTGACGTTCTCCCGTCGCGCTGAGGTAGTCGCAGAGGCTGCCGCTGAAATAATTGTTCGTAGTCCACTTCACAAAGTCACGTTCACGGTTCCATCGCAGGCCCACCTCCCAGAGGAACCGTTTCCTAATATCAGCCGTCGCTGGGCATGTCCACAAGTGCCGCACATCACAAATGTCCTGTGCAGCGCCGCAGTGAGGGCACCTGTCAGTTTCAGGCAGATCTTTTGCACGCCACCGATGACGAACAGATGATGTCAGAGCCACCCCTGCCAGAATCCGGCACACGGATACCTCCTGCCGGCCGAGTAAGAGTACGGGGGAGAGGGTGCGAACACAGAGGAATTAGAGCGCGTGTTCGCTGGCGCAGTAGTTGGAAATCGGAAACATGGGACAGGAACGGGTCTGAGGGAAGAGGGGAAGGTTACGGGTAGTCTGATGTGTCAAGATGAGTCATAGCATCCGCTTGAATGTTATGTGTATCCTGAGCATGGCCGCGAACCCAGTGTATGCGCACAGGACATGGGTGCTTTGCGGAGAGCACATCAATTGATTGAGTAATCTGGAATGTGGGTTGGACAGCCTTAAGCTGTTTAAAGGCGGCAAGGATTCGGTGTAAATATGAACTGTATTGAATGTTGGAACGAGCGGAAGGGAAGCAATGGCACTATAAATGGCTTGAAGTTCCAGTACCAGGAGATTGCACGTATCCGCGGTATACGTCGCGCGAGAGTTGAGATGCGGATGGGATGGACTATACACCTCATGGGTTCTCTTTATACTTTGTTATATCTTTCTCGGTATTTTGTTCCGCCATGCTGACTAACCCCTTATATGAGTTTTCAGATCAACGCAGCCAGTCATAGCAAGCCCCTTGTCCCAGCTGGACACCTATCTTTTCAAGGCCACGCTGGCTATCTCTTCACGCTCCACACAACCGCATTCCTTCGTGCTGAGCTTGCCTTTTTCTTTTAAAAGTGTTGCAGGTCAACCGGATAATCCACTTTGGCAGTCATGTCTAGACAACTTTCATTATCCCCACCCTAACTCCATTCCCACTTCACACCCTCCTCTCCCTCACTGGTTCTTCCAACTCGGAGGGATGACCCTAGTTAAATCCCGTCAGTGATGAATTCTTTGCCCAGACGAAGTCAAGTCCTCCTGTCGGAACGTTGGCAAGCACCCTGTAGTTTTCCTCTCCTTTTTTCACTTTCGCTGCACATATGGAAAATGCAACGTAGATGGTAAAAACATGCTTGGTTCAATGGCAAAAAGCAAATGTATTACTGTATAAAGCTCTAAAATGCAGATCAATAAGGAATAGTCCTATGATAACTCAAGAAGCAGTGCCCTTCTCCTTGAAGCCAAATCAGGGTGTCTTAGACCGCGAATATACAAAAGGAAATTTAGCCAACAAGATGACACCAGAGAAATGTGTGGTACATCAATAGAAAGATTTGTACACCTTATACCAGAATGCGGCGGTATCTTCTGGATGTCGAGGCACACACAGTCACTCTCCCCGAAGCCCTATAACACACTAAACACGAATGACACGAGATGGGAGGTTTATCAGAGTTCGTCCGCTTTAAAACTCCGCAACACCAGACTAGAACACCGGTAAAACGGTGCACATGATATCATAAACACCGAAGCAACACCAGCTAGAACTCACGGTGTGCTAACGAGGTCCACAATCGTTCATCAGCCGTCTCTAACGGAGTGGTTGTCGCCATTTCGAACCTTCCGAACGGTGTAGAAAAAACACCGTACGGCAACTGAGACGGAGCAAGGTCGAAATGCTGCTGCTGTTCAAAAGAACGCGCGAGTGGAACTGTGTACCTTTATCTGTTTCGCTTAGTTCCGGAACGACGCAGAAAGTTCTGGTTTCGGCCGAGATGCAATCGACAGCAGGCGGCGCAAAGGATCAGAAGACGGCGAGAGAGTCGTGAGTGCGGACGCTGCGACTGTGAACGACGTAGGCGCTAGGCCTAGCAGCGCCAGCGGGGCCGTCTCGGATTGCGTCGCCGAATTGAGCCCGGCGGGTTGTCTGCAGCCTCTCTTGGAACGGATATCGTGAGCGGCGACATCGCGCTTGAGACTGCTGCTTTTGGATGGCCGACGGAGAAAGGAAAGATGGATGCTTATAAAAGTTCACTGAAGTGTGGATATCGTAAACGACGGCTGAGCTTGCCCCTCGCTCTGGTTTGCGAATGGCGGTATGGCGCCGTTGTGAGCGAACTGAGGCAAGCGCTGGCTTTGCCGCGCCCTTGGCCAGCGGGAGAGAAATTTCTGTCTTAAGTGTACTACGACAAATCTGCACGGAAGCGCACCTTTCAATCTAGCAACCAGGTGATGTTGCTGCGTCCGTCAAAAAGGAACAAGCTTCAGGTACAATGGGAAGGGCCAGCTAAGGTGGTGTCCAAGCTTTCGGACACCAACTATGAGGTAAAATTTAAGAACAAACACAATCGGATTATCCACAGTATTTTGGTGAAGCGTTATGTTCAGCGTCAGGCCATGGTGAACATGGTGCTCAACATGCCAGAGGAAGAGATCTCAGACATACCTTATGTCCCACTTGACGGCGAGCAAGCAGCGAATGAGCTGCTGAATTCAATCGACAGAGAGCCACGTTTGACGGAAAGTCAACGAGGTGAAATGAAAAACGTCGTCCGCGACTTCGAGGCGGTGTTTTCAAACAAGCCAGGATAAGTAAGAGCGAGTGGTGTAACGTTCCTAGACTCTGAAGTATTGCGGCGGGCAAAATTGAACGCCACGTCGGCCAAATCCAGTCACCTATTCCCGTACCACGTGCCCTCTATGCACCAACCTGATTTCATTTAGCGATATTTTTCCCTATCCAAGTGCGCCTCGAGCGGGAGCACACGCCTTGGACAGGTGCCCTGTCTAAACTACTCGTCGGGAGACACCATGTGTTCATTCATTCAAAACATTTGGTCTCTTCATGTTTTAGTTGAAGCTTTTTTTTTGCTAACTGCAGTTTTAGCGCTGAGTTTTGGTCTGGCGTGATCAGTGGGTTCTGAGGGCACTTTCTTTTGTTGAGTGTGGTTTAGCGTCTGTGATTCCTTTTGGCTAGCATTGCAGAGAATTTCCCAAAACGGCCATCTGACGAGGGGAAGCGATGCCGAGCCTCGGCACTGAAGGTCATCCGAAGACTCCCAGAGAGCATCTGGTTCATGGCACGCCCAGTCAGCTGAACTACATGCAGCAGTCGATCTTCCGGGCGCAATAACTGGCGGCGGGGGAGCTGTTGTGCAGGCGCTTCTTTCCTGCTGTGTAGTTCGGCGAAGTTGGGCATGGGGAGGATTCCATGAGGACCACCGCGAGGGTGGGTGAGCCCCCTGGGGGAGACGTGAATGCAGGAATGCCGGAAGCAGCGACGACCATAGCGTCCCCACGTATTCGTTCCGGTCCTCAGACGACGAAGTGCGGTATCAGTGTGGTCCCCTTCGGTCACGGTGGGGTTGAACAATTACTCGAGTGCCGCACCTTCAACAGAGGTTCCGCGTTCCGGTAATCAGTACAAGATCTTTTAACCGCTGCTGGGAGACAGCGCATGCATTCCTGTGTCATGCAGGCGCCTTCCGGGTCAACATGGGCGCGGTCCGGACACACATGCGCGCCCACCTGGAGGCCGCGTGGACGACAACGTGACCGGGTCCTGTTCCCTTTCCCTCGACTGAGCTGCGAGAGAACATCAGGACCGCCCTGCCGTGGTACCATCAGTGCCATCGTGTGATTGGACATCATTCTTCGAACTGTATTCCCCAGCTAGGCATCGGGGGAATACGAATGGTATTTAAGGAGGTGCTGGTTTGGTACCAGAAGAGAGCCCCCTTCTTGAGAGATACCAGAGACTCCCGACTGCTAAGAAGCTCTTTTTACTGAGAAGCACTCTCAGTTGCTTGTACTTGTACATTCTGTAAATAGTCCTTGCATAAAGTTTTCCAAGTTTTCTTCCTCCGATCGTCCTCGTCTCTTCTCCGGCCCAGTCACGCTACCTGAATCCCTACAACTGGTGGCAGCGGTGGGATGCTGCTACCTGAATCCCAACAAGGTCAACGCATAGATTGTCGCTATATATTCTCGTCCCTTTCCCATTTTTTTATGAACACAATTTTATGGACTCACGTCATCAACACTCTTCAACAAAGACGAAAAGCAAAAGCTCCAGGTAATTGCCTAGGATCCGTTAAAGTGTTCGAGGTTGCCTCAGCCATTACATTCTTCCCCAACGTTTTCCACAGGACAGACCACGTTTCCTGGCTAAGAGCTGAAACAACCCAAGCCATTTGTGCTATGAGTACATAGTGGGCCACCACAGTAATACACATTAGCCGCGTGCGTGTGCGCGTGCGCGCGTGTGCGCGCGTGTGTGCGTGCGCGCGCGTGCACGTGTGTGCGTGCGCGTGTGTGTGTGCGCGTGTGTGTGTGCGCGTGTGTGTGTGCGCGTGCGTGCGCGTGCGCGTGCGCGTGCGCGCGCGCGCGTGTGTGTGTGTGTGTGTGTGTGTGTGTGTGTGTGTGTGTGTGTGTGTGTGTGTGTGTGTGTGTGTGTGTGTGTGTGTGTGTGTGTGTGTGTGTGTGTGTGTGTGTGTGTGTGTGTGTGTGTGTGTGTGTGTGTGTGTGTGTGTGTGTGTGTGTGAAGCGTTATACCGTTCCACTAAGGACGCCCGACTATTGCAGCCCCTACTGAACTTGAGCGATACAGCCTTCGAGAGCGGTCTTCGATCACCGCCTTCGCCGCCGGACGATACTGGCGTCCTAGTGCCCGAACTCTCCGCCATCCCTTGTGATTTCTCCTTCACATTCAGCGTCTCTATTTGCATTAACTTCCACACAGAGTTACAGTACTATTTGGTGCCGTTACTATTTGTGCACACGTCCAAACACTTAATGTTGCCATTTCTTCTTACCTGATAGAATCACCTCCGCATCGTCTCTCAACTGTTTTGTGTCTTCTTTGAGACATTTTACAAGATCCTTATTTTTATTTACCTGCAAATGTCCGCCGTCCATGAATAAGTTACCGCTAGCCATGACCTTGAACCGGAAATTGCTCCCGATATCCATATACGTTCTTTGCGGTTTAATTTAATTCCTTGCCAATTTGTTTTGTAATATATCAACTTACCAGTGCCTACCCCCTTCACTCCGTCGTTTATCTCTTCGACTCCTCCAAGTTGTAGTTAGCGATAAACGGTGGGTCATCTAGATCCCTGAATCTCAAATAGAGCGCATGCACCTATTTCACCTTCCTTTAAATGCGGATATGTTTTGGACCGTTTCGCTCTTTCACTGCTCTTATGCATTTTCATGCAACTTATGTGCTAAATTTGTTTTGTATATTTCCTTCCTTATGTTCCCAGTATCCATGTTGTTGGCCTCGGCCTCCATTATTGCATTTGCTGATACGCATTCGGAAGCCCGGAGTTCCAACGGACCCCGTAAAAAAAGCCACGGCGCTGCCCCTGCCTATCCCTGCGCCCAGCCCTCCTCTAAAATAAATGCCATCTCGCTCAAATACTCCAAAAATACCTGGTAAATGCAGTTTCCTGTTTATTTCTGGCATTTGAAAGCCTTCTTCTACGTTGCAGCGAGACCATTAGGAGCATCATTCAGTCCTGCCCCTGCTTTATTGAACTGCAAGGTACCGCTACCACGAAGGCCGTTTCACACGACAGACCGTAGAGCCCGCTCGCCCGCGCATCACGGTTCACGCGTCACTATGCTGTGCTAGGCGCGATGTCGGCCCGCGGACCGGTCGAGCGAAAAATATGAAGTGGGTTTTTCCCAGCAGGATTCAGCGGCGGGTCGCGAAGCAGCGGGCTTTAGGTCTGGCCACAGGCGCACTTTTGCCAACGTTTCGATGAGGTTGCTAGTATAGTTGCTAGAATAGCTTCGGCTGCAGTAAATGTCTCTCCCATGGTCAAATTTCGACGCAGGCGAAATTCTAGAGGCACGTGTGCTGTGCGATGTCACTGCACGTTAAACGACCCCAGCCCTTCAATACGGCACTCCTCACGGCCATAGTCGATTTAAGACGTCAAACCCCCATAAAGTAACACAAAAAAATCACTGTGACCGATTTAAATGGCGCCGCGATTAATCCTATTAACTCCTAGTTACTGCCCATTCAATTTCCACCCCCGGCGATTTAGCATTAGCCGGTCAAATGTGACCGGTCAGCGGAGAGGGGGAGAGAATGATTCAAGGGCGGAAATCGCCAGATGTCATCAACAAGAGGACCTCCTTTTGGGAGGCAATTGCCGATTTATTTTTGAGTTGCATGCCAGTGGAGCTCATTCACTGTTGGGTACAGATGTACAGAGAGATGGAGGGATAAATTGGAGAGACGGGGTCAGTAGGCAGCAGACTGAAGCTCGTCCTCTCTTTCCTGTTAACAAGCGTTGCAGCAACTTCCGCTCGCTTGGTGCGTTATCTGTTTTTTTTTGGTCCGCCGTATCCGCTTGGCAACATCGGACGGCAGATGAGTTGTAGTGAGGTGGGCACACGTGATGCGCAGGCCGCGGACCGACCGTGCGTCGTGTGAATGCGCCTTTTTACTAGCTGACGCCTTGCAACATTCTCTTTCACACGGCTGATATGCGGTATGCTCATGCCCGCATCTCCATTGCTTGAAATCAAGCCACCACCTCCTTCAGCGCATGCGCAAACGACAGATGACAGCAGCTGTCAAGCAGGAACGGAGCACTCGGAAGGCGGAGTACAGATCTCGTGGATCCGGGTATCGCCTGCGATGCTTCCATGCGTCTGCATTGAACCAGTGTTCCGGCTAGCAGACGAGTTTTCCCCTATTGCTTCAAGCCGAAATCGTAGGAAAATGGCGGATTTTCGTCTCTGGTTTATTGTCCTCTGCGGGAATATCCTCGCTGCCACTCGCCTATCCCCCCACCGCTCTAGTATAGGTCGGGCGCTGTGGCTCAAGTTGGAATTACCGGAGATTAGCACGTGTGTACTCCCTCCCGCTCACTTACTTTCGTCCCCTTTCTTGCTGGCACCACCGCCTTTATGGCCTTGTCCCTTCCCAGACTCTTGGCTCTGACACTGACCGCATTTGTTGGCGCTTCACTGTTAATCTCCTTGCTACCACTCCCTGCCTTATGAGTCACTTTTTCACACCTGCTCGTGATTCCTGTTTCCTGACCTATTTTTTCTAACTTGCCCAAGCTACCAAAGCCATTGCCCATCCCGTGCACATGCTCTGCACTGGCTTGTCCGCCATCTTCGTTTACAATGTCGGCAGTTGCCACGCCTTCCCTGAGTATTCGGTTGTCCCCAGTTTCCCTATTCCAGGTATACTTTCCAGGGCATCCACCCACGCTTCTAGTGTAGAATTTTCACTGTATACCCTGTTAAGTTCAGCACTCGGCACCTGAAAAACGAATACTTCACAGTCTCAGCATGTAACCTGTTTTTGCTTTACAGTCTAGCACTACGTGATTATTGCTAACAAAAACATTTCTAGAGTATGTAAAGGCTCAGCTACCGCACGAAAACACGTGGTCATACTAACTTTGAAAACTACGTCCTTGCGTAATAAGACATAGGACGAAGCACATATGACGGAAGAACGTAACCTATGAACAAACTTACTCAAGAGAAATAAATAATGAATGAATTTCGTCATCTGCAAACGCCTACTCCTGCCTGGAAAACGATGAA
The DNA here is from genome assembly GCF_052857255.1 of Amblyomma americanum. Classification (NCBI taxonomy): domain Eukaryota; kingdom Metazoa; phylum Arthropoda; class Arachnida; order Ixodida; family Ixodidae; genus Amblyomma; species Amblyomma americanum. Next base: position 72,751,107 of record NC_135507.1, read on the forward strand.
CTGATAATCGGGCACGCGATTTTCTGTTGTAACTCCACAGCAGGAAAGCGGGACTCAAGACTAGGAGGTAACCGGACACTGGCGGAGATAGTACAGGCTGTTCACAGTGCCTATGCTAGCTTATCACGAACCCTGTGACGAGTCAGCCTTTGCTGCTGGAACACGTTCTGGTGAAGGTGTGGTAAGATCCCTAAAAAAAAGCTATATTCCCCGGAAATGACCAGCATGCTGGGTGACCTAAGGCGTCTAGAATTATTCCCGATGCAAGATAAGGAAAGGGGCTTCTGGGGCGCATACAATAGACTACAATAGGAGGGCCACGCCCGACTGGGTGCGGCCACGGCATGCATCTCTGTGTCGAGGGGCGCCATCCTGGAGCGTGGCTAATTTTCGTGCACGTGATGCTACCTCTCCAAAACCGTCCCGCACCGGTCAGAAACGGCAGTGTCGAGCTCAGTCGCTGGTGCCTGTGCTGAAGTGTGCATTGCAGCTGTGGAAAGCGTGAAATCGAGATCGCGTTTTCTTTCCGTGATGGCTTCTGCGACGACCAGCGACGAATTCTCCCACGTCGTCATCGACACGAATTCCCAGACAGAATACACCCGCGGCAAGTTATGTCTCCTTAGACAACGGGTGTGCTAATTTTTATACAGCAGAACTTGCTGGCACCGTTTCAGCATAGCCTGATTAGAACAAATCCTCGTGAAAGGAGCTAGAGTAATAATTGCTGCTGTCGCTTTGTGCGTCGCGTAAAGCGCAAATAAACTTTGAGTGCTCATATGCTTTGCGAGTGGTTAATGTGCAGCTTTTGGCAAGCGTAACCATGCCAATGAAGTTAGTAGTGTAACGCAGCAAGAACGGCGCACCATAAGCTCTATATACAGCGTGTTTCACCTAAGACTTCATACAATTTTAAAAGTAGGCGTTTTGTGTTAGGCACTTTTTCGGTATAGCATTGTGAGCTGTGTAGTATTCCAGCATACAGCTAACATGTACGAACAAGCAGGCTGGTTAACCAAAACTCAATAGTATGTGCGTATTAACTTGCTGTTGGGTTCTATAATTATTGAGGCATGTAGCCCACCTTCTTCACCATCTACATCAGTTGTGGAATTTCGATAACGCGGTAACCTTCTGCGCTCTGGCCGAACAGATTTTGGTTACATCCTTCCCAAACACGTACATTTTCGATAACCTTGCTGGAAAAGCAACCTGTCCACTGCACGTAACTCATTTAAATAGCCAAAATTTGTTGGGGCCACAGCGCCCAGGTAACGGCTTTTGTGGAAATTTTAAGAACTGCTAATTAGATTAGTTATGGAGGGCTACACTACTCTCGATAACATCAGAGCTTTGCGATATTAAATAAAGAGTTATCCATTCAATATTAATTAACCAGACTGCTGGTTAGGACTTCTTTGCAGTATTCGGGCGTAGTAGACCGCTTACATATAATAAACTGCGCATCTCCAACAAAAAAGGTTATTCTTAACACGTTTCGACGCCGGCTCGACTCCTTCATCAGGGGTGACTGAGGGCAGTAGCGTCTTTAAGTATGGAGGGGGTCAAAGGAACGAAAGCTGGGATGCGAAAGGCGTGGGGGAAGGGGGGGGTGAAGGCTGTTAGTCACGTCGCACAGTGGGGAGGCAGTCAATGGCGACATTTTTTCGTTGAGTTGAAGAGGGTAGTCCCTGGGCGTGTACTGGGTGCAGGTTTCCTTTTGTTCGGTTGTTGTTCTTCAGGGTGGTAGTAGTAGTAAGTGGATGAAAGGGGAAGAGGAAATGAAAGTGCAAGGGCCTGTGACTGATGTTATCGCGCCACCACCACTGCCGACGTGCAGATAGAGAGGATTGTAAACTAAACATTTTGACAGATTTGCCTGTCTGGTTGGGTTTGAAGACATAATGAACTGCACAACTCCAGCCAAAAGTTTTAACTTTAACCCAACTTTTCGAAGCCGACTCGGCTCCTTCATCAGGGGTGACTGAGGGCAGTAGCTAGCGTCTTTTATGTAAAGAGGAGGGGGGTGTCAAAGGAATGACAGCTGTGACGCGAAAGGCGCGGGGGAGGGGAATTTAGGCTGTTAGTCACCACCTCCCTGCAGTGCGCCAGCGTGACTAATGTTGAATTCCAATGGCAGATCCGGATCAAGTTTTTCTGCTCTGTTGGGAGCAATCGTATTCCAATGGCAAAATGGGAGTGCGAGTTGTCTGTTCCAATGACAGATCGGGATCAGACGTCGATCCCGGATCGCTCCGGGGAGCAGCGATATTTGCTCCGCCGAAATCGGCAGATTTCACCGGAACCGCGCGCGACGTTTTACTTTCCCGCGTCTGCTTCCGGTCATGACCGGCTGCATCCTTCCTGTCGACGCTACGCGGTGATCCGGGCAACGTACAAGCAGTATTTATGACTTCTTTTTTAATTGCATCCTCCCAAATGTAATTATTTTTCGTTTTGTTCTTGTCCGCACAAGTTAAAACAAAAAATTTTCTTAACAGGTCGTCAATTCCACCGCGGTCAATTCTTTGTGACCGCTTTTTAGACCAAAATCGTTGACTTGTTTGAACCTCCCGCGCTTTCTGACGTCAGATGATGCGTACGCTCTAAGCCTAGCACCTCTGTAAATAAGCAAGCAATCTGAAAATTTGGCGCGTTTCATCATTGGAATTTTGTGGCGGGGGCATCGTCACACAAAGCGAAACTTCGTGCGCCTTTTGTTTGCCGTAGACGTGAAAGACAGTGGCGACAAGGACGAATCGCTGGTGAAGTGAGAGGCCGCGCTTCGATGGGCGCCGCCATGTTGCCTGAACTTGGAGCTATTCTTGCGCTGAAATGCCCCCGCTGGAGCGCATGCATTCCATTGGCAAAATGGGAATGAGTGATCTCCGCCTGAACTACGCGCTCCGTTTGTGATCCGGCGGAGCGCTCTCGATCTGCCATTGGAATTCAACATAAAAGCATAAACCCCCTCTCCCCCTCCCCTGCGAGTTTTGCGTAACAGCGGTCGTTTCTTTGACACCCCCCCCCCCCCCACCCTCCATACTTAAAAGACGCTAGCTACTGCCCTCAGACACCCCTGCAGAAGGAGCTGAGTCGGCTTCGAAACGTTGGGTTAACGTTAAAATTTTTGGTTGCAGTTGTGTGCAGTTTATTATAAGATAGAGAGGAGAAGGATAGCTAGAGTTTCAGACGATAAGGGGAGTATAAAGATGCGGGGGACGCAGTCGTATCAGTCAGCTGCCTTAGGCTAGCAATAGCCGTCCAGGCCCGTCTCCTCCAGGAAGGCGAGGAGAGACAGGAGCGCCTTTTAAGCGTTGGGGCCGGTGGGGTAGTGGGGGGCACTGGTCGAGTCGGATGGAAGGCTCAGGTCCCTGTAGCAGGCAGCCAGCTTTGCCTGGTGGATGGCAAAGGCGGGGCAATCGAGGAGGAGGTGATCGGTGGTCTCCTCCGTATGGCCGCAGCGGGAGCAGTCTGCCGTGAGGGCCAAACCCTTGCGATGGAGCCTAGCCCCGGTCCAAGAACATCCGATGCGGAGCTGGAGTAGGAGGGACATCTGCCGTCTGGTGATCCCCTTGTCTGGCAGGCATTGAGGGGGTGTCGCTTGGGCATCCCTGGGGTCGGGGTTAGCAGCTGGCAGGGTGGTCAATACCGAAAAACAACGACCGCACAAAAGAAAACCTGTGCGACGTGACTTACAGCCTTAGCCCCCCCCCCCTTTCTCCCACTCACCTAAGGCTTTCGTTACAATGACCCCCTTCATACTTAAGAGGGCTCACCAGTTACGAGGCACATCAGATTTGATAATTTCTGTCGATAGATGGCCGCACTTAAGTACCACAAAAAGGAGGGAACTTCTATTTCCTTTTTAGGTGTATAAATGCTACCGCGACACGAAAGTGTTAGTTTTTCCGCGAACAAAAACTAGGGCCAACAACTTTCTGTGTATAACCTGCCAAAGCTGGCAGACAGAAGCATAAGCGAATAATCCCTATCAAGGGGTGGTGGTCAGAAAATGGACGTTTATCCAGTAACCCACCACTGAACTGCCACAATAATAATAATAATAATTGGTTTTTAGGGAAAGGAAATGGCGCAGTATCTGTCTCATATATCGTTGGACACCTGAACCGCGCCGTAAGGGCAGGGATAAAGGAGGGAGTGAAAGAAGAAAGGAAGAGAGAGGTGCCGTAGTGGAGGGCTCCGGAATAATTTCGACCACCTGGGGATCTTTAACGTGCACTGACATCACACAGCACACGGGCGCCTTAGCGTTTTTCCTCCATAAAAACGCAGCCGCCACTGCCACAAGGAAAAGTACGTTTTCCGGTTTAGGTTTCCCTAAGCTCCACGGCATCTTTTGTCCGAAAATTCATAGACAATAGTAGGGTGAGGTATACAGCCTGTAGTTAGAAGCAGTGTTGGCTTCGCCTAGCCAGAACAGATAAGTGTGAGTTATATTTTGCCACACCTTGGGGGCACCGCCCCTTGAGCTATTCGGCCGGCTATTCCGTATTCCTCCGCCGCCACACGCAATACAAGCCTGGTGACCATGTGCGAGTGTGGACGCCGATTCGGCGACGCCGCCTCAATGAAAAACATTTTTACGCTCTCATTATTTGCGCTGCCAGTGTTTGTATTGAATTGTCTTTCTTGTTGCTGACCTTAATTTTCATTTAAGCATCAAGCTGATGCTTCTTTGAGAGAAGTAATGCCGCGGAACGGTTGTACTATTTGTTTGTCCGAGTTCAAAACCGTTGGTGCGCGGGAATATCACTTTGTTATGCGAGATGTGATCAGCGTTATCTGGAAGGATTACAGCCGGACGAAACTATTTCGACATTATTCTGGGCTGTTGTAGTTGTTTTATTCGCGTTATTTGGGGGGTCTCACTTCGATGACCACCGAGCAGGTTTGTTGCCATCGGGGTCGCCGAATTCTTCAGTTTGTTTATGAACCATACTCACTTCAGTAACTTGATTACTGCTGAAATACTTTGTTTCAATGTCTCCTTCACTGCTTATAATTTCAGAGCGGAACAAATGAAAGTTGAGTAAAAGGGTGAGAAGAGTGGTTTTTAAAAGCGCTGCGATCGTCCTGTTGCTATTCCTGGTGACTTTGAACGCAAATTTCGTCATTACACAAGCGACTTCCAAATGTTCTGTACAAAGTTGCTATTAGGGGATAATTTTTAAAAATAATAAAAATTGCAATTTAACAGAAGAAAACATGGGCGCCGACCACGCCATACGCGTGTGCTCTTTCTGTAGATAAAAACGGCAGCACACTTGAAGACTCATGACGTCACTGGTTTGAAAGCGAAAATTTCATACCTACTATGGTGTCTGGGAAAGTCTCATTATGCGTCCTGCTTTTCTATGTTCTTATTATATTTTAAAATTTTATGTATTATATATTTTATATATGTAGTTATAGAGATCCCCTTCCGAGCGTATTTCTGAATGAACTACGCGACTTTTGGAACCGTAGTGCAGGAGGTGTGACTAGGTGTAGCGCATACCGACGCCTACTTGGGAGAAGAAAGAATTTGTAGGAAAACAGTGCAAGAAACACTGGACAAGAAAGACAGACAGACTCGAGCGCTGTTTTCCTACAAAGTGTCTCTCCAACTTGCCCAACAATACACCTTGAGAAGAAAGATGGTTGGGGAACGCTTGGCACATGCTAAACCAATTCAGAAGTAAAACTGGATGATTTTGGCAGCCAGGTCATGAACGTTTGACATCACGTGACTTACTTTACGGAGATGTCTATTCTGGAGTAGGGAGCTCGGAAACCCGTGAGCTCCTTTCTGCAAACAGGGTGTACCGACCCTTACCCGCTTATAGTCGACAGTACCTGCACTGATAACGTCTGGGCAGAGATATGCCTGGTCAGGAGGAGAATTGCGGAGAAAGAGCGACACTCGAGTAAAGATTCATTAGAGAACCGATGTTTCGATGCCGATCCGACACATTCTGGTTTCACTAGCTTGGAGCCAGAGGCCAACGTTGGCTTCGACCGGTTCTCCAGACGTTGCAGTTGCAGTGCAGCAGAGGCTGAGCAGGAAAAAGAATTAGATGGCCCTTTCTCCCCTTGATGGGGGCTGTTGCACTGCCATAGACAGTTGTCCGCGAGTATAGCGTGAAATTGCAGGTGATTGGCAAGTGCCTCAGTGAAAGGAGGTTAATGGCTGAGTCATGACAACCACTCAGCGCCTTTAGCCCTCTTTACATGAACCCGATAGCGCCGGGCGGATTCAGGGGTCGGGTCCAGCATGGTCAATCCAACTCAACCAGTGCGTGCTTAATGAATTCGATTTTAGCGATTCGAGACCGGTTCAACTGTAGCCACACCAAGCTTGGAGCAAGCAGTAGCAGCCTCCAAGATTGCGGAACGCCATCGCTGTATCCGAGGCGCGACGGCGCACGTGAAAAGCAAGCTCGCATTTATCATCCCCCCCCCCCCCCTAACCCTACATTTCGGCTCGACAGCGTTTACAAGCACATCGGGTCAGGGTCGAGTTGTTTCAACCTACCCCTTGTGGAGGAGTTGTGTGGACTCGACCCGTCGACTCCGGACTCGGCGCGCGTTTATATTAATAATAATAATTGGTTTTGGGGGAAAGGAAATGGCGCAGTATTTATTTATTTATTTATTTATTTATTTATTTATTTATTTATTTATTTATTTATTTATTTATTTATTCAAATACCTCACGGGCTCCGACTGGAGTATTATGTGAGGGGGGTTACATAACTGGGGTGGGAAAAAGAAGCAAGTAGAACATGGTTATTTTAACATCGTTATACAAAGAACTAGCAACCAACCAGAAAATAGAACTAAATTGAAAAACTAAATTGAAAAACGCACTACAGAACACACTTCAGAAGAAAATGCCACTTATTTTTTCTTTGAAAATAACATGATCTGAGATGTGAACAATGTTATCAGGAAGACTATTCCAATAAATGATTGCACGGGGCAGGGCTGATGAGTTGAATGCAGTGGTCCTTCCCGAAAGACGCTTAAAATTGAGGTGATTATGCAATCGGTGAGATGTGCGGGCCGGTTTTGTAAGGGGTAGTGTGAAGGAATGATGGCTGTAAACAATTTTATGGAAGAGGCAGATAAGTGCTATTGTTCTGCGAGATTCTAAGGACGGAAGGGATAACGAAGCCTTAATGTTAGTTATACTGGAATGTCGGCAATATTTGCGAGAAATGAAGCGAGCGGCACGATTTTGTACGCGCTCTAGGGAATTAATTAGGTACTGTTGGTGAGGTGACCAAATGGAAGATGCGTATTCAATTTGAGGGCGGACGAATGTCTGATATGTCTCATATATCGTTGGACACCTGAACCGCGCCGTATGGGAAGGGATAAGAAAGCGAGTGAAAGAAGAAAGGAAGAAATAGGTGTCGTAGTGGAGGGCTCCGGAATAATTTCGACCACCTGGGGATCTTTAACGTGCACTGACATCGCGCAGCACACGGGCGCCTTAGCGTTTTTCCTCCATAAAAACGCAGCCGCCGCGGTCGGGTTCGAACCCGGGAACTCCGGCTTAGTAGTCGAGCGCCCTAACCACTGAGCCACCGCGGCGGGTTATTTATATGAATCCAGTACCGATTTTCGACCCGATAACCTAATAACCAGGCCATGATGCGTTCATGTAAGTGCCACAATTGGCTCGATGGCCTCCTATGAGGAATATTTGGAGCTGCATTCTTGACTTGCATCGCCACCTGGGTTACTGCGCCCCTGCCCTGGGCAAGTAACAATGCCGTTATCTCACACTGTCCTGAATAGATAGCCCCTTCCTGTGTTTTGGCACTCAGAATGCATTATTGTGTGGCTGCCGGGGAGGGAGGGGGGGGGTGGAGCTTTTGGGTGTGCCCTTCCATCCCACTGCCTTTCCCACCAAAAGCTCGAGCGAAAAAGAAAAACAGAACTCCTTTCCGAATACAGCCGAAGCTAGAAAAAAAAACAAGAAAGAGCTCAAGTCCGTCCATATTCTCAGTAAAAACCTGGGCACATGAACACAGACAAGCAAGGGGTTCATGGTAGAGTGTAGTAGCCACAAAATATTCTGACATCAGATGGAGCCACGTGTGCTAGTTAATTTTGGCGCGAATTTCAAATTTCCGCAGAAAATATATACACAGCTTTCAGAGCCTGTAAAAGGCAAACACTACGCTCGACATGGATGAAAATTGCGGCTTGAGAATCAAGAATGAAAAAGGGAGGAAACGATCTGGACGATATTTTGATATCTGGCTTAGTTTTTTCATGAGATGACATGAAAGACCGAGATATCTAAAGGTGCAATGTTTCTGAATATTTACCGCTGATTTGTAAAAAAATGAAACTTAAAAATGAATATCCGTCCACAGCAATTCCTCTGTCCACTAAAGTAGACAACGCTGCCACAGACCTCATAAAAATCGAGCCATCTTAAGACACGGTAGAGCTTCTGAAACTTCCCATGTATTTCCTAAGGACACTGCCACTGGTGAACCCTATTAAAGACGCTAGCTACTGACCTCAGTCTCCCCTGATGAAGGAGCCGAGTCGTCTTCGAAACGCTGGGTTAAATATAAGTTTTTGGTTGGACATGTGCAATTTATTATAGTCTTCAAACCCTACCAGACAGGCAAATCTGAAAAAAATGTTTAGTGCGACTCTTAAACGATCATAAAACATTTGGACTAGGCATCTTTATGCAAAGCAGCGTTTTCTACTAAGAGACCGGTTCACCTGAACACCGACGTGAGGCAAGGGAGTAAAAGAAGATACAGGTGCTTTAGTGTACAGCACCGGAATAATTTCGACCAATTGGGACCCGCATTGGTTATCGGATAGATTCGCCTTGTTCTGAATCTTGCTATTCTTGAAAGCAAGGAGGTTAAGGACGCTCCGCAAAGTGGGTGAACAGTTCCTTCAGGAATCTGCAACAGGCACCGACGTCGCTCAGCAGACGTTCGCTGTTTGCGTTTCAACTCGATTGAAACGCGTGTGCCGCAGCCGGATTCGAACCCGCGTACCCCGGCTCCGCCGCAGGGTGCTATAAACACTGAGCCACCGCGGCGAGTTTGTCGTTTGGGAGGCGGACGGAGGGTAGCTCGTCATGTGGACCGGACGACTACGACTGTGCAAAACCGGAAGAACTCGGTTACAGATGTGGTGTCATTGTTTAAAGTTGTCATTTGAGAGTCATATTGCTCAGTTTATTCCTTAATGCGATTCTCGTGTCTTCTGACGTCCCCTACTATACAGGCATTACTGTGCCAATTAAAGGCATCCTAATGCCTCAAAAAGTTCATTGCGAATGACTGCTGGATAATTGCGCTGAAACACGAAATTTCTGCACTTTTCGTGCGAACCTGTAAGAACTGCCTCCATATTCCTGTCTGCGATGCTTTGTGAACTGAATCATACCTAGTTTCAGCTTGTATTCGTCCCAGATGTCATAAATTTCTTGCTGCGGTCTAATTTGAGCACTTAGGCATCAAGGTAATTTCGTCTTCGAATGAACGAATCCACTGCCCGAGTGTTTCAGTCACACACTGCGACAGCATTCTCCCCTCATTTGGATGTCCATGAAGCAAGGCTGGCATTACTTTTTCAGGGCGGATTTGCGCACGTCTACGAGTTCATGGACAAAAAGGCGAACGTGATGTTCGCAGGCAAAATCATCCCCAAGAGACATCTTACATCGGACATTCTCTGGCAATATGTGAGTTCCAATATCACTGCGCTTCGTCTTTTCTCTTTCTTTTCTGTTTGTAGAAATTTTCTTAATTGGACACTGAGGAGAAAAAAAATTGATTTTTTGGCTTTTAGAGCGAGGGCTCTACTCCTCGCGGTACAACATCCTCTTTCGATGTGCATGAGGCAATGACCATAAATGCCTCACGAGGTCAAACCAAACTTCACTGCTCGGTGGTATGTGCCGCGCACTAGTAGTATGACCACGGGATCACATGCCTATTGGGTATCTCACGTTGGCAGCTTATTTGACACAGTGGAGACCATGCTTAACAGAGCTTTCGATCGTATAACAAAGTTCAAGCTATGTTGAACCCCAGCCATTTTTTCGGACGACGCCGCTGCAACGAGGCAGGCAGACGCACGGAATCATATGAGAACGAAAGTAACGAAGGTTGTCCTGCGGCATAGGATTCGCGCGCAAGTTCAAAATTTGTGGCGCCGTCCAGCGAATGCAAAACAAACGCGTGATCGCTGACTGGTTGTGTCTCCTTCTCGTCCTCTCACCATATTCCCCTGCCCGCGTTAACGCCAAAATGACGAGTCGTCAGAGCCAGCCGGTTCGAAACCTAAACGTTTTTGGATTTGGGCTTCGAGGCCGTATTCTATTATGATAAATTAACCACTTTCGATTTCGAGTCCAGTTAGTTATCTCGAATTCGACACTGTTGTTCAGTCATGCTGCTATCGCTTTCAAGCATCAGTGGAAAACTACGGAACCATTTTCGCTGATATGGCGAGGTCCGGTCTCATATGAGCCAATGGTGACTTCTAGGGACGCTTGAAGTACGCGTCAATATCACAGAACAACAGTGACTATCGCGATAGGACCAAATAGATTCGATATCGATGGTGGGTTCTTATAGATTATGGCCCCTGTGTGTCTATTTGTGGCCGTTTCTAACGCTTATCTAACCTCCATTTTCGTCGAAAGTAACACCTTAACCTTAAAAGACTGCAATCTCTCCATTTCGTTTTGATGCTGCTGCCAATTTTCGTTCAACTTTCTATCTGCAAATGAGGGTCACAAGCAGGGGACAAAACTTACACCTCATTCCGGTAAACAAGTATCAGTAGAGCCGTATGTTGCAAGATTTCGCTCTAGTGGCCGATTGCCTTTCCGATCGTAAGGGTTTCTTTTTCATTTTCAGCGCAAGGATTTATAATTATAAATACCAGCGCCTTTAGTCAACACTTTTGCTTATTTTGCTTACGCTTAATACAACCTTTTACGAAATTACTAATTAATTTGTTGTCTACAGATCGAAGAGGAGATCAACATCCACAGAACCCTGTGCCACGAGAACGTCGTTGGCTTCCACGGCCACTTTCAGGACGCCAAGGACGTCTACATCATCTTGGAGCTGTGCACAAGACAGGTGTGTTAACATTCCGGCTCCTCGGTGGTTCGCGTTTCCACTTATTTTCTTTGCATTTATTGGAAAACGTTCCTAATGTTCTCAAGGTTTGTTTTTATTTCGTTTAATTGCTCTCATGGTCCCAAAACAACTCAGGCTATGAAGGACGCTGTAGCGGAGGCCTCCGGAATAATTTAGACGACCTTGGATTAGGTTACTCGAATATGTATTTGGTTGTTTATTTCTTTCGGCAATTTTTGCGAGAACGGGCACGTCCCATTCTCCAATCATAATTTAAGGCATAGCAAAAAATTTAAACGTGATTTTATTGTTTTCAAAATGGTCCTTTAATATTGTGATGCCTTTATGTCGGCACTGTTCTTTGCAGCAAGAAAAACAATTAACTGGATTAAGCCTTCCCCAGACTGGAGTGCGCCAGAGTCGTCATGTCCCAGTCTAAAACCTGAAGGAATCCGATTTTTTTTGTGTGATGTTCTTTGGAGTGTCTGACCTTCAAAGTTCTTCCCCAAGCTTCATTAACGCATTTATTTTGCAGTCTCTGGAGGAGATTCACCGGCCCAGAGGGTGGCGGTCCGAATCCGAGGTGCGGTATTTAATGCGCAAGCTGCTCCGCGCCTGCGAGTACCTGGTGCAGGAGCATGTAATCCACCGAGACCTGAAGCCCGGAAACCTGCTCCTCACCCAACACTCGCAACTCAAGGTGGCCGACTTCGGACTCGCCACCCGCGTCCCCTACTCGTGGCAACTCAAGAGGACTATCTGCGGCACCACCAACTACATGGCCCCCGAGATGCTGGCCCAGAAGGGCTACAGCTACGCAGCGGACATCTGGGCCGTCGGGTGCATCATGTGAGTCTCACCTGATGATTGCGCAAAACTGTGTGCAAGTGTTTACAAGTTGATGCTTACGAAGACAGCTCGGTGCACATCGCACATGTGCACCCGTCCGTAAATGTATAAGTGGGAGCGTTTAATGTCGGAAATGTGAATATAAAAACTGGCAAATCCTCGCCTATCTTGCCTTGTGGGAACAATAATGAGGGAATAAATTATGGCTGTGGCATAAATACTTTAAACGAGCGAAGCAAATCGGGCCAGAGTTGAGGGCGGTGGTGAGTGTTTAATCATTCGCCGAGAAAGTACGGTTGAAAACCTGTTGGCGTGATTCTCATTTACGCAACCGGGTATACGTATCTTCCAGGCAAGAAAGTAACGATTGGTGCAGAGAAAATATTATCCATAAAATTGCTATAAGCTTCCTCTTCATGTTAAAAAAATCAGATCATGCACTTCACGTTCAAAACCGGACACTTACGTGCATATCGAGCGTCGTTTGCCCGCACTTACGTTACCATTTCGTAGCGCTTGGCCGGTAGGGGTGTCGTAGCATGGCTGTGCCCGCACTGCTTCAAGCTGTGTCGTGTTGTGACGTTGGCCGCCACAAAGTGCGCGGATTATAGCGGACACTGACAGACCGCAAACTGCTTTCCGCAGGTACAAGCTGCTAGTGGGGCGTCCCCCATTCGATTCGCCGTCGAACGCAGAGACCGTGGTCAGAATCAAGATGAATAGATTCAAGATCCCCTCGACTGTCTCCCCCGAAGCGAGCGCCCTCATCCGGTGGATTCTCCAACCGGCGCCCGCCAGGCGGCCGAGCATCGAAGCCATCATGCACCACGAGTTCATGATGAAAGGTAGGCTTCATCTTGAATCTCTGTCTGTGTCTCTGTGGGCTGTACTGTTTCAATCGGTTCGTTTTTATTTTTTCAACGCAAAATCGCTATAAGTTACGTTCGGCGAATAGGCCGAGCTTATTACCACAGTAGTTTGGGATTGTTCGGCAGAGGTCGTGTACGAACGGAGGCCTGTGCGTGCTGTCACCACGTGCACGTGACACTATGTAAAAGCGCAACTTTACGCACCGATCATTATTTACTCTCGTGGCAGCAAATTGAAGAGAACACGAAATTTAGCGTTGAAAGATCACCAAACGAAACATTGTGTCTTCCTACAGGTCGTTGCCAGAATGACAAATTTCTCTTTTCGTGCGTAAGAAGTGATCCGGCCCGTACCAACCCCGAGCAAAGCAGACCGTTGTCTGTTCCCATCTGGCCTAGCGCGAGCGCTCCGTCTCTCGGCACTGCCTGCTCATCGTCCTCTTCCATGTAGCACGAAATTTGCTTTCGCACTAATACGAATGTATCATTTATTATATGTAGCTTTTTCGTTCGCTTTAGCAGAAACGAGGTTGGTCGCGATAAAATACTGTTGATATGAAAATTTGTCACATGATAAGTGAGTTTGTTGCAGGCTGATGCAACATCTTTTATTCACTGAACAGAATTTTATGGCTTTGGCTCGCAAGAACAAAATCTTCGGCATCAACTTCGTGTCGTTCTCCTATGTCCGTGATAGAATTCACGTTGGGAAAAACTGCTGCGCATAATACAGGCACACAAAACGATCAATGCCAGCAAGGACACAACGTATACCTGTAACCGTGTAAATCGAAAAAGCGAAATGTGTTCTGTGTGCATGGCAACACGAAAAAATAGTTTCTGCATGGGGCAACATTCAGTGTGTATTGCAACTGAACGTGAGTGCAGCCGGCCTGTATACAGTCATTACGGTTTGTGAGACGCGCAGCGCCTTACTCGTATCCTGCGATGCGGGCTTTGCAGAGTTATCAGCATGGATTACTTTTACAGGCCGATTTTAAAGGGTTTCGAATGGGGCCAGCCGAACTGCATATCATAAACATTTCCGTCAATCTACTGCAACTAGTTATACATGGATGTAGCTTTTCAGCCATGGGTACAACTTCTTAAGCACTTGACACAGTGGAAAGCAACTCTCATTGTTCAGAAACATCAGCTCATGGATTGCGTGGAAGAATGTTCTACAAGGGCATTCATTCCTGAGATTTTTTAAACTTTTTTCCTGCTAGCACCTATTATTTGCGTTCACATTTTCGAGGTTTTCTTCTTTGACTACGAATAGCAAAGTGCGTGTCTCAAAAGGTCCGCGACCTCTTCTCTTCAGAAGTGCTAATCACCCAGACTAGTTTAAGGCATTGATCCATCACCGCAGCCCCTGAATGTTTTTCGCCCTCTCCTTCCAGGGCTGCTTCCTCCAGACCTGCCTGCCTCATACGAAGGCACTCAGCACCGCCCAGGACTCAACCGACCGGAGACAAGGGTCGGAGAAATACGAAGGTTACGCTGAAGTGGCCTGCGTCTACGATACAAAACGCCCACATGGAAACGGCTGCGCTTATTCAAAGCTTGGGCAGCGACCAAGTTTTTTTTTCTCCTCTTGTTACTGGCGTTATAACCATTGTTTTTTTTTTTCACAGTACAAGGTTTAGGAAGCTTTTATTTTCACTCAAGCGCTAAAGCATCTTTTTTCTTGTGAAAATGCACTGTTAATTATTTGTCATTCGAGCACATGTATACAGATGATATTTTTGACAACGCCTTTGTCGCTACTGCCAAGGCTGCCAGTGGGCTCAAATGGTGGATTCCAGTTAATTATTTCTGGTGTGTGCTACAGCTGTAATGCGATGTTAACTTTCGTACCATGAACTTCTGAATAAATATTTGTACTCTGTTTCGTGTGTCCGTTTGCCCTTCCTGCAGCTGTTGGACGAATACTCTTTATCGTCTCCTAGAGTAAAAAGAAAAGAAACGACGGTAGGAGGGAGCCAATTAAAACCATACAAACTGCGGAATTTCGATTCGAAACATTGTTATCCCATGCGGCCACTTAGTGGAGGTTATCAGATGGTAACGCCAATGATGACCAGTGCAGCCAGGTTCGAGTGGTACAATATGAATTTTGTTTAACTTGTTTTAAGTTATTTTTAATCCAGCAAGCCTTTTTACTTGGCCCTATAGCAGGTGGGCACGCACAATTTGTACACTCAGTAACAAGCTAGATCGAGGGAAGAGTAAAACGCAATAACACGGCGTCAAGGAGAGCTACATGGTGAGTGCAGAGTTAAAATTAAGAAACTGTGAGACCATGGTGAACAGAGGTAAATATGCACGCAAAGACTCAGTGCGCGAAAAATTATAAGGCGATTAGTAAAAATGTCAACAATATAGAGTAATTTAATATGTTTAGAGACATTTCAATTTTGCCTGGTAGTTTTCACATGACATCTGGTGCAACGTTTCTGGGCGCAGAGTCCAGATACAGCACTGTGCGCCCGGATCACTTGGAAATGTAAGCGGATCAGACAAACGACCTGGTTTTCGCCATGTTTCTGGACCCAGATAGTATGGCGGCAGCTATGACATGATGCAAATTATGGGCTCACTGTGTAGATAGTCAATTACACTCTTCTGTCTTCTGGCCTTGCAATCTCTGCTTCATTTTTTCCGGTGTTCTATTCCAGGCAGGCAGTAGCAGACGAAAGGGGATAGCCCCCTCCTTCCATGGTTGGGTATAGTCCCATCTCTGCATTGTCGAACGGTTCCCTGCATTGTTACGCAAGGCAGATCATGAGAATATTTGACTGCATTGGCCGAACGCAGGTTCTTTGACGATGTGAGACAGCTCTGTGCTTGTGTTGTATCTGACTATAGTCATATACAACTCAAGAATGAAGCGGCAAGTTCCCCACAAAGGGGACCCTCCAACCATTCGGGTCGACCAATTCTCCCTTTCGACCCACTCTCCCTTTCTCCCCCATGACAGATTCCTTTGGATCTGCTATAGCCTGAAATCCCAGGGGGTGGCAGATGAATGGGGAATAACCACAGGTTAATCAGTTCTCCAGAAAGAGGATATATGATGCTCGTTATGACAGATATGAGGGAAGGCAACATCCACCGAGACCAAAGTGCACAGGGGACAATTTTCTTTTTTTTTTAATATGTAGTTTTTCATCACTGGGAGATTTACAAAAGCACGAGAAAAAACCACAACATGCCGCCGGTGGGAGCTGAGCTTAGTCATAGTAATTTCCCGGCGAATGCATCCTATTTGTCACCCTGCGGTATGAAGTGCCAGCTCAGCAACTCTTGATGGAGGACACGGGACTAAGAATCGTGGAACTTTGTGTGCTACAGCGATTCTGACCATCGGCAAGGAAGTTAGTCGTGACTATAGCCGGATACAACTGGTGACCACAGCGGTTTTTCCCCGTCAAAGGACCCCCTTCCAGCCAACGGCGTCGGGCGATTGTCGTCACCTTGCTAGCGTGACAATGCAGGGAGCGGCGCCACAACGGAGACACAGGTCTATCCCCGACAATAGAGGAAAGGGACTATCCCCTTTTATCTACTTCGTTCTGCTTTGCCGCTCTAGCATGTTCATGACAGTCGGACTACGCTACTGTCTGGAAAATGGTAATTTGATGGGAAAAAGCAGCTGCGTTCTTGAGTTGCGTCCGACTATAAACAACAAACAGATTCAGGGCATTCTTCCATTCACAGGTGCTGCGAGAAACGTAACGGCGGTCTTCAAGAACAGTCGCGAGTAAAAAATATTAGCACACACGAGGGATCCCCGGAGTGTCTGAATGACATATGGCGTGGCGCTGCAGGTGACGAAGAGGCTGATAACAAAAGTCCGTTCGCATTCTTGAGTTTTAAGAGCGGGGAGCTTTGGCGGACTGTGCGGCCCAGCAAATTTTATTAATGCGAAAGCCTTTAGTGGCTGATGCTCGCGCTGGCCGTCCGGTCACGTCACATCGCGGTGTCCGTCCGGAACATCCTAGGTCACGTGACCTGGTCACGTGTCACAACCTGCCAACTGATCTGTGAGCAAACTGCCCACTGTGGCGGGTGGTGTGATCCGCCACCCAGCAACACTGCGGTTGCGCGGCGTGACGTCACCACTCAAATTCAAATCAGTGCAATGAGTCTCATACGGCCTCCACCTTCCCGCAGTTAAAATATATTTTAATGCCTCCAACGAATTTCTTTTTCTGTGTCGCCGTCTCTCTTCCTTTTTTTGTTTTTCATATTGCTTTGCTCCATTAAGCGAAGGTTGAAGATGGGGATAGTTGTTTTCTGCATGTTTGGCAGTTATTTTCGGGAGCAGCCCCAGCCAGCCACTCTGCCGAAGGATGGCTTTGAAGGAAGCGGGAATAACTGCCTGAAATAGGCGGTCGATTGGTTGTTGCCTAAGCGATTGAACAAGTCAATAAAAGCGGTGATATCGTACGTCACATTCTTGACGGACGACAAGAGGTGTTATAAATTAGATTCGCGCTCTACCGATCTCCCCAGAAGAAAAAAAGAGATGCCGCGCGTCAACTTCGCTATAAGAGTGCAAATCGTGACGTTAGTTCTGGAGGGCAGATCCCGGAGAAGCATTGCTGCCGAGGTAGGGTGCGCAGTATAGGGACACTAACCCGCATTGTGCATGCCTTCCTAGAAGAAGAGAGGATTGGCGACGCTGACCTTAGCTGAAGTCCGAGATCCCTCAGTGAGGAGGAAGACCGGCTGATCGTAGCCGCCGCCTTCTGCAGTCCCCATACGGCCGCTGCCGATATAGAGGACGAAATGGGCAGGCATCCAGACAGTGTCTTTGTGGGCGATTAGGACACGGCTTCGCTCAGCAGGAATATACCTCCCCTATAGTAGCGTCGCTTGCTGGAGGCTACGTCTCACCGCCCAACACAAATGACTCCGCCTCGACATTGACTCAAGCCACCTCTCTTGGACTGCAGAAGATTGGAGGGCAGTGGTATTATCGGTTGAATCGACTTTCTCCACGAAGTGGGACAAACAGCGGCCACTCTGTATGCGGTTGGTGCTCGGTCAGTGCAGGACAAGAAAATTTCCAACGATTATTACGACAACCGTTTGTGTAGCGATAGCTGCAGCACGGTAGCATTACGAGCCATCAGAGTGGCGGTGCCGCCACCGCCACGTGGTTGGCCACGAGGTACGGAGCAGCTGCCGGCGGCGCGGTGCTGTGGCTGGTCACGGGACCAGCCAAGTGGTTGGTCACGTCGTGTAGAGCAGCTGCTGCTGCCGACGTCGCAGCGCGCCGGCGAAGCCGAGCTGTCACAGCAGTGCGCATGCGCTGTTTCAAGTGGGACGAAGGTTAAGGAGCGCCCAGAGAAACGGTGCGGCGAAAGACTGACTTTGCAATTCAGCCGAGCGAGTTCCAGTCGGCCAGATATAGCTATCGCGTAACTAAAGATTTAACCAGAGCTAATCCACCATCATTTTTTTTTAATCTACAGTCACTCCAGGGCGAGAAGTTCATGCGGCCAGTGACTATGGCCAGTGTTTCTTTTCAAGTGAAATGAATCTTATGCTCCAGTTATTGCTCTACTCTTTCATCGCTAACAGTTCATCTGGGTGCATTTATGTGTAGCCAGTGTCTCATCTTCAACACTTCGATTTATGAATTGGTATGGTGAAGGTAATATAAATCGCACACTTTTACTCGGCTCTCACAATGAGAGGTTTTCGGAAATTGACAACTCAGCTATTGATATTCAGATTGCGTAGTCGTATTTATTTTTGCAGGTGTGAATCGCAGTTTGCGAAGCGGTGGCATTGGGCTAAAGCGTCCGCCTCGCATTCGGGAGGTCCTGCGTTGGACCCCTCTACCGTCGTGTTTCCTAAAGGGCACAATACTTCCCCCGGCCTGGTGCTCGGCTCTTCTGGGTGAAATACTTGGGAAATGGTCTTCGACCAAACAGTTGTGCTTAGGGACCAGAGATTCGTTCCGCCGTCGAGCAACGCTAATTGCGCCTCACGCGGTAAAAGCCCACTTGTGGCCCTTTATAGCTGCGGCCTTTTCAATGGAGCGAACGTCGCTCTATTAACGTGTGCGGTTTCACTGCGCACCAAGGGCTCCGGCCACTGATCAGAATCAAGGGTACGCTGAATTCCGTTTCCTGCGAAGTTTTTACTGAATAAGAATGCTATAAGGAGCTATAGTTGGAAAAACATTATAAGAACAAGAAATAACTGCGCAAAAAAGGACGGGATAAGATGAAAGAAGCCCACGGGACGAGAGCGCAGACTAACAAGTGGTTTATTCCACGAAGGCCTCCTTGTTTCAACAACAAAGCGCATGCGCACCAACACACAAAGAGGAAAAAACCTTAATCATCTCGTCAACCCGAGAGACTCCAACGCCAAGCGGTACAAGTGAATGGACGCACCACTAACACATTTGTAACGCCCGTGTCTCGCGATTTCCAAGGCTACAACTTCGCGTTCTTCTCCCTGGAGCGTCCGATAACCTTAGTCCTGCCGAAAAGGGGAGTGCATTTTTTGTCATCATGCTTGCAGGTCTTCCAACGCTTAGGCAGATGCTGGCCCCGTGAATCAGCTAAGGAATGTGATGGATAGAGTAATATAAAGTAGATACAACGGCACGTTTGCCCGACATACACTTTACCGCAGGTCAGCGGAATTTGATAGATTATATTCGATCTACAGTGCACAAGCTTGTTCCTGTGGTTAGGGCTCAAAGCGACCTTCTCCTTTTTGTTCTGGTTGGTCCGTTCCGTAATCGGTGCTTCATATTTCAGCAGGACAGAAGTCCTATCCTTACATGGGGGTGTAACAACGTTTTAAATTACGTCTTGCCAGGCCAAGAGAGTGTCTTAAACCGAACGACATTTCCAACACAATTAAAATAAAATACCAGCTCCGCAGAAAGGAATCCGGGAGTGAGGAGCTTGGAGAAGATAGCGAGCGTGGCCATGAAAGGCTGTGCGTCCAGATGAGGCAGGTCGCTTGGAATGACTAAAGCCCCTAGATAAACTTTTATAAGGACATTAGGTATGACTGGCTGCGTTGACCTGAAAAACTCAGATAAGGGATTAGTGAACATGGTGGAACGAAATACCGAAAAACAAAAGCAGAAAATAGACCTCCAACACTGCCTCAGTGGTGGACTTTACAGCGCTAGTTACGGGAACTTCGTCTTTACATCGGTGTGCTCAGCAAATGTGGAGAAGACCAAATCCTTATTTATGGTGGGGACATCTTTTGAGGTACCCCTTGCTGACGCCCGATGAATTTGAGTGTTGTATATCTGGGTTTTTATTTATTTTATTTATTTCAGGGACCTGCAGCGCCCGAAGGCATTTTTGTAGGGTGGGAAACAATGACTTCTACTAGTTTACCCGAAAGTACCACAGGATAACAAAAATACGATGACACAGCAAATAATGAATTAAGAAATGCATGCGCTCAAGGAGGACAACCAAGCTCCACGAATGCAATGACACTAATGAAGTCAAAGACGCGCGCAAGAGAACTGCGCGCCAGTCACACATCAGAAAAGGATGCACGGAATTGATCTTCCGTGCAGCACTCAGTGACGCCGGCTGCCAGCCTGTTCCACGCATTGATCGTCCGTGGAAAAAGCGGGGTTTTGTAAATATCGGTGCTACATTTAATCACTGGGATCTTCCACTGATGATCAAGTCGTCTTGAAAAAAAAGTGAGGTCGAAGCACGTACCGGTCTTTGTCAATGCTCAGCTTTGCAATATAGATGCGATGCATGATTTGCAACCTCAAATGTTTCCTACGGTTAGCTAAAGATCGCCAACCAAGGTGTTGATGATTATGGATTTTTATGGTGCAAGGGCAGCTATGGCCAAAGAGCGCCATGTCACAAGGTATTTTTTCTTTTTCTCACGGTGGGGTCAGAGACCCATTTCCCAAGCATTTCACCCTAAATAAGCCGAGCACCAGACCAGGGGAAAGCTTGTACCCATTGTATCACCGGTGGGTACCCGGCGGCACTGGGGATCGAACCCCGCACCTCCCGCATACGAGGCGGATGCTCAACCACTTGGCCACCGCTGAGAAGCTTTAATTAGCTGAGAAGCTTTAATTATTGGACAGAAATCACGCAGCCTTATTCTGCACCCGCTCTAGCACGTCACTTAAGTGAGTAAACTGGGGGGCCCATACAAGACATTAATATTCAACAATTGGTCGTATGTTAGTTAAATACAGGAGTTGTTTGACATTAGTCTGTGCTTTATTGAAACGGCGCCATTTTGGCCCCAAACTATACAAAAGCCCAGTAAGCTTCTTGGGGCGATTGTCGGTGAGCTGGCAGTATGACCGCGGAGGAAGTGTTCGATAAACTGTTTTCGAGCTTTGTTTGCCACTCGTTGGTCCATGAGTTCCCTGAGTGTACTCATTGAACTCATTGACGAGCGGGTGGCAAACAAATTGAATACATATTCTCATTAATGAAGGGATCGATGCGCTCACAAACGCGCGTCAATGGTCCCGTCAATGATGAAGGCTTTGCCCAGACGAAGTCACGTCCTCTTGTCGGAACGTTGGCAAGCACCCTGAAGTTTTCCCCTCCTTTGTTCACTTTCGCACCACATGTGCAGGATGCAACAGGGATGGTAATAACAGGATCAGATACACTTCAGTTTCATGTAAATGTTAGGGACTTTTTATTAATATCATAACAATGCAAGGACAAGATGTTGCTAGCCGCAGCATCTGCCATCGAAACCTGGAGCACTTGAGTTGCGGCTGCCGGGAATAAATGACAAGGGGAGGATGTGGGTGTGAATTTTGAGTTATAGCGTTGCTGAGCACGTCATTCATGGAAATGTTTATTCAATTTGTTTTTCCCTATGTTCAATTTAACTTGAGCTTGTGCCCTACTCCTCTTGCCGCCACTTCTCCGGAACACATCTTCGGCACTCCATTTCACCCCCCCCCCTTCCTTTCGTGCTTTCTCTGAACTCACCCTCATGTGTTCTCTATTAACTTTATTATATGTTTCTCGGTATTTTGTTCTGCCATGCTGACTAACCCCTTATCTGAGTTTCCAGATCATCGCAGCCACTCATACGAAGCCATCTGTCCCAGCTGGAGACGCAGCCTTTCAAAGTCACTATGGCTATCTCTCTACGCTCCACACCCCACCATTCCTTTGAGCTGAGCTTGCCTTTTTTCTCAACCGGATAATCATTTTTGGCAGCCATCATGTCTGGAAAAGTTTCACACGCCCCACCCTACACTCCATTCCCACTTCACGCCCTCCTCCTCCTCACTGGTTCTTCCAACTCGGAGGGATGACCATAGTTAAATCCCGTCAATGATTAATTGCCCAGACGAAGTCGTTTCCTCTTGTCGGAACGTTAGCAAACACCCTTATGTTTTCCCTTCTGTTCTTCACTTTCGCAGTACATATACAAGATGCAACGTAGATGGAAAAACATGATCAGTTATATGCCAAAAAGCAGAATGTAGAACTTTATAAAGCTGTAAAATCCAGATCAATAAGCAATAGTTCTATGATAACTCAAGAGGTTCTACTCTTTAAACCCAGATCAAGGTGTCTTAGAACGCGAACATACAAAAGAAAATCTAGGCGACAAGTTGACATATAAGTAATGCGTGGTACATCAATAGAGGGAATTGAACTCTTTATACAGGAATGCGGCGGTATGTTCTGGATTCTCTGGTGCTGTCTAGAGCAGCCTTCTATATGGGGCCGCGGACTCGTCGAACCGCCAAGTGGGAGCTTTTTTTGTGTAGCCCCATCATCTTTTGCACCTGATGGAAAATAAAGATATGATTTGATTTGAATGCGGCCACTCTCCCCGAGGCGCCAGGATTTAGAGACAACAATGATCATGTGAATGGATCTGCGCTACAAGTTAGCAAAATGGGATTGGGAGATTAGCGGCTCAAAAGCATGGGAGACATCAGCTTGGAACAGCAGGATTTGGGATTGTACTTTGAAAAAAAATGGCGAACACTCAGACCAACGTCTTAAAAAACAAGCAAAAAAGGCTTAGAATGGTGCACATGCTACCACCTCGTTTAAAATGGGGCACTGCTATATCTTCCAGCAATCCAAACTGGGCAAGAGGACGGAGGTGCACGCATAGGTCGCTATATATTCTGGTCCCTTTGGCATCTTTTTTATGAACACAATTTCAAGGGCTAAAGTCATGATGTACTGGCCACGCTTCAAAATAGACGAGAAGCAAAAGCTCCAGGTAATTGCCTAGGATCCGTTAAAATGTTCGAGGTGGCCTCAGCTATTACATTCTTCCCCAACGTTTTCCACAGGACAGACCGCGTGTCCTGGCTGAGAGCTGAAACAACCAAAGCCACATCTCTGATGACTACTTAGTGGACCACCACAGTAACGCACATTAGCCGTGTGTGTGTGTGAAGAGTTACAACGTTCCACAAAGGACGCCAGAGTATTGCAGTCACTACTGAGCTTGAGCGTTACAGCCTGGAGAGTGGTCTTTGATCACCGCCTTCGCCGCCGGACGATGCTGGCGTCCCAGTGCCCGAACTCTCCACAATCCCTTGCGATTTCTCCTTCACATTTAGCTTCTCTATTTGCAGTAACTCCCTCACAGAGTTAAAGTATATTAAGGTCCCGTTACTGTTTGTGCACCCGTCCAGACACTTGATGTTTCCATTCCTTCTTTCATGGTAGAATCATCTCGGTATCGTCTATCAACTGTTTTATGTCTTCTTTAGGACATTTTAGAAGATCCTTATTTTTACTTGCCTCCTATTGTCCGCCATCAATGAATAAGTTACTGCTAGCCATGACCTTTACCCGAAAATTGCTCCCGATACCCATATACGTTCTTTGCAGTTTTATTTTATTCCTTCCCAATTTATTTTGCGATATATCAACTTACAGTGCCTACCCCCTTCACTGCGCCGTTTATCTGTTCGACTCCTCCGAGTTGTAGCCAGCGATAAAACGTGGGTCATCTAGATCCCTGAATCTCAAATGGAACGCATTAACCTATTTCACCTTCCTTTAAATGCTTATATGTTTTTGACCATTTCCCTCCTTCTCTGCCCTTATGCATATTCTTGAAACTTATGTTCTAAATTTGTTTTGTATATTTCCTTCCTTATGTTCCCAGTATCCATGTTGTTGGCCTCGGCCTCCAATATTGCATTTGCTGATACGCATTTGTAAGCCCGGAGTTCCGACGGACCACGTAAAAAAGCCACTGCGCGGCCCACCCGAACCCTGCCTATCCCTGCGCCCATCCCTCCACTAAAATGAATCCCATTTCGCTCAAATTCTGCCAAAACGCCCTTTTCTATGCAGTTTCCTGTTTATTTCTGCCATTTGAAAGCCCTCTTCCCGCCGTCGCAGCGAGACCATTGGGAGCATCATTTAGTCCTGCCGCTGCTATATTGAACTGCAAGGTACCGCTACCACTAAGGCCGTTTCACACGACCGACCATAGGGCCCCCTCGCACGCGTCACTACGATGTGTGAGGCACGCTGTCGGCCCGCGGCCCGGTGAAGAGAGAAATATGAAGTGGGTTTTTCCCAGCAGGATTCAGCGGCGGATCGGCAAGCTGCGGGCTTTAGGTCTGGCCACCAGCCCAGTTTTGCCAACGTTTCGATAGGGTTGCTAGTATAGTTGCTAGAATAGCTTCGGCTGCAGTAAATGTCTCTCCCACGGTCAAACTTCGACGGAGGCGAATTTCTATAGGCCCGTGTGTTGTGCGAAGTCATTGCACTTTAAACGACCCCAGCCCTTCAATACGGCGTTCCTCACGGCCTGAGTCGTTTTGGGACGTCAACCCCCCCCCCCCCCCCCCCTAAAGCAAAACAAAAGGATCATTGTGACCGATTTCAATGACGCCGCGATTAATCCGATTAAGTCCTAGTTATTGCCCATTCTTTTTCTACCCCCTCCGTTTTAACATTAGCCGGTCTATTGTGACTGGTTAATGGAGAGAGGGAGAGAATGAGTCAAGGGCGGGAATCCGAATATGTCATCAGCAACAGGGCCCCCTCTGAGGGGGCAATTGCTGATTCATTCTTGAGTTGCATGCTACTGTAGCTCATTCATTATTGGGTACAGATGTGCAGAGAGATGGAAAGGTATACATTGGAGAGACGGGGTCAGTAGGCAGCAGACTGAAGCTCGTCTTCTCTTTCCTGCTTATCAGTATTGCAGCAACTTTCGCTCGCCCAGTGCGTTGTCTGTTTTTTTTTTGTTCCACCGTGTCCGCTTGGCAACATCGGACGGCAGCTCAGTTGTAGTGAGGTGGGAACACGTGATGCGCGGGCCGCGGACAGACCGTGCGTCGTGTGAATGCGCCTTTATACCAGCTGACGCCTTGCAACATACTCTTTCACACGGCTAATATGCGGTATGCTGATGCCCGCGTCTCCATTGCTTGAAATCAACCCACCACATTCTTCAGTGCATGCGCAAACGACAGATGACAACAGCTGTCAAGCAGGCAGGTAGCACTTGGAAGGTGGAGTAGGGATCTTGTGGAACCGGGTATCGCCTGCGTTGCTTCCATGCGTTTGCATTGAACCAGTTTTCTGGGTTCCAGACGAGTTTTCTCTCATTGCTTCAAGCCGAAATCGTAGGAAAATGGCGGATTTTCGTCTCTGGTTTATTGTCCTCTCAGGGAATATTCTCGCTGCCACTCGCCTACCCCCCCCCCCCCACCCTCCCCTAAGCGCTCCAGTACAGTTCGGGCGCTGTGGCTCAAGTTGGAATTACCGGCGATTAGCACGTGTGTACTCCCTCCCGCTCACTTACTTTCGTCCCCCTTCTTGCTGTTACCACCGCCTTTGTGGCTTTGTTCCTTCCCAGACTCTTGGCTCTGACACTGACCCTATTTGTTGGCGTTTTACTGTTAATCTCCTTGCTACCACTCCCTGCCCTATGAGTCACTTTTTCACAGCTCCTAGTGATTCCTGTTTTCTAACCTATTTTCTCCAACTTGCCCAAGCTACCAAAGCCATTGCCCACCCCGTGCACATGTCCTGCACTGGCATGTCCGCCATCTTCGTTTACAATGTAGGCAGTTGAAACGCTTTCCCTGAGTATTCGGTTGTCCCCGGTCTCCAGGTATTCCAGGTATACCTTTCCAGGGAATACACACAGCACTCTAGTGTGGATTTTGTACCGTCTGCCCTGTAAAGTTGACCACTCAACAGCTGAAAACGAATACTTCGCAGTCTCAGCATTAACCTACTTTGCTCCACAGTCTAGCACTACGTGATTGTTTCTAGTAGAGAAATTTCTAGAATATGTAAAGGTTCAGATACCGCACGAAAACACGTGGTCATACTAACTTTGAAAACTACGTCCTTGCGTAATAAGACATAGGACGAAGCACATATGATGGAAGAACGTAACCTATGAACAAACTTACTCAAGCGAAATTAATAATGAATAAATTTTGTCATCTGCAAACGCCTACTCCTGACTGGAAAACGATGAACTGATATTCGGGCACGCAATTTTCTGTTGTAACTCCACAGCAGGAAAGCGTAATTCATGACTAGGAGGAAACCTGACACTGGCGGAGATAGTACGGGCTGTTCACAGTGCCCATTCTAGCTTATCACCAACCAAGTGACAAGTCAGCCTTTGCTGCTGGAACAGGTTCTAGTGAAGGTGTGGTAAGATAACCGAAAAAAGCTATATTCCAAGGAAATGCCGAGCATGTTGGGTGACATGAGGGTTCTGGAAGGACTATTCCCGAAGCAAGATAATGGAAGGGATTTCTGGGGCGCCTACAATAGACTACAATATGGCGCCTACAATAGGAGGGTCACACCCGACTAGGTGCGGCCACTGCCTGGATCTCGGTGTCGAGTGGCGCCAAACAATAGCGTGGCTTTTTTTCGTGCACGTGGTGCTACCTCTCCAAAACCGTCCCGCAGCGGTCAGAAACGCCAGTGTCGAGCTCAGTCGCTGGTGCCTGTGTTGAAGTGTGCATTGCAGCAGTGGAAAGCGTGGAGTCCAGATCGCATTTTCTCTCCGTGATGGCTTCTGCGCAGACCAGCGACGAATTCCCCGGGGTCGTCATCGACACGAATTCCCAGACGGAATACACCCTCGGCAACTTCCTCGGCAAGGTATGTCGCCTTATGACAATGGGCCCGGTACCTTCTACACCGCAGAACGTTCTGGTACCATTTTAGTATAGTCTAATTATAACAACACCCCGTGAAAGAAGCTAGAATATTAATTGCTGCTGTCGCTTTGTGCGTCCGGTAGAACGCAAAGAAGCTTTGAGTGCTCATATGCTGCGCGAGTGGTTAATGTACAGCTTTTGGCAAACGTAATCATGCCAATGAATTCAGCAGTGTAGAGCAGCAAGAATGGCTCCCCATAAGCTCTATATACATTGTGTTTCACTTAAGACTTCATTAAATTTTCAAGGTAGGCGTTTTGTGTTACAAAGGCGCTTTTTTCGGTGTAGAATTGTGTGCGGTGTAGTACTCCAGAATAGATCTAAGAGATGTGAACTAGAAGGCTGGTTGACCAAAACTCAATAGTATGTACGTTTTAACTACTGCTGTTAGGTTCTGTAATTATTGAGAGGCATGTAGCCCACCCTTGCCATTATCTATATGAGTTTTGGAATTTCCATAACGCGGTGACCTTCTGCGCTCTGACCGAACGTGTTCTGGTTACATCCTGCCCAAACACGTATGTTTTCGAGAAGATTGCAGGAAAAGCAACCTCTCTACTGCACGTAACTCATTGAAATAGCCTAAATTTTTTCGGCCACAGCGCCGACGGTAACGGCATTTGAGCAATTTTAAGAACTGATACAGGTACTAGTTATGAAGGGCTACACTCCTCTCGATGACCTCAGAGCTTTGCGATATTAAATAAAAAGTTAACCATTCGTAATTAGTTAACCAGACTGCTGGTTAGGACTTCTTTGCAGTATTCGAGCGTAGTAGACTGCTTACTTATAATAAATTGCACATCTACAACAAAAAAACAAATTTTCACCCAACGTTTCGACGCCGACTCGGCTCCTTCATCAGGGGTTACGGAGGACAGTAACTAGCGTCTTTAGGTATTGAGGGGAAGAAGAAGTCAAAGGAACGAAATCTTTGATGAGAAAGGCGAGGGGGGGGTGTTAAGGCTGTTAGTCACGTCGCACCGTGGGGAGGAGGTCAATGGCGACTTTTTTTCGTTGAGTTGAAGAGGGAAGTCCCTGCGCATGTACTGGGGGCAGGATTCCTTTTGTGCGATTAATGTTGTTCGGGGTGGTCAACACCGAAACACAACGACCACACAAAAGCAAACCTGTGCGACTTGACTAACGGCCTTAGCCCCCTCCCCCCCTTCCTCCCCTTCTCCCACGCCTTTCGCTTAAGAGGGCTCACCAGCTACGAGGCAAATTAGATTAGAACTTTTTCTGTCGATAGATGGCAGCGCTTAAGTACCCCAAAACAAAGGGAACTACTACTTCCTCTCCAAGTGTGTAAATTCTACCGCTACACGAAAGTGTTAGCTTTTCCGCGAACAAAAAGTTGGGCCGACAACTTTCTGTATATATCCTGGCAAAGCTGGTAGACAGAAGCGCAACTAAATAACCCCTCTTAAGGGGTGGTGGTCAGAAAATGGACGTTTATCCAGTAACCCACCTCTGAGTTGCCACAAGGAAAAGAACGTCGTCCGGTTTAGGTGGCCCTAAGCTGGCTGGCATCTTTTCTGCGAAAATTCATACACAATAGTGGGGTGCTGTATACAGCCTGTAGTTAGAAGCAGTGTTGGTTTCGCCTAGCCAGAACAGATAAGTGTGAGTCATCTTTTGACACAACTTGGGAACACCTCCACTTCGGCTGGCTATTCAGTATACCGCGTATTCCTCCGTCGCCACACGCTATGCAAACCTGGTGACCGTGTACGAGTGTGGACGCTGATTCGACGACGAATTTTCATTCAAGCATCCGGCCGATGCTTTTTTGAGAGAAGTAATGTCGCGAAACTGTTGTACTATTCGTTTGTTCGAGTTCAAAACCGTTATCATCGTTATCTGGAAGGATTCAAGCCAGGCGAAACTATTTCGACATTATCCTGGACTGTTGTAGTTGATTTTAGCGCGTTATTTTGAGGGTCCCCCTGCGATGACCAACGAGCACGTTTGTTGCCATCGGCGTCTCCTAATTCAGTTTCTTTATGGACGATACTCACTTCAGTAAATAAATTACTGCTTAAATACTTCGTTTCAATGTCTCTCCTTCACTGCTTATAATTTCAGAGCGGAAAAATATAAAGTTTGGTAAAAGGGTGAGATGTGTGATTTTCAAAGCCACTGCGATCGTCGTGTTGCTATTCTTGGTGACTTTGAACGCAAATTTCGACATTGCACAAGCGACTTCCAACTGCTCTGGACAAAGTTGCTATTAGTGGCTTATTTTTAAAAATAATAAAAATAGGAATTTTATAGAAGAAAACATGGGCGCCGACCGCGCCAAACGCGTGTGCTCTTTCTCTACATGAAAACGGCAGCACACTTGATTTCTCATGACGTCACGGGTTTGAAATCGAAAATTCCATACCTACTATGGTTTCTGGGAAAGTCTCATTATGCGCCCTGCTTTTCTTTGTTTTTATTATATTTTATAATTTTATGTATTTTATATTTTATATATGTATTTATATGGCGCCCCTTCCGAGCGTTTTCATGAATGAAATCTGCGACTTTTGGAAGCGCAGTGCAGGAGGTGCGACTAGGTGTGGCGCATATCGAGGCGTCTCTAATTGGGAGAAGAAAGATGGTTGGGGAAAGCTTGACACATGCGAAACCGGGTCCGAAGCAAAACTAGATGATCTTGCCAGCCACGCCATGAACGGTTGACATCCCGTTATTTACACTACGGGGATGGCTATTCTGAGTAGGGGGCTCGGAAACCCGTGAGCTCCTTTCTGCAGACAAGGTGTACCGAAGCTTACAGTCGACAGTACCTGATCTGTTAACGTGAACCTTTGGGCTGAGATATGCATGGTCGGGAGGAGAATTAGAGAGGAAAGGCCGACACTCGACTAAAGATTCATTAGAAAACCGATGTTTCGATGCCGATCCGAGACATTCTGGGTTCACTAGCTTGGAGCCAGAGGCCAACGTTCGCTTTGACTGGTTCTCATGACGTCGCAGTTGCAGTGCAGCAGAGGCTGAGCAGGAAAACGAAGGAGGCGGTCATTTCTCCGTTTGATGGGGGCTGTTGCACTGCCATAGATAGTTGCCCGCGAATATAGCCTGAAATCTCAGGTGATTGGCAAACGCCTCTGTGAAAAGAGGTTAATGGCTACGTCATGACAGTTTGCGCCATTAGCCCTATTTACATGAACACGAGAGCGTCGGGTCGATTCGGGGGTCGGGTTCAGCATGGTCAATCCGACTCAACTAGTGCGAGTTTAATGCATTCGGTTTTAGTGATTCGAGACCGGTTCAACTGTAGCGACACCAAGCTTCGAGTAAGCAGTAGCAGCCTCCAAGATTGAGGCACGCCATCGTGGTATCGGGGGCGTGACGGTGCACATGAAAAGCAAGCTCGCATTCATCTGCCCCCCCCCCCCACTAACCCTACTTTTCGACTCGACTGCGTTTACAATCACATCGGGTAAGGGTCGAGTTGAGTCAACGTGCCCCTTCTTTCGGAGTTGTCTGGACTGTACGCGTCCACTCTCGAATCGGCGCGTGTTCACATATATTATTATTATTATTATTATTATTATTATTATTATTATTATTATTATTATTATTATTATTATTATTATTATTCACATGAACCCAGTTCCGGTTTTCGGCCCGATAACCAAACAACCAGGCCGTGTTGGGTTCATGTAAGCACCGCTATAGGCTCTATGGCCTCCTATGAGGAATATTTCCAGCAGCAATCTTGACTTATATCACCACCTGGGTTACTGTGCCCCTGCCCTGGGAGAGTAACAATGCTGTTCTCCCACACTGTCCTGAATAGGGAGCCACCTTCCTGTGTTTTGGCACTAAGAATGCCTTATTGTGTGGCTGCTGGGAGAAGATAGGGGGGCGCTTTTGGGTGTGGCCTTTAATCCCACTGCGTTTCTTTACAAGCTCTAGCGAAAAAGAAAAACAGAAATCCTTTCCGAATGCAGCCCTAACAAGAAAATGGAAAGAAAGAGCTCAAGTGCGTCCAAGTTCACAGTAAAAACCTGCGCGCATGAACACAAACAACCAAAGGGTTAGTGGTAGAGTGTAGTAGCGACAAAATATTCTAACTCCGGATGGAGCCACGTTCATTGTTAAATTTGGCGAGAATTTCATATATGCGCAGAAAATACATACACAACTTAAAAAGCCAGTAAAACGCAAACACTACTGCCGGTATGGTTGAACATTCGGCTTGACAATCAAGAAAGAAAAAGGCAGGAAATGTTGTGAACGAAATTGTGACATCTGGTTTAGTTTTTTCTCGAGATGACATGAAAGAACGACACATCTACAGGTGCAATATTTATTAATATTTACCTCTGATTTGTAAAAAAAATAAACTTAAAAAATAATATCTGTCCGCCACAGTTGCTCTATCCACTAAAGAACAAAACGCTGCCACAGACCTCATGAAAATCGAGCCATTTTAAGATACGCTAGAGCTTCTGAAATTTCCCATGTATTTCCCAAGAACACTGCCACTGGTGAGCCCAATTAAAGACGCTAGCTACTGCCCTCAGCCACCCGTGATGAAGGAGCCGAGTCGGCCCCGAAACGTTGGGTTAAAATTAAAATTTTTTTGGAGATGTGCAGTTTATTATAATTTTTCAAACCCCACCACACAGGCAAATCTGAAAAAATGTTTAGTTTTCAGAGCGCTTACAGTGTTGTGCCTGTAAAAGCGGTCCTCTAGCTCAAGAAGCATATTTTTAAAAATTGTGTACTGCGTGAGGTCAAACACCCCTGTCGTGCAGCCCTTAGGCTTACCTTTCGAGACGTTTTAGACATGGGCGGTACCTTTACGTCTCCACTTTACAGCTGAGAATCAAATCTCGTTGTTTGATTCCTTTTGGCGAAGACGGCTCTAGTAGTGGTCAGAATACGGTGGCTTTCTTGGTGGGAGTCCTGACTACGGGCGGCTTTAATCAACGGAATTCGTTAGTGCGACTCTTAAATCAAACAATCATCAAAGAGTTGGAAAAGGCATCTTTATGCAAAGCAGCGTTTTCTACTAAG
Organism: Amblyomma americanum; assembly: GCF_052857255.1. Taxonomy (NCBI): domain Eukaryota; kingdom Metazoa; phylum Arthropoda; class Arachnida; order Ixodida; family Ixodidae; genus Amblyomma; species Amblyomma americanum. The sequence continues at coordinate 72,783,206 of NC_135507.1, forward strand.
AGACCGGTTCACCTGAACACCGCCGTGAGGCAAGGGAGTAAAAGAAGATAGAGGTGCTTTAGTGTACAGCACCGGAATAATTTCGACCATTTGGGACCCGTATTGGTTAGAGGATAGATTCGCCTCATTCTGAATCTTGCTATTCTTAAACGCAAAGGGGTCAAGGATTCTCAACAGAGGGTGAACAGTTCCTTCAGGCGAAGGCCGAAAGTCGTTCTGCACAAGTGGCCAACCTATATATAATCCTGCCTGGGGTGTACATGTTGCGGGAAAGAGGGCGAAGTGGTGTTGTGTTCGCCACTGGAGCAACTCCTGTGAGGGAAATACGCTGCTTCTTCCTCGAGTTGTACTTCAGTTTAGTGTCTCTAAATCGCCTATACAGGAACACAACAAAACAGTGGAGTGGAGAGCCGCCTCTTAAGGGCTGTTGTGTGCGCACGTAGGCGCCTTTACTCTCTACTCGGCCTTCCTCCCTCCTCGATTGTTAAGATCGGTTGTCCCAAACGAGGAAGATTGCCCTGACATCTCGGTGGACACCTCAAAGGCGCAATGATGGAAGGCAGGAGTGAAGGAAGGAAAAGCTAGAGGTGCCATATGCGAGTGCTTCGGAAATTTTCACCACCAAAATAATGATTTCATCCACGTGGGGATCTTTAACAGGCACCGACGTCGATCAGCACACGTTTGCGTTTCGCATCGATTGAAACGCGGCTGCCGCAGGCGGACTCGAACCCGCGTACCCCGGCTCAGGAGCAGGGAGCTATAACTAAAGAGCCAGCGTGGCGAGTTTCTCGTTCGGGGGGCGGACGCAGGGCAGCACGTCATGTCGACCGGACGACTACGATTGGGCAAAACCGGGAAGAGTTCGGTTACAGATGAGGTGTTTTTGTGAAAAGTTGTCATTTGAAAGTCATATTACTTAGTTTATTAGTTAATGCGATTCTCCCGTTTTCTGACGTCCCCTAATACAGATGCCTTACTGTGCCAATAAAAGGCATCTTAATACCTCACAAAGCCTATTGCGAACGACTACTGGATAATTGCGCTAAAGCACTAAATTCTTGCACTTTTCCTGCGAATTTGTAAGGACTGCCTCCATATTCTTGTCTGCTGTGCTTTGTGAACTGAATCATACCTTTGGGACATATCTGCTTGTATTCGTCCCAGATGTCTTGAATTTCATGCTGTGCTCTATTTTTAGCACTTAGGCAATAAGCCGATTTCGCCCTCGAGTGAAAGAATCCACTGCCTGAGTGTTTCAGTCACACAGTGCGACAGCATTCGCCCCTCATTTGGATGTCCATGAAACATGGCTGGCATTACTTTTTCAGGGAGGAAATGCGCGCTGCTACGAGTTTGTGGACAAAAAGGCGAACGTGGTGTACGCAGGCAAAATCGTTTCCAAGAGTCATCTTCAATCGGACGTCAACCGGCAATATGTGAGTTCCTACATCGCTCGTCTTCCTTCTTTTCAGTTTATTTGAAGGAATATTCCTAATTGGACACTTAGGAGAAAAAAATGTTTTTTTTTTATTTTAGAGCGAGAGATCTCCTCGGGGTACAACTTGCGGTTTCGATATGGATGAGGCGATTACCTTCAATGCCTCACTAGGTCACACCGAACTTCATTTCGCGGTGCTATGTTCCAAGCTATGGTAGTATGACCACGTGATCATATGCCCACTGGGAACCTCACCCCGACATTTTGATTTGAGACACATGAGAGCATGCTTAACAGAGCTTTCGCTCGTTTAACAAGCTTCAAGCCACATTGAACCCCGGCCATTTCTTCTGGCGACGCCACCGCAGCAAGGCGGGCAGATGCACCGGATTATATGAAAACGAAAGTAACGAAGGAATTGCTGCGGCATAGGATTCGCGCGCAAGTTCAAAATGAGTTGCACCCTCTACAGAATGCCAAAGAAAACATGTATGATCAAGGATTGGCTATTTTCTCCCCGTCCTCCTCCCACAGTGTTCCCCTGCCCGCGCTTACGACAAAATGACAAGACGTCAGAGCCAGCTGGTTCCAAGCGTTTCGTATATTTGGGCCCTGTGGCCATTTTCTATTCTGATACATGATCCACGTTCGATTTCGAATCCACTTAGTCCTCTCCAATTGGTCACTGTTTTTCAGTCATGCAAGTGCGGTTTTCAGGCGTCAGTGGAAAGCAACCGAACCATTGGATGTGATACGCTGAGGTCCAGTTCCATGTGAGCCAATGGTGACGTCGATTCCCGGAGACGCTTGAAAGACGCGCCAGCTTAACAGAACAAGTGCGAAGTTCTCTAGATTGGAAATGGATTGTGGATACTTATAGAATATGGCTCAGACGGTAACGTATCGAGACAGGCAAAGTTCAATCTCTCCTTGTCGTATTAATGCTACCATAAATTTTCCTGCAACTCTTTGTCAGCGGAAGAGGGTCACAAGCATTGGACAAAATTTACACCTGGTTGTTACAACGCAAATAGGAACGCAGACACATATGTCAAGTTTAATCTCTAGTGACCGATTACCTTTACCATGAGCATAGCTTTTGTCATATCAGCGTACGTCTTTATTAATCATAAGTGCCAGCATCTTTGTCCGCCACTTTACCTCCTTTTCTTTACGTTTCGTACAACCTTTTGCGAGATTACTAATTAATTTCTTGTCTACAGCTTGAACAGGAAATAAACATCCACCGAACTCTATGCCACAAGCACGTCGTTCGCTTCCACGGCCACTTTGAGGATGCCAAGAACGCCTACATCATCTTGGAGCTGTGCACAAGACAGGTGTGTTAACATTCCTTCTTTCGGTGGTATATATTTCCACTTATTTTCCTTGCGGTGATTAGAAAATGTTGATAATGTCATCAATGTTGGTTTTCATTTCTTTTAATGGTGCTTAACGTCCCAAAACAACTGAGGCTGCGAGGGACGCTGTAGTGGAATAAGTTTTGAATAATTTAGGTCACCATGGGTTCTCTAACGTTCACTGACTTCGCAATTTACATGAGCCTCTTGCATTGGCGCCTCCATCGAAATGTGACCACCGCGGAGACTTTTGCGTAAGAGGCGTTTTCTCTCTTATGCAACTGACGGTATTTCGCTTATTTAGTTTTAAATGCCCGATGAGAGGATATTCAAGGTTTTCAGTGCTCCAAACTGCTTCTACGACTGAAATTAGGTGGCTGGAATATGTATTTGGTTGTTTATTTGTTCCGGTAATTTTTGCGACAAAGGCCACATTGTGCTCTTGAATCATAATTTAGGACGCAACCAAGATATGAAAACTGCCTTCGTTGTTTCGAAAACTGACATTTAATATTGCGGTGTGGGCACTGTATTTTGTACAAAGAAAAGAAATTACTTCAATCAAGCTTTCTCCAGACTGGGGGGATTTGAACAAGTGTGCTAGAGTCGTCATGTCCCGTTCTAAAACCTGAAGGAATACGATTTTCGTTGTCATGTTCTTAAGCGTGTCTGTCATTCAAAGTTCTTTCCCAAGCTTCATTAGCGGAATTTTTCCCGCAGTCTCTGGAGGAGGTGCGCCGGTGGCGCAGGATCCTGCCGGAATTCGAGGTGCGGTACTTAATGCGCCAGCTGCTCCGCGCCTGCGAGTACCTGGTGCAGGAGCACGTAATCCACCGAGACCTGAAGCTCGGAAGCCTGCTCCTCACCGAAGGCTCGCAACTCAAGGCTCGCAACTTCGGACTCGCCACACGCGTCCACTACGAGGGGCAACTCAAGACGTCCATCTGCGGCACCACCAACTACATGGCCCCCGAGATGCTGACCAAAAGGGCTACAGCTACGAGGCGGACATCTGTGCCGTCGGGTGCATCATGTGAGTCTCACCTGACGACTGCGCAGAAGTTGTTGCAACTGTTTAGTAGTTGATGCTTACGAAGACAGCTCGGTGCACATCGTACAGGTGCACCCGTTTGTAAATGTATAAGAGGGAGCATTTAAAGCCGGAAATGTGAATATAAAAACTGGCAAATCCTTGCCTATCTTGCCTTCTGGTGACAATAACGAGGGAAGAAATTGTGGCCAGGGCATTGTTTCAAACGGGCGAAGCAAATCGAGCCAGATTTGGGAGCGGTGATGGGTTGCTTTCAAACTTCGTAGCTCGGTTCGCAGTGGGGTTATGTCGAGTCAAATCGATGTGAATTTTACGAATGAACTAGGCGCTATATTTAAATGGTTGATTTAGTTACAGCAAATTCGAGGAGCTATAATTTCTCGTATTTCAACTAGTTGCCGTATCCCGGACAGTTGAATTGCTCTTGTGCACTCCAATATGTTGACAGGCGCAGTTTTATCGGGACAAAGCACTTGCGGATACCTGTGGTAGATTTCATGACCCTTGTTTTCGTTCTTCTTGAATCTTCGCGGTGCTTTAATTTTCGGTTGCGAGAAAACCAAGGAATCAGTAAATTGGGCGCTCATTATCCTAGTGGTTTAAAGCAGCGCAGCCTGGACTAGAGAAAGAATTAAAAAGACGTCATATGCGCTTCATCCTTCTTTCCTATGTTATCCAGTTAAGGATGTTTCTCACAACTAACAGCTTGCGTCACTAGCCCAAACTAGTCATTGCAACCCTCACTGCAACAAACTTGGCGGGCAGTCGTCTGCAAAGTCCTTGCGCTGACACGCCTGTTATGTTGGGATTCGCAGACACCGGCCGCCAGGCGGCAAGTGGCGTTAAATCATTTGCCGAGAAAGTACGATTGAAAACGTGTTGACATGATTATAAGGTAGAGAACCGCGTATACGTATCTTCCAGGACGGAAATAACGATTGCTGCAGAGAAATTATTATCCATAAAATTGCTATAAGCTTCCTCTTCATGTTAAAACAATCAGATCATGCCCTTCACGTTCAAAACCGGACACTTACGTGCATATCGAGCGTCGTTTGACCGCACTTACGTTACCATTTCGCGGCTCATGGCCGGTAGGGGTGTCGTAGCATGGCTGTGCCCGCACTGCTTCAAGCTGTGTGGTGCTGAGATGGTGGCCGCCACAGAGTGCGCGGATTCCAGCGGACACTGACAGACCGCAAACTCTTTTCCGCAGGTACAAGCTACTGGTGGGACGTCCCCCTTTCAGTTCGTCGTCTAGGGCGACGACCATGGCCAGAATCTTGAGGAACGAATTCGAAATCCCCTCGACTGTCTCCCCCGAAGCGAGCGCCCTCATCCGATGGATTCTCCAACCGGAGCCGACTAGGCGGCCGAGCATCGAGGCCATCATGCACCACGAGTTCATGACGAAACGTAAGGTTCAGCTTGCATCTCTGTCTGTGTGCTGTGTGCTGTGCTGCCTCAATCATGGTTCATTTTTTGTACTGCGTCAATCATGGCTTATGGTTCAGCAGCCAATTGATATATATATATATATATATATATATATATATATATATATATATATATATATATATATATATATATATATATATATATATATATATATATATATATATATATATATATATATATAATATAAAATCACCAAAAATTGAAGAAACATGACAGGATTTAATTCACGACGTTTCGGCTGGAGGACCAGGCATTTTCGAATGTAGTACAGCGTTTGAAACACGCAGTTTTTATAGAGTATGCGCAAGGTACTATTTTACAAGTTTACAGCAAAGCACGAGTTCAAAACACTAGGGGGGGAGGGGGGAGAGAAGAGACCAGGAAAAACGTTTTAACAAAGGAAGAGAGAGAGTCGGTGACAATCTAAGAAGGGCTCTCCTAACCTGAATGCAGGTGTTCCCAAGGAGACGAAATTAAAAAAAAAAAACAAAAGAATATATATATATATATATATATATATATATATATATATATATATATATATATATATATATATATATATATATATATATATATATATATATATATATATATATATATATACGATAGTCGGGGTAATTCAGACGTCTACGGAAAGCCAGCTGGAGCATTGTAGTGTTGTCACAGAAACGGTATGCAGCCGAAAGAACTTTATCTCCGAGAGCGACTCGAACCCGCACCGGCGGTAAGAAAGCAGCTTCGTTCCCCGATGCCTCAGAAAATTCAGCCACCGAAATTAACTTGTCACGCTGCTTGCATGCCCACGATTTGTTCTTTTTTCGTTATCAGGTCTCCTTCATTCGCCAGGTGCGCTCAAGTACAGTTGAAACCAAAACTATATAAAGTGACTGACGTGTTCGGCTTCCCGAGGGTTGGTTAGGAGGTGGCGATCTTTTTAACGCGACAGCTTTAAGGGTTCTGTTCGGAGGAAACCCAGTGTACTAGTTGGTGTCCGCCGATTCTCATGACCCTGCTAATGCGATAATCCCTGAAGTCAGTGGCAGATGAAAGAGGATAGTCCAGTCCCTGCATGGTCCGGGATAGTCGCCTCTCCATTGTGGCGCCGCTCCGTGCATTGTCTCATATGCAGGGTGGTGAAAATCGTCCTAGCCTCTGGTGGGAGGGGGTCCGTTGACGGGAAAAAGCTGCTTTTATGTTGACTTGTACGCCACAATAGCAGGTCCAGAGGGATCGATCAATGGCCAGAGGGGGATAGTCGGTGAAGGTGGAGAATCGGTCGATACCATTGGCTGCAATGTTGCATTTTCCACTTCGTTCTTGAGTTATATCCGATTATAGCACATCTCCTGAATCAGCGCCAATGAGTCGCTTTTATATGGGCACACGTTTAGTGAGTAAACTGCATTCTTTCCCGGCTTTCTTGTTTCTGTGTACGTGCGGAGCCTGGTGCGTTCTGACGCCACGGGCACCTGAAACTACGTCTAAGCGTAACTGTACGCACCGATCATTTTTTTATTCTTATGCAAGCAAATTCGCAAGAACACGAAATTATTCTACTGACTGCACCAATTCGTGTCAAAAAGAAATATTGTCTTCCTACACGCGGTTGCTAGAGCGACAAATTTCTGTGGTCGCGCGTAAGCACTGATCCGACGAGTACCAACCCCGAGCAAAGAAGCCCGTTGCCTTGTCTGTTCCCAGCTGGCCTAGCGCGAGCGCTCCGTCTCTCGGCACTGAATGCTCATCGTCGTCTTCCATGTATAATGGAATGTGGTTTCGCACTGATTCGAACGTATTAAACATTATTAAACATTATCTGTAGCTTTTCCTTTTGCTTTAGAAGAGCGAAGTTTTTCGCGATAAAGTACTGTTGATATGAAAATTTCTCAAAGATAAGAGAATTTGTTGCCGGCTGATGCAGCAATTTTTGTTCACTGAACAAAATTTTATGGTTTTGACTCGCAAGAACAAAATCTTCGATATCAACTTCGTGTCGTTCTCCCATGCCCGTGATATAATTCACATTGGGAAGAACTTCTGTGCATAATACAGGTACACAAAACAAAAAATGCCAGCAAGGTTACAACGTATGCCTGTCCCCGTGGAAATCGAAAAAGTAAAATGGGTTCTGTGTGCATGGCGACAAGAAAAAATAGCTTCTGCATGGGGCAACATTCAGTGTGTATTGCAACTGAGCGTGAGTACAGCCGGCCTGTGTAGCCTAGTTAAGGTTTGTGAGACCCACAGCGCCGTTACATGTATCCCGCTATGCGGGCTTTGAAGAGTTATCAGCATGGATTCCTTTTACAGGCGGATTTTAAAGGGTTTAGAATGGAGCCAGCTGAGCTGCATATCAGAAAGCTCTCCATCGAATCTACTGCAACTAGTTATACATCGATGTAGCTTTTCAGGCTAGGGTACAACTTCTTAATCACTTGGCAGGGTGGAATGCAACTCTCATTGCTCCGAAGCATCACCTCATGGACTGCGTGGAAGAATTTTCTATAAGTGCATACATTCGCGAGATTTTTATTTGTTTTTTGTGGTAGCAACTATTATTTGCGTTCACATTTACGAGGTTTGCTTTTCTGACTACGAATAGCAACGTGCGGGTCTCAAAAGGTCCGCGACCTCTTCTCTCCAGAAGTGCTAATCACCCAGACTTGTTTACGGCATTGATCCATCCCCGCAGCCCCTGAATGTTTCTCGCCATCTGCTTCCAGGGCTGCTTCCTCCACACCTGCCTGCCTCATACGGAGGCACTCAGCACCGCCCAGGACTCAACAGACCGGAGACACGCGTCGCAGAAAAACGAAGGTTGAGCTGAAGTGGACAGCGTCCCCGATTCAAAAGTCCCACTTGGAAACGGCGTCGCTTATTCAGTGGTTAAGCAGCGTCACATTTTTTGCTACTGGCATTGTAACCATTGTTTTATTTGCACAATGCAAGATTTGTGAAGCTTTTATATTCTTTCAAGCGCTAAAAAATCTTTCTTGTTGTTGAAATGCACTGTTAATTCTTTGCCATTGGAGCACATGTACAGATGATATTTTTGACAATGCCTCTGTCTTTACTGCCAAGCCTGTTATACTTAAGTGGCACAGGCAGGGGCCTATTGGTTTACATTCCTTTTCTGGTTGCCCCCCCCATACATATGTCTTTACTGCCAAGGCTGCGATTGGGCTCCAACTGTAGACTGCACTGAATCAGTTCTAATCTGTGATACGGCTGTAATGCGATTTTAACTTTCGTACGCCGAGCTTTTGAATAAATATCTGTAGTGTATTTCGTGTATCCGTTTGCAATTACTGCAGCTGCTGGATGAAGACTATTTATCGTCTCCTAGAGCAAAAAAAAAAAATGATGGTAGGAGGCAGATCTTTTGAAGCCCACAAACTGCAGAATTTGGATTCCAAACATTGTTATCCCATGAGGCCACTTAGTGGAGGTTATCAGATGGTAGCACCAATTATGACCAGTACAGCCAGGTTCTGATGGTGCCGTATGAAATTTGTTTAATTTGTTTTCAGTTATTTTTAATCCAGCACGCCCTTTCAAGAAAGGTGATCAAGAAAGGTGTTCAAGAAAGGTGATCGAAATGACATCAAGAATTATCGCCCTATCTCAGTGTTGCCAATATTTTCAAAGGGTTTAGAAAAGATTATTCATGGGCGCCTTTCAATTTTTTTTCAGAAATATGACCTTTTAACCCCAGCTCAATTTGGATTTAGAAAGCATAGGTCCACGGAACTAGCCTTGATAGAACAAAAAGAGTTTATTTTATCACAGTTTTCAAGTAAGATGGTTGTACTGGGCTTGTACATTGATTTCACGAAAGCATTTGACTGCATTGTTCATTCCATTTTACTCAAAAAACTTGAATTGTATGGAGTGCGTGGGCATTGCTGGAATCTTATAAAATCTTACCTTGGCTATCGGCGGCAGTATGTTCAAATAGGTGAGCACTGTTCCGACCAAAAACCGATTGCAAGAGGAGTGCCTCAAGGCAGCATTCTTGGACCTTTTCTTTTTAATATCTACATAAATGATCTGGTAAATACATGCGCTGAAGCCAAATATATATTGTACGCCGACGATGCCAGCATATTTTTTTCCGCTACAGACTGTGCGCAAATCAGCTATATAGCAAACTCCGCCCTTGTAAAACTTCTGAAATGGTCTGTAGCAAATCAGTTAGAAGTTAACACCAACAAAACTAAGGCTGTGCTATTTAGACCGAAATCAAAGCAGGTAAATATGAACGTAGATCTTATCTATGGCACCAGACAAATAGAAATAGTAAGTAGTATTAAAATTCTTGGGGTCACGTTTTCGCAAAGCATGCTGTGGGATATTCATGTAGATTCTGTTTGCACTAAATTGTCAAGTGTCGTTGGTATTTTATCCAGATGTAGGTCTATATTACCTTTCAGCGTAAAAAAGCTGATATATAATTCTCTTTTTTACTCTCACCTCTCTTACTGCTTTTTGGTATGGGGATCTACCACAGTAACAAACTTAACAAAGGTGTACGTCCTACAAAAAAAGATAATTAGGCTTATTTTTGATGTCCCCTACAATTCTCATACACATGCTCTGTTCATTAAACAGATATAATGCCTGTCTGGAAATTGTTTAGCTATAGACTAATTGTTGCCTTTAAGTACGAATTAAAAGAAAATAGAAATTTCTTTCGCAACCTAGCCAAGCTAGAAATAAAGCCTACATCCTACACTATACGTTAGTCTGAATACTGGAAGGTGGTCACTCCCCGCGCTAACTATTCTATGGGTACACTATCGTACATTTTGCCTAAACTTCTTAATGATCTGAATAAATGTGGAATTGATTTAGGTTGCACTACAGTTCGTGAACTGCGCCACGTGATATGTGATGTTTTTGAACAATTCTAATATTGATTTCCTTGTGATACATTAAATCGAATCAATTTTGCGTTTCTGCATGTTTGTATTCCTGTATGTTTCATGTATGCTCCTGTACTGCCTTGTAGAGGGGACCGTGGGCTCTAGTCAAGCTGTTCAGCAGCTTTTACCCACGGCCCCTCCATCGTTTTGATGGAAATAAAGCTGTTATTATTATTATAACTATGCCCTATAGCAGGCGGGCATGCCCAATTGGTACACTCAGTCCCAAGCGACATCGAGAGAAGTGTAAAACACAACCACACGGCGGCAAGCAAAAATAAATGCTGACAGCAGAGTTAAAAATAAAAAAGAGTGAGTCCATGGTTAAGAGATGAAAATATATACGAAAGACTCAGTGGACGGAAAACTATAAGGTGATTAGTAAAACTATCAACAACATAAAGTGATTTATTGTTTGTAGAGATTTATTTCTATTTTGCTAGGTAGTTTTCATGTGACATCTGGTGCGCCGATATTGGGCGCAGAGTCCAGAAGCAGCGCTCTACGCGAGAATCACGTTTAAATATGGGCGGATAAAAAAACGACCAGGTTTTTTCGCCGTGTTTCTGGTCCCAGATATGGTGGCAGCTACGGCGTCATGCGAATTTTGGGTATACTGTGTAGATAGTCAATTCCACTCTTCTGACTTCTGGCCTTGCAATTCCTGCTCCTTTCTTTCTTCCCCTGTTCTATTCCAGGCAGGCAGTAGCAGATGAAAGGGGATAGCCCCTTCCTTCCATGGTCGGGTATACGGTCCCAGCCCTGCATTGTCGAGCCGCTCCCTGCATTGTTACGCTAGCCGGTTCATGAGAATCTGACGACTGCATTGGCCGAACGCAGGTTGTTTGACAATGAGAAACAGCTTTCTTCATGAGTTGTATCTGACTATAGCCATATAAAACTCAATAACGAAACGGCAAGTTCCCCACAAAGGAGCCCCTGCAAACATTTGGGTCAACCGATTGTCCCCTTTGACCCACCCACTCTCTATTTCTTCCCCATGACAGATTCCTTTGGATCTACTATAGCCTGTAATCCCAGTGGGGGGCATATCAATGAGGAATAATCACGGCTTAATCGGTTCAGCAGAGAAGGGAAAAAGGTGCTCGTTATGACAAACAGATTCAGGGCATCCTTCCATCCGCAGATGCTGCGACAAACGTAACGGTGGTCTTCAAGAACAGTTGCGAGTAAAAAACATTAGCACACATGAGGGATCACAGGAGTGCCGGAATGACATGGCGTGGCGCTGCAGGTAACGACGAGGCTGATAACAAGAGTCCGTTCCCACTCTTGCGTATTAGGGGCGTGGGGCTTCAGCGGACTGTCAGGGCCAAGCAAAATTTATTAATGCGAAAGCCTTTAATAGCTTATACTCGCGGTGGCCGTCCGTCCGGTCACGTGACCTCGCGGTGTCCGTCCGTTACATCCTAGGTCACGTGATCTTGTCACGTGTCACAACCTACCAACTGGTCTGTGAACAAACTGCCCACTGTGGCGGGTGGTGTGATCCGCCGCCAAACAACACTGCGCTTGCAACCTATGACGTCACCACTCAAATTCAAATCCGTGCAATGAGTCTCATACGGCCTCCACCTTCCCGCAGTTAAAAGATATTTTAATGCCTGCAACGAATTTCTTTTTCCGTGTCGCCGTCTCTCTTATCCTTTTCTTGTTTTTGATACTGATTTGCTCCCATAGGCGAAGGGTGAAAATTGGGATAGTTATTTGTTTTCTGCATGCTTGGCAGTTAATCTCGGGAGCAGCCTCAGCCACTTTGCCGAAGGATGAGTATGAAGGAATAAGGAATAATTGCCTAAAATAAGCGGTTGACCGGTTGTTGCCTAAGCGATAGAACAAGTCATTAAAAGCGGTGATATCGTACGCTTTATTCGTGATGGACTGTAAGAGGTGTTATAAATAAGATTCGAGCTCTACCGACCTCCCCAGAAGGAAAAAAGAGATGCCGCGCGTCAACTTCGCTGCAAGAGTGGAAATCGTGTTGTTAGTCAGGGAAGGCAGGTCACGGAGAAGCATTGCTGCCGATGTAGGGTGCGCAGTAGGGACCGTAACCCGCATTGAGCGTGTGTTCCTAGAAGAAGAGAGGATTGACGACGCGGACCTTAGATGACGTCCGAAATCCCTCAGTGAGGAGGAAGATCGGCTGATCGTAGCTGCCGCCTTCTGCAGTCCACATACTGCCGCTGCCGAGATAGAGGAGGAAATAGGCATGCAGGCAGTGCCTTTGTGGGCGATTAGGAAACGGCTTCCGTCGGCAGAAATATACCTCCCCTAAAGTCGCGTCGCTTGCTGGAAGCTGCGTATCACCGCCCAACACGAATGACTCCGCCTCGAAATTGACACAACCCACCTCGCTTGGACTGCAGAATATTGGAGGGCAGTCGTATTACCGGTTGAATCGACTTTCTCCATGAAGTGGGACAAGCAGCGGCCAGTCTGTAGGCGGTTGGTGCTCGGTCAGTGGCTGCAGTATGGTTGCATTTCGAGCCTTCAGCGTGACGGCGCCGCCACAACCACGTGGTCGGTCACGTGGTACGGAGCAGCTGCCGACGGCGCGGTGCCGTGGCTGATCACGTGAACAGCCAAGTGGTTGGTCACGTGGTGTGGAGCAGCTGCTGCTGCCGGCGTCGCGGCGCGCCGGAGAAACCGAGCTCCAACAGCAGTGCGCATGCGCCGTGTCAAGTGGGACGACGATGAAGGAACGCCCAGAGAAACGGTGCGGCGAAAGACTGACTTTGCAATTCAGCCGAGCGAGTTCCAATCGGCCAGATATAGCTATCGCGTAACTAAAGATTTAACCAGACCTTATCCACCACCATTTTTTTTTATCTGCAGTCACCCCATGGCTAGAAGTTCATGCGTCCAGTGACTATGGCCAGTGCTTCTTTTCAAGTGAAATGCATCTAGTGCTCTAGCTATTGCTATACTCTTTCATCGCTAACAGTTCATCTGGGTGCATTCATGTGTAGCAGTCTCATCTTCAACACTTCGATTTATGAATTGCTGTGGTGAAGGTAATATAAATTGCACTCTTTTACTCCGCTCTCACAATGAGAAGTTCTTGGAAAATGAAAACTCAGCTATTGTAAGGCATTTGCGTAGTCGTATTTATTTTTTGAGTGAGTCGCAGTTCACGAAGCGGTGGCATTGGGCTAAAGCGTCCGCCTGACATAAGGGAGGTCCCGCGTTGGACCCCTCTGCCGACGTGTTTCCTAAAGGGCACAATACTTCCCCCGGCGGGGTGTTCGACTCTTCTCTTTCAAGTACTTGGGAAAATGGTCTTCGACCAAACAGTTGTGCTGAAGAACCAGAGATTCGTTCCGCTGTTGAGCAACACTAATTGCGCGTCATGCGGTAAAAGCCCACTTGTGGCCATTTCTTGCTGTGGCCTTTTCAATGGAGCGAACGTCGTTCTATTAGCGTGTGCTTTTTTTATACGTCTTTATTTCTGCATAAAATAGGCCTAGCCTTGCGGCAGAAATGAGGGGCTTCATGGGGGTGGGGGAGGGGGAGGAGGGCCGGTCTCCACTTCTTCTTCGAAGTGGGGTGGTCCTGTGGTCGGCTGTGCGAAGAAACGGCCAGGCCCTTCTTCTTCCTTGAAGTATAGGAGAAAAGCCCGCCAGAGCCGGAGTGCGTCCGATGATCCGATGTGTAATGGTGGATCGACCCATTCCTGCAAGGTGCCAGGTCGGTGCCCGCCCAGGGACTGAAGTGCTCGCTCCCGCACCACGTCAAAAGCAGGGCAGCGCCACAAAAGGTGTTCGGCCGTGCCTCTGGCCGGGCATGCCGGGCATTGAGGGGTCGGGTATGAGTGCGGGTTGATGAGGTTGAGCTTTGCTGGCGACAGAAGCTGGCCAGTCTGGGCGCGGCGGAGGAGTACCGCCTCTGCCCTTCGGAAAGTTCTAGGTGTGCGGCGGTATAATTGCTCAGGGTTCGCCACGTGCTGGAGGATGCGGCGGCGATAGCATTGTGCGCGATGCCATGTCTCGGCCCTATCCAAAGGAGGTGACGACGAATGTGCAACGTCATCACGGGCTCAAGAAGCGGAAACGAGTGTGCATCCAGGCAAAGGTGCGGAAAGAGCTGCAGCGCGCGCTGCCTGGTGTGCCTTTTCGTTTCCAGTGATTCCTTCGTGTGCAGGAATCCATCTAATAACAATAGTGTAGCCCTCCTCTCGCAGGCGTCGGGCTTCAGTTCGAATTGCGCTAAGAACGGCATAGTCTGCTCCCCCCACGCGGCATGCGGTGTACGCTGCTTGCGAATCAGTGTAAACATGGTAGGTGCATGGAGCCGGATCCTGTCGATCTACTATTCGAGTAATGGCAAGGCGTATGGCAATGAGTTCGAGATTAGTGACAGTGTGTTCTTCGGAGAGCCGTTCAACTATTGTGGTATCTGACTCAGAGTCGTGACAAGCTATTGCGGCGCCAAGTTGAAACTGAGCGGCATCTGTATATAGTTGGATAGACCCTTCCTGGGATAGCTTGTATGACATCTTCTCGTGACGTTTAGCGGCAGCTTTGCGCCTTTGGGGATTAGCTGAACTCATGTTCTTTGGTAGTGGCATACCCTCTACTAAATCGATTAGTTCCCATGGTGGGGCAGGAGACGACAGCAGCTCTAATTTGTCAGTGTTGTAGCCTAATGCCCGCAGGATCTGACGGCCAGCCGCCGTTGTGGAGAGACGGACACGCTGGGCTTGCAAGTGCTGCTCTGCCACATCCTGTAGGGCATTGATTTTGCTGCATGCGTGTAGGTCCTCTACTGGGCAGAACTGTTGTAGGCCAGTAACAAGGCGCATCGCCTTCCGATTGATTCGCTCAAGCTGAAGGCGTTGGGTCGCGTTAAGCCGCATGTAGGAATATGCATACAGTATTTTTGATGTTATGAGTGCCAGGGCTATCTGACGGAGTCCCACCTCTTTGATTCCCCACCCACGAGCAGAGACGCGGCGCATAAGATGTAAAGCATGATGGCAACTAAGCACCGTGTTATGAATCCAGCTTTTGGCTCCTCCATCCTCGTCAATAAGCATTCCGAGTATACGGATTGTTTGTTTCCGGCAAATAACCGAGTCCTCTAAATGAAGAGAGATAAGATTTCGTTCGGCCTCGGCTCGCAGCCGCGGACCGTTTATGACAGCCACGTACTCGGTTTTTTCCGGAGAGGTTTTCACGCCACATTTCTTGATGTAGTCGTGGACGGCATTAAGGCCTGTCTGCAAGGCTAATTCCTGCTCCGCAGGGGACCCAGAATTGGTCCAGAGCGTTATATCGTCCGCATACACGGCAAAATTAAGACCGGGTATCGACGTTAGAATTGGCGGAAGACCTGACATCGCGATATTACAAAGAGCCGGAGATATGACGGCGCCTTGGGGTACGCCGGTTCGGTTAGGTTGCCGTGCACCCTGAGTATCCCCAACCATTACCGAGAAAGTTCTGTCCGCAAGAAACGCTTTCACGAAGCGGTAGAGGTTCCCGCGTATCCCCACTTCCTGGAGCCGTTGAAGTATGGTAGAGTGGGGCACGGAATCAAAAGCCTTTTTGACGTCAACCCCAACAACCACCCGGAGCTGTGCGCTGCTAGGGTATGCGAGAACGTCGTTATGAAGTCTTCTGAGAATATCTTGCGCGCAGAGTCCTCGTCGAAAACCTACTTGCATAGGAGACAGGACGCTGAACTTGTCTAAGTACCATTCGAGTCTTCTCAGAGCCATACGTTCCATGACTTTACAAAGGTTGGACGTCAGCGATATCGGCCTGAGGTCTTGTAATGTCCGACTTGGCTTACCGGGTTTTGGAATTGGTATGACAACTTACTCCTTCCAGGCAGGGGGAAGAGCACCGTTGGTCCAGCATTCGTTGAATACTTTCAACAGGGCAAGTTTATGTGATTTGGGAAGGTTAACAAGTGTTGAATAGTGTACACCATCCGGTCCCGGGGCTTTTTTATGGTTTGAGTCATACAAGGCTGCCTCCAGCTCGTCTAATGTGAAGGGAACGTCGTAATCATTCGATATATCTGAGACGGGGTCCGCAGGCAAGGCATCCACCTTTTCAGGTTGGGGAAAAAAGACCTTCCCTACTTGTATAGCTAGATCAGCCGGGGAGACGTTCAATTTCAGGGCCATGCTTTGGGAAGGGGGAATCGGCCTTTTGCGTCCAAGGACAGCTCGAAATTTGTGCCAGGCCTTCGACAAGTTAACTGTTCCATTGAGCGAGTGGCACAGCAGCTGCCAATCTTGGAGAGCGAGCTGCATAGTATACTGTTCGACCTCTTGAGTAATGCGGGTGAGGGCGCGCCTACGGTGGGATGTCCGACCAGAGCGGCGGTACGCCTTGAGAGCACGAAGCCTACAATTCCACAGACTTAAAAGGTGGGAGTCCGGCTTCGGGGCATCGTATTTAACTGAAAGCTTCGTTGTGGCTTTCTTCTTGGCACCGTTGATCTGAGCAATGAGTTCGTCTAATTCTGTGGGAACGTTCACCTCACCGAGCATTCTGCGAAAATCGTCCCATGAGACGTGCTCCTCTATTCGATGGCGTTGTTGCCGCTTTAGTGACTTTCGCCCTCGAGGGGCCCATGACACCACCACGGGATAGTGATCACTGCCCATGATATCATCAGCCCGTGACCATATGATCTCATTAGGATGGGAAACAAGTGTCAGGTCTGGAGAAGTGTCTTCTTGACCTTTGTGCTGGCCACAGCGACTGGGCAGCGTAAGGTCGTTAACGATGGTCAGTTTGTCTTTGACAATGTGCTGCCATAGATGCCTTCCCCTAGCATCTGAGCGATGATATCCCCAGCTGGTGTGCATGGCATTAAAATCACCCCCAACTATAACGCGATCCTGAGGATATATCCTTAAGAAGTGTTCTATAAAAGATATATCTACTTGATATGTCGTAGTACCGAAGGATCTGGCATAAACCGAAAAAACCAATGCTTGTTGGTCCCCTTCTAATGTAAGGCGCACTCCCGCTACCTCTTGCGTCTGCGTGCACCACGCGGACGTATCAAGCTCGGTGTGGGCAGCGCGAGAGAGAACAAGTACGCACGCCTGCCCATAGGCTACTGGATTCGCTGATCGCGATCCTGGCCCCGGACGTCGGTGCACTATGGAAGGGGTGCAGTAAGGTTTGTATACTATTAGATTGGGCCTATTAGTACCAGTCTCCTGAAGCAGGATAGCTAGAGGAAGCGTCGGCGTGATGGACAGTCTCCTTTGAAGTTCTGCTTGTTTGCGACGGATTCCCCGGCAGTTCCATTGTAAGAACCATATAGGAGAGTCCGAAGCAAAAATGTCATGAGGTTTCGCGCTAGTGCCCGCCATTTTGAAACTGGAAGGTGCGCGGAAGAGAAGATGATGTGTGCCCAATTCCGGGCTCTTGATTCGGAGAAGCCTGCGACAGTCCTAAGAGTGGAAGCATGCGCTTGATTACCTCAGCAGTGACCATTTCGATAATGTGCTTGAGTTGGTCTTCATCTAAGTGCACCGTGCGTGAGCGATCTTGCGCCAGATGCGTTTCTGCACCACGCTGTGTAGCACGGAGAGTTTCAGCATAAGCACGGTGTATGTGTGCTTGCTTTGGCGCCGTCGCGGAATGCTCAAGAGATCTCGTTAGGGATGGAGGTGTGGCATTCCTTAGACTAGTGCTCTCAGTTTGTGTAGAGCGGCCGTGCGCATTTTTCCCTCTAGTTTTATGTTCACTGCCTCGTTCCTTCGGTAACGGTGTGACATGCAACTCAGTCGCCAGAATCCACCGTATTGGCAAAGCTGGAAAAAAGCGACCCGTCATATTGTTCTTCCAGGACTTTAATGGAAAACAAGAAGTAATGCGGAATGTACGCAAGCTCAAAGGAACCAAATATTCGGTACAAAATGACTATTCGCGTGACACGCTCAGAATAAGGAAACTCTTATGGGACAGTACAAAAATCGATAGGGATCAAGGCAAGAAGCCTATTCTGGTGCATGATAAACTAAAAATGGACGGGCAGATTTTTGCGTGGGATGAGGCCAACAATTGCAGAATCAAGATACGAAATGAGCAGAGTAAAGAGTGACTCGCATCACCGCTTATCAAAGAACTCAGGCTTCTAAACATAAATGCGCGCAGCGTGGTAAATAAAAGCGATCATCTTGAATCCATAATTCTAGGGTATCAGCCACACATTGTTGTAATCACAGAGACTTGGCTGCACGAAGGAATTGATGATGAAGATGTTTTCCCTCCCCTTTACCGGGTGTTCCGTCGGGACAGATCTACCAGAGGAGGCGGTGTTGCCGTACTCGTAAAACATGGCATCGACACTTCTTTCCTAACTCAAATTGAAAGGCATGAAAGCCTCGCGTTAAAACTTTCTTGTTTTGGGCGGTCCTTTCTAGTAAACAGTTTACAGTGATCCCAATTCCCCTCCGCAGTTTCTACGTGAACTGTCTGATTTCATGAATGATTTTCATCATGACAGAATCTTATTAATTGGTGATTTAAACCTTCCATCAATTAACTGGGACAAGGCCTTTCTCAATCCCGATCATGCTGCTCATGAAGAGCACATATTTAATATTATGTTGAGACATGACTTGCAGCAAGTAGTGAGGCAGCCAACACGTGTACATGGTTGTACTTCTTCTCTACTTGACCTTATCTTTGTAAGCCGATCTATTAGTGACTACCATGTTTCAATTGAGCAGGGAATTTCCGATCATGATTTGGTATATTGTTCCTTCCCTGTCCATAATGTTTGCAAAAAGCCTGTGGCCAAAGTGTGCTATGTAAAGGACTTCTCGCGTGCGAAAGATGAGAGCGTGTTGGATTATTTAGATTTTTGCCTCAGCAGTTTCCGAGGCAGCAATGCTGATGAGCTATGGAATAAATTTAAAACACTGGAGACTGGTACAGGAGACTGGTACTGTGCACTCACTGCCTTGAGAACTTCGTCCCTAATAAAATAATAAAGTCTCGCAAAGCTTCTCCCTGGATCACACGTGAAGTCCTGCAATTGAAAAGAAAAGTGAAACGTTTGAAGCGTGGAGGCGCCAGTCGTTTCATTATTCAGTCTTTTCAAATATCCCTTAATGCAGCTGTGAGGTCCGCTAAACGACATTACTTTGAATACAGACTGCCTAATTTCATTCGAACTTCACCTGAAAAATTTTGGAACCACTTATGTCAAAAGAAAAAACCTATTGACCGAATAATGCACGACGGCAAGCCTCTCACAGATAAAAATGATATTGCTACGCAATTTAACCGCTACTTCCACAGTGTCTTTGCTAATGCAAGTGGTGAACATTATTCTTTTGAAACGCCCTCCCCTATGCCTTCTATTACGATATCAAGACCTGGCATTGTTGAATTGCTACTAAACCTGAAAACTAAAGCATCGCCAGGCCCTGATAAAATTCCAAACGCTTTCTTGCGCCGGTATGCCGAAAAGCTTTCCGAGTTTCTGGTTGTTATTTATTGCGCATCTCTTTCATCAGCTGTGATTCCTTCAGAGTGGAAAACTGCACGTGTTGTTCCTGTTCTAAAGAAAGGGGACGCATCACTGATATCAAATTATCGTCCCATCTCTCTCACTTCAACCTGTTGCAAATTACTAGAACACATAATCGCCAAGTACATCATCGGTTTTCTTGACGATAACAATATCCTTTCTAACGTTCAACACGGGTTTAGGAAGGGCTTTTCTACTGTAACTCAACTAACATCGGTTGTTCATAGTTTTGCATCGGTACTTGATAAATCCGGTCAGGCTGATATTATTTTTATAAATTTTAGTAAAGCATTTGACCTCGTCTCCCATTCTAAATTAATTGACAAGCTTAAACAAGTTGGTCTTCCTAACTTTATAGTTAACTGGGTTTCAGCTTACTTATCTAACCGACAGCAGTTTGTTAGTATTGACGACCATTATTCAAACAGCCTGCCTGTCTCTTCTGGTGTTCCCCAAGGAAGTGTCCTCGGTCCCCGGTTATTTTTAATATATGTGAATGACATTGTAAAAGTAGTTACTCATCCCGTTCAAATCCGGCTATTTGCAGATGACTGTGTTTTGTTTAATGTAATTACTTGTCGCGAAGACCAACTATTACTCAATTTAAACCTAAAGAATATTCTGGATTGGTGCAACCAGTGGGACATGAAACTTAACGCTCAGAAAACCGTATTTATGAGATTAACTAAAAAAAAACAGCCTTTTATACCCTTACGCTCTTCCATCATTTCCACTTTCGGAGGTAACTGAATATAAATATCTTGGCGTGACGATAACTAATAATCTAAGCTGGAACAAACATATAGGTAACGTATGTGCATCAGGTTTTCGTAAACTTTGTGTCCTCAAGCACAAATTGAAGCATGCTCCTGCAGACTTGAGATTTTTAGCCTATTCGTCATTAATCAGACCCAAGTTAGAATACGCTTGCATTGTCTGGGACCCATTTACTAAAACTAACATTCAAGCGCTTGAAATGATCCAGCGCAAGGCCATTCGATTCATCGTTTCAAAATACCGTTCAACCGATTCACCTACTGCCATAATGCGAGCACACCGAATTCAAACATTGCAGGTACGACGTAAAATTCTCAGATTAAAGTTTCTTTTCCTTCTCAAACATAACAAGTTGTCAATGTGCCCGGATCCCTACGTCAAGCCATTTTCCGCTCCACGACCAACAAGACATCGCCACTCTGATTCACTAACTCCATTCACCGCCAGAACTAACCTATTTAAATACTCCTTCTTCCCTCGCACCGTAACTGAATGGAATACTTTACCTTTAACAGCACTATGTGACATAGATTCCATTGAAAAAATAGAAGATTGACGCCATCAAACTTATTTTGCTTTGTGTTTTAAATTTTATTTCAGTGTTTTTTGTATATTCATGTTGCACTGTATTGCCCCTCCTGCTAGGGCCTAGAAGGGCCTGCAGTATTCTCTAAATAATAATAATAACGGCTGACTTTGTATTGGAGGGAAGTCCTCCTTAACAAGCACAATTTGCTCCGAGGGTGATCGCTGTGCGCTGGCAGGGCTCTTGTGCGCAGCCGTCGAAAACGTTTCGTTGCCATGTAGAAGCTCGGCTTGTTGCTTGCGCTCCTTTCGTCGCGATACTCGGATTCGGCGGACAATGCCGTTCCTCAGGGTTTTGGTAGCCTGTCGCCGAACAGGGCACTTCGGGTCTGTAGCTACGTGTTGACCTCCGCAATTACGGCATAGTGGTTCTGTCGGGCATACCTCGAGGTTGCCATGTGCGGGGCGACCGCAGAACGAGCATCGACGTTGGTCGACTAGTGGACACGAATTTGTCCTATGTCCGATTTTATGACAGGTCTCACATATGACAGATTTCGGGTGATAAGGTATGACCGGCAGGAGTATGCTGTATAGATGGATTTGGCGGGGAAGGCTGGAGCCCTCAAATGTTATGAGAGCTGCTCCGTTCTTGCCCATTGGTCTGGCACTGATTACCTTGCACGAGTAGCACGTGAGGTTGGCCATGAGCTGTTCGCTTGTTAGCCCGTTGGCCCGATATATGACCCCACGGATCTGGCCGGAGCGAATGGTTTCATAGGCTTGTATAGATGTAGGCTTTCCAGAAATTAAGACAGACTGCAGTCCGAGAAGATGGTCCCTGGCATGCGTATGCAATACGTCAACCGCAAACTGATTGCTTCTTTCAAGAGGCCGTACTTGAAAGCCTGAGTGAAAATGAATTTTTTGAAGCTCATCGGCAATGGCTCTGTGCAGCCAGTGTGCGGGAAGTGATCCTAGTTGTCCAGGTGAAGTTAGCTTCATTATCACAGTATGTTTAACACAGGTTGGATCAGCAGCTGTAGCTTTGTTCTTTCGCCTAACAGGTTGCCAGTCATCCTCTTCAGAGTGGTCATTATCAGCCGAGTGATCGGTTCTGCCAAATGTGGTGACCATGGTGGCCGAGGAAGGGCCCCGCGATTGAAAATGCGTATCCGCGTAGCAACCATTTATTGCTGTCTGCGAGCGTCCAAATTTTACGCCGTGTCGTTTGTTCACCAAGCGAGCGTTTTCTTGAGTTATCTGAGAAGTGCCTAACCCCATCCTAGGCTGCTTGGCAAATTTCAAAAATGGAAAAGTGCAAGATCCTACCTGAGAATGGTTATTTCCAGGCATGTTTTCCGTGGAAAGAACAGAGAAGGGATTGGAGACAGGTATCGCCGCAACCACTTGGCTGGATTCGTCGTCCGTCCTGCTTGCGTCGGCGTCAAGCACAGCGACAGATTGCGCCGCGTTATCTGTGCCGCTACGAAGCGATGTTGCCTCAGCGGCTTGCTGCGGCTCTCCGGGAGCCATGTTGGCAGCATCGGCGGTGGGCGTATAGGAGGTATCCGGATGTTTCCTGTGGTAGTCTTCGACATGGAAGCGTTGAAACTGTTGTCCACAGGTGACAAGGAACACGATGGCACTGGCCCATCCATTTTTGGGAGCCTAGCCCAAAAACGTCTGCGCCAAAAAGCTTCGAAAAGTCGGAGTGAGGCGAACGTGCGTCAGTTCGAGACGGCTGCTTGCAGCGCCCCCTTATCGTGTGCTGTTGCATTGCGCACCAAGGGCTCCGGCCACTGATCAGGATCAAGGGTACGCTGAAATCCGTTTGCTGCGAAGTTATTACTCAATAAGAGTGCTATAAGGAGCTATAGCTGGAAAAACATTATAAGAACAAGAAATAACTGCGCAAAAAGGACGGGATAAGCGAGAAGAAGAACACGGGACGATAGCGCAGACTAACAACTGGTTTATTCCACGAACGCCTCCTTCCTTCAACAACAAAGCGCATGCGCACCAACACACACGGAGGGAAAAACCGTAATGACCTCGTCAACCCGAGAAACTCCAACGCCTTGCGGTACATGTGAATGGACGCCCCACTAACACATTTGTCAGGCCCTTGTCTCGCGATTTCCAAGGCTTTGACGATTTCGCGTTCTTTATTTTCCCTCGAGCGTCCGATAACCTTAGTCCTGCCGAAAAGCGGAGTGCAATCTTGGTCATCATGCTTGCAAGTCTTACAATGCTTAGGCAGATGCTGGCCCCGTGAATCAGCTAAGGGGTGTGTATGATGGAGTAATATAAAGTTGATACTGCCGCGAAGCTTGCTTTTTGTCTGGAACCTGCTGCTCTCGCTCGCGGGGCGAACTTTTGGCTCAGTCACCCCCCGGCGCTGCTTCGCTTGGGGGATCTTCTTATCGCGGCAGGCACGCCGCATTATCAATTTTCTAGGACGCGAGACGCGACCAGAGTTATCTCTGGAACTTTCCTTGCCGCCTTTAAAATCGAGCACGGCTAAGAGCGGCGGGCATTCTGTTAGTCGACGACCGCCGAGCACGTTCGCTGCTATCGCCGCCGCTGAGTTTTCAGAGCTGTTCTTAGTGGGCGTAAGCCAGCCTATTAAAGTATTCCCTTACGAGCTGCTCTGTGCCTTCCTCAAGACCGGACCCCAGTCGGTGCTACGTGACCCCGGCGGAGTTCCCGTCACCACCTCGTGACATCTGGTGGAGGTGCGGGGTACATGCACCCAACCCAACCTGGAAGATCCACCGTAGAGAACGAGAGCCAAGAAGATCCCGAGGTACGACACAGCCGCCGTCTTCAAGGCCTGCAAGCTCAGCACGGATTACTACCGGATCCTACTCGACAACGACAACAAGCTCCAGCGCCCACCATGACCGAGCCAGCGACGTCCACCCCTGTCATGCTCCACCAGCCACGGGTGCCTCCAACCTTCCACGGCTACCCTGGCGACGACCCGGAAGATTGGATAGACAACTTTGAGCGCGTGGCTACATTTAACAGGTGGGAAGATGACATGAAGCTCCGCTATGTTTTCTTTTCCCTTGACGGTCCTGCAAGAACGTGGTACGAAAACCACGAGACTACCTTGAAGACCTGGAACTTATTCAAGTCTGAAGTCGTGAAGGCGTTTACCAACATTCTCCGGAAGGAAAAGGCGCAGATGCTGCTGGACTCAAGGATGCAGCACCCAAATGAAACTGTCAGCATGTACGTCGAAGAAATGCAGCGTCTTTTCCGCCGAGCTGACCCCAATATGGCGGAGGAGAAGAGAACCGGATATCTAATGCGGGGCGTAAAGGAGTCTCTTTTCGCTGGCCTCGTACGAAATCCGCCCAAGACTGTCGCCGAATTCGCCGAAGAAGCGTCAACGATTGAGAAGACCCTGGACGCCCGCACAAGGCAGTACAACCGACCACCGCAGGTCTGCTCCTGCTTTCCGGACACGACGACTACAACCAGCGACTTGCGGGAGATCATCCGTGAAATCGCCCGCGAAGAACTACGCCGGCTGTTGCCATCATCTTCACAACCTCAAGTAGCGAGCCCGACGGAAGTCGTCCGTGAAGAAGTGCGGCATGCGCTTGGCTCCCCATCTGCGACGACTGAACCTCAAGCTCCAGCCATGAGTTACGTCGCTGCAGTACGCAAGCCCGCGCCTCGACGTGCCACCCCAAGCCCTATTCGACGTGAGCCAGCAGTGCTGGACCGCCGCCCTCCGGGCCCCGCCCACCCGACCTACGAACAACGTTCGGGCCCAAGGAAATGCGACACCTGGAGAACCCGTGACAACCGTCCGCTTTGCTTCCACTGCGGTGAAGCCGGTCACGTCCTGCGTCACTGCCCGTTCCGACGCATCGGTCTTCGCGGATTCGCCGTTGACGCACCACGACCACGCTTCGGCCAACATCCACAAGAAATCGACGACTACCTGCGCCGCGACGAATACGTGTCGAGCCGATTTTCCCGCGAGCCTCGCGCTTCACGTCGCCCCGCCGCAGCTACGCAGCGGCTGTGCGAGGAAGGTCCCCCAGCCCCCGTAGGGGAAACTGAAAACAGCAACCTTAGGAGGTGAGGTTGCTTCCCGGCAAAAAAACGAAGACCCTCCAACGACGAGAACTCACGGCGACGCCGCATCGACGACGACACGACGCAACTTAGAGACCCCCAGGCCACCGACATCGACAAGCCCCTGCAGCCGCAGTCGCAATCACCGACCAAGCCGTGACCCGACGCCGAAAGTTACGTGCAACGCAAGAGCAAGGACTTCCGATCTAGAGGTGACTGTCGACGGCCGAAACGTTACTGCTCTAATCGACACGGGAGCTGACTATTCCGTGCTGAGTGGTTCCTTCGCCGACCGGATCAAGAAAGTGACGACGACTTGGGATGGCCCGCAGATACGCACAGCAGGCGGAAACCTCATCACGCCATCAGGAAGGTGCACTGCGAGACTGACTGTCAACGGACACACATATCCGACAGTATTCGTCGTACTTCAGAAATGTTCCCGTGACGTCATTCTGGGGATGGACTTCTTGACACAGCACCGCGCAGTCATCGACCTCAAGTCCAAGTCCATCACGCTTTCTTGCCTCCGAAAACGACCCCAGAGCAGTCAAAGGCCCTCAGTGTTCTCGATGAAGAACTAACCATTCCACCCCGGTCCAGCGTCATCGTCCCCGTCTGTGCAAGAAATTTCGAAGACGCAGAAGGCATCATCGAGGGAAACACGCAGTTGCTCTTAGACAGACGACTTGGCGTCGCAAGAGGCATCGCTCATTTGCGGCATGGAAAAGCCGAAGTACTGGTCACGAACTTCAGCGAAGAATACCGACACCTCAACAGAGGCACTACAATTGCGTTCTGGGACGAAGCAACTGATTTACTGGACGCCTTCATCATCTCCGACGAACCTGCAAATGACAGCCTAAAGCAAGACCATGCTCCCACGTTCGCCATCAACCCAGCATTACCCCGGGACCGACAAGAGAAAATCACCCTTCTTCTTCAAAGTTACAGCGAATGTTTCGCCTCGTCATCAAAGGTGCGACAAACGACGATAGCCAAACATCGAATTATAACCGACGAACACACGAGACCTCTCCGCCAAAGCCCTTACCGTGTGTCGCCGCGAGAACGACAGGCCATCCGGGACCAAGTAGAGGAAATGCTTCGCGACGACGTCATCCAACCTTCGAAGAGCCCATGGGCGGCACCGGTCGTTCTAGTGAGAAAGAAAGACGGTGCTCTTCGATTCTGCGTCGATTATCGGCGACTGAACAAGATTACGAAAAAAGACGTCTACCCCCTCCCGAGGATCGACGACACTCTGGACAGGCTCTGCCACGCCAAGTATTTCTCGTCGATGGATCTCAAGAGTGGATATTGGCAGATTGAAGTCGACGAAAGAGACCGGGAAAAGACTGCCTTCATCACACCGGACGGACTGTACGAGTTCAAAGTCATGCCATTTGGGCTGTGCTCCGCACCCGCAACTTTCCAAAGGGTAATGGACACAGTGTTGGCAGGCCTCAAATGGCAAACCTGTCTCGTCTATCTAGACGACGCTGTAGTCTTCGCAGCGAGCTTCGAGGAACACCTCCGGAGGCTGAAGGCAGTACTCGACGCAATCAAGTTATCCGGACTTACCCTGAAGCCTGAAAAGTGCCGGTTTGCCTACCACGAACTATTGTTTCTCGGCCACATCATCAGCAAGGACGGCGTGCGCCCCGACTCGCAGAAGACAGCCGCCATTGCCAATTTCCCGCAGCCTCATGACAAGAAGGCGGTCCGCAGATTTCTGGGATTGTGTGCTTATTACAGACTCTTTGTGAGGAATTTTTCGCGCGTCGCGGAACCTCTGACCAAGCTCTCTAAGGCAGACGTACCATTCACATGGAATTCGGCACAAGCGGAAGCCTTCAACGAACTTCAGCGTCTCCTGCAGTCTCCACCGGTGCTAGGGCACTTTGACGAAAACGCCGAGACAGAAATCCATACCGACGCAAGTAGCTTTGGTCTAGGCGCCGTGCTCGTCCAGAAAAACGAAGGAGTCGAAAAAGTAATAGCATATGCAAGTCGTTCATTGTCGAAAGCAGAAGCGAACTATTCGACCACTGAAAAGGAGTGCCTTGCGATCGTCTGGGGTACATCGAAGTTCCGTCCCTACTTGTATGGACGCCCGTTCAAGGTTGTGAGCGACCACCATGCATTGTGCTGGCTGGCTAACTTGAAGGACCCCTCTGGCCGTCTCGCTCGATGGAGCTTGCGCCTCCAAGAATTCGACGTCACGGTGGTCTACAAGTCTGGGCGAAAGCACTCCGACGCTGACTGCCTCTCACGAGCCCCTGTCGACACGCCGCCAAAAGACGATGACGACGACGCTTTCCTTGGACTGCTAAGTTCCAGCGACTTCGCACGACAGCAGCAATCTGATCCTGACCTACAGCACCTGTACGAGTATCTTGAGGGGAAGTCTCCTTCACCTCCTGCCCTCTTCAGGCGTGGACTATCGTCCTACTGTCTGCAACAGGGAATCGTCGTGAAGAATTTCTCACCGAACAAGGCCGCCTACCTTCTCGTCGTCCCGAAGAGCCTTCGGGAGGAAATTCTGCAGGCTTCGCATGACGAACCAATGGCTGGCCACCTCGGGTTTACTCGCACCCTCCGCCGAATCCAAGAGAGATATTACTGGCCTCGTCTATCCTCCGACGTCGCGCACTACGTTAAGAGTTGTCGTGAATGCCAACGCCGGAAAACGCCACCGAAAAGACCAGCAGGGTTCCTGCAGCCGAATCGACCGCCATCAAGACCTTTCCAGGAGGTCGGTATGGACCTACTTGGCCCCTTCCCAACATCAACGACGGGCAACAAGTGGATTATTGTGGCGACCGATTATCTCACCAGGTACGCCGAAGCAAAGGCCCTCCCGAACGGCACAGCAGCAGAAGTCGCCAAATTCTTCGTCGAATCCATTCTTTTACGACACGGTGCCCCCGAAATACTGATAACAGACAGGGGGACAGCGTTCACGGCGGAGCTAACCCAGGCCATTCTGCAGCACAGCCATACAATTCACCGGAGAACAACTGCGTACCATCCGCAGACAAACGGGCTTACAGAACGCCTCAACAAGACCATCGCCGATATGCTTTCTATGTACGTACACGCAAAACACAAGACATGGGACGTCATTCTTCCCTATGTGGTGTTCGCCTACAACACCGCTGTGCAAGAGACCACCCAAATGACACCATTTAGTCTCGTCCACAGGAGGGAGGCCACGACCACACTCGACGCCTTGCTGCCCGACGTTACCGACGAAAGTAACCTCGACGTCGCCGCCTACCTGCAGCGCGCAGAACAAGCTCGACGACTTGCCCGTGAGAGAATACAAGACCAGCAACGCACCGACGCCCGACGCTACAATCTTCGAAGACGCGCAGTGCAATACAATCCAGGCGATAGAGTTTGGGTTTGGACGCCGATTCGCCGCCGCGGACTGAGCGAAAAACTTCTGCGCCGCTATTTCGGCCCGTACAGGATTCTTCGCAGACTGGGTAATCTGGACTATGAACTCGTCCCTGACGGAGTTACAGCATCCCAGAGACGCCGCACACGCTCAGAAGTTGTCCACGTCGCCCGTCTGAAGCCTTACTATTCGCGCTAATGACTCTTTGTGCTTACATTATGAGTATTTATTTTGTATGCTCTGTATCTTTATGTCCGTTATCCCTGTTTTTAAGCATCGGGTCGATGCTTCTTTAAGGGGAGAGTAATGCCGCGAAGCTTGCTTTTTGTCTGGAACCTGCTGCTCTCGCTCGCGGGGCGAACTTTTGGCTCAGTCACCCCCCGGCGCTGCTTCGCTTGGGGGATCTTCTTATCGCGGCAGGCACGCCGCATTATCAATTTTCTAGGACGCGAGACGCGACCAGAGTTATCTCTGGAACTTTCCTTGCCGCCTTTAAAATCGAGCACGGCTAAGAGCGGCGGGCATTCTGTTAGTCGACGACCGCCGAGCACGTTCGCTGCTATCGCCGCCGCTGAGTTTTCAGAGCTGTTCTTAGTGGGCGTAAGCCAGCCTATTAAAGTATTCCCTTACGAGCTGCTCTGTGCCTTCCTCACGACCGGACCCCAGTCGGTGCTACGTGACCCCGGCGGAGTTCCCGTCACCACCTCGTGACAATACTACGGCCCGTTTGCCCGACATACACTTTACCGCAGGTCAGCGGAATCCGATAAATTATATTCCATCTTCAGTGCACAAGCTTGTTCCTGTGGTTAGGGCTCAAAGCGACCTTCTTCCTTTCGTTCTGGTTTGTCCGTTCCCAAATCGGTGCTTAATACCTCAGACGGAGAGAAGTCATATCCTTACATGCGAGTATAACAACGTTTAAACTGAGGTCATGCCAGGCCAAGAGAGTGTCTTTAAACAAACGGCATTTCCAACACAATCAAAATAAAAGACCAGCTCAGCAGAAAGGAATCCGGGAGTGTGGAGCGTGGAGAAGATAGCGAGCGTGGCCACGAAAGGCTGTGCGTCCAATTGGGTCAGGTGGCTTGGTATGACTAAAGCCCCTAGATAAGGACATTAGGTATGACTGGCTGCGTTGACCTGAAAAACTCAGATAAGAGATTAGTAAGCATGGCGGAACGAAATACCGAAAGACAAAAGCAGAAAAAAGACCTCCAACACTGTCTCAGTGGTGGACTTAACAGCGTTAGTTACGGAAGCTTCAATTCTTTACATCGGTGTGCTCAGCAAATGTGGAGAACACCGAATCCTTATTTATGGTGGGGACATCTTTTGAGGCACCCCTTGCTGTCGCCCGATGAATTTGAGTGTTGCTATATCTGGGGTTATACTTATTTATTTATTTCAGGGAACTGCAGCGCCCGAAGGCATTTTTGCAGGGTGGGAAACAAAATAACTTCAACTGGTTTGGCCGAAAATACCACAGGATAACAACAATACAATGACACAGCTAATAATGAATAAGGAAATGCATGCACTGAAAGAGGACAACCAAGCTCCACAAATGCAATGACACTAATGAAGTCAAAGACGCGCGCAAGAGAACTGCGCGCCAGTCACACATCAGATAAGAATGCACGGAATTGATCTTCCGTGCAGCATTCAGTGACGCCGGCTGCCAACCTGTTCCACGCATTGATCGTCCGTGGAAAAAGCGAGGAAGCACGTACCGGTCTTTGTCAATGCTCAGCATTCCAATTTAGATGCGATGCATGATTTTAAACCTCAAATGTTCCCCACGGTTAGCTAAAGATCCCCGACCAAGGTGGTTTCTAAGAGACGTAGCACTAGTTGAGAAGCTTTAATTATTGGACAGAAATCACGCAGCATTATTCTGGACCCGCTCCAGCACGTCACATAAGTGAGCAAACTGGGGGGCCCGTACAGGGCATTAATATTCAACAATTGGTCGTATGTAAGTGAAATACAGGAGTTTTTGACATTAGTCTGTGCTTTATTGACATAGCGCCATTATGGCCCCCAACTATACAAAAGCCCAGTAAGCTTCTTGGGGCGATTGTCGGTGAGCTGGCAGTATGACCGTGGAGGAAGTGTTGGATATACTGTTTTCGAGCTCTGTTTGCCACTCGTTGGTCCATGAGTTCACTGAGTGTACTCACTGAACTCATCGACGAACGGGTGGCAAACAAATTGAATACATATTCTCATTAATGAAGAGATCGATGCGCTCACCAACGCGCGTCAATGGTCCCGTCAATGATGAACGCTTTGCCGAGACGAAGCCATGTCCTCTTGTCGGAACGTTGGCATGCACTCTGAAGTTTTCTACACGTTTGTTCACTTTCGCAGCACATGTGCAGGATGCAACGTGGATGGTAAGAACAGGATAAGATACACTTCAGTTTCATGTAAATGTTAGGGAATTTTTATTAATATCATAACAATGTAACGAAAAGATGTTGTTAGCCGCGGCATCTGCCATCGAAACCTGAAGCACCTGAGTTGCGGCTGTCGGGAATAAAAGGAGAATAAGAGGATGTGGGTGTGAATTTTGAGTTAGAGCGTTGCTGAATGCGTCGATCCCTTCATTTATGGGAATATTTATTCAATTTGTTTTCCCTATGTTAAAGTTAACTTGAACTTGTGCCCTACTCCTCTTGCCGCCACTTCTCGGAAACACATCTTTGGCATTCCTTTCCACCCCTCCCCCCACGCCCTTCCTTTCATGCTTTCACTGAACACACCCTCAAGTGTTCTCTTTTTACTTCATTATATGTTTCTCGGTATTTTTTTCCGCCATGCTGAATAACCCAGATCTTGGTGTCTTAGAACACGAATATACAAAAAGGAAATCTAGCCGACAAGATGACACATGAGCAATGTGTGGTACATGAATAGAAATAATTGAATTCCTTATACAAGAATGCGGCGGTATCTCCCGGATTTTCTGGGGCTGTCTAGACGCAGCCTTATATTGACGCCAGCGCTCGGTAAGACGAACGCGCCGATCAAGAAGAGAACGAAGTGTTGAGGAAGCGCTTTCGTCCAGGGCTGCGCCGCTACCGACTCTCGGTCGCTTAACGCCAACGCCAACGTGACATCTGGTGGAGGTGATGGGTGCGTTGTTCATGTACCGTACGCCCCCTTCAAGCCGCAGTTCATGTCCCGGAGAAATACCTAAGGTAGACACGCCAGTCCACCAGAGCAGTCGCCGATTGCAAGGCCTATCTCCCGAATTTGGACTACTCCCTTCTAATCCATCCCGAAGGGCTCCCACAATGAATGCCAACCCAGCTACAGTTCCGCCGGTCCTGCTCCACCACCAGCGTGAGCCACCGCATTTCCACGGCCAACCTCACGAGGACGCCGAAGACTGGCTGGATAAGTACGATCGGGTGGCCATCTACAATGGCTGGGGCGCTGACTGCAAGATGCGTCTTGTTTATTTCGCCCTCGAAGACTACGCGAGGACCTGGTTTATCAACAACGAATCTGGCCTTCGAACGTGGGATACGTTCAAATCCGAGTTTCTCTGAGTGTGCAAGGACAGCACATTACGCAAGGAGAAGGCTGACCTGCTTTTGCGTGCCCGACATCAACTCCCCAACAACAGTGTTACGTTGTACGTCGAAGAAATGAAGCGACTCTTCGGACGTGTGGAAGCAAGCATGTCGGAGGAGAGGAAAGTAAGCTTCCTGATGAAAGGGGTTAAGGAGCAGCTGTTTGCCGGCCTGGTTCGAAGTCCTCCAGTGACTGTAACTGACTTCATAAAGGAGGCGAGCTCCATCGAGAAGTCTCTTGACATGAGGGCCCGACAGTACGACCGCCCAACAGCATCGATGCACACGGCCACTGCGGAGGGAGGCACGATGAACTTAGCAGAATCTCTACGTGAGATAATTCGATCATCCTTTGTGCGCGAAGAACTGGCGAAGCTTTTTCCGGGGGTGGTACAGCCTCAGGTTGCCACACTTGCTGATGTTGTTCGCGAGGAGGTGCAACAAGCTTTAAGCACGAGCACACCACTACCTCTCCCAGACCCGGTACAGCCGCAGCACCCTGATCTCAGCTACGCCGCCGTCACCCGTCGTTTTATTCCGTCCCAGCTGAACCCACGTTTCGATGCACCTGCCTCCGCCGCTATGCGGAATCAACCTCTCCAGCTGAATTCTCCACAGCGCCTAGGACGACGCAGAACGGATATCTGGAGAGCACCAGACAATGAGCCGATGTGCTACCATTGCGGTGAGGCTGGACATGTTTGGCGCCGATGCTCATACAAGGAGATGGGTCTTCGAGGATTCCCGTCGGTTGTCCTCGTCCGATATGTGGAGAACGACCGCAGGAAATCGCGGACTACATCTCGCAAGCGGGCTCAGCACAGCGTCGCTTCTCTCGATCACCATCTCCTCGTCGCTACAGTTCTCCAAAATGAGACCAGACTCGGAGTTCCCGTAGAGGAAACTAGATGCAGCAGCCTCTTTAGGTGCGGCTGCTCAACGACAAAATGTGCAAGATCCTCCATCGCCAGAAGACAGTTCCAGTTCACATACAACGCCGAATTTCCTAGCCGTACCGACGACTCATCAGACAAAGTGCCTCAATACAAGCCGATGTCCTCACGTACCCCTCCGTGGCCACGACACCTTTCCTCAATGCCGGACTCCTTCGACGCACTGCAGACGAGACCGAATGCCTCGACATCCCCAAAGTAAGACGCTAGCAACAGCCGACTTAGAGATTTCCGTCGATGGCGCCGATGTAACCGCGCTGGTGGATACTGGCGCCGATTATTCTGTGCTCAGTGGAAATTTGCGGCGGCACTGAAAAAGGTCACAACCCCTTGGGACGGCCCACAGATGCGTACTGCTGGGGGC
This sequence comes from Amblyomma americanum, assembly GCF_052857255.1. Taxonomy (NCBI): domain Eukaryota; kingdom Metazoa; phylum Arthropoda; class Arachnida; order Ixodida; family Ixodidae; genus Amblyomma; species Amblyomma americanum. The sequence continues at coordinate 72,816,680 of NC_135507.1, forward strand.
CATTTGATCACGCCAGCAGGAACATGCACGTCGCGGTTAACCGTGCAAGGCCAAACATTTCTGGCAACGTTCGTAGTGCTAGCCGAGTGCTCTCGGGACGTCATACTCGCATGGGCTTTCTTACTGAAAACGGTGCCGTCATTGATCTGCAATAGCATTCCGTCAAGTTCTCGTCCGAGAAGGCCATATCCGTCGATAGTGTTCTCCCAGTGGCGCTGCACATTCTAGACGAACACGTGACCGTGCCTCCGCGTTCCAGTGTAATGGTAACCGTCGGCTCAAAGAACATACGACAAATTGAGAATGTCGTGGAAAGCAAGCAATTGTTGCTTCTGGACAGAGGACTTTCCGTCGCCAGGGCGGTTGTCTTCCTCGAAGATAGCAAGGTGAACATTCTCACAAATTTCAGCAACGAACACCAGCACCTTAACACGGGGACGACTGCGGCATATATTGACGCTCTTAGTGAAACTATAGAGGTGTATGCACAGTTTAACGACTGCTTCAACGACTGAGCCTGATATACCTCCTGGTGTTCAGTACGACATTAACCCAACCCTGCCGTTCGAGCAGCGCGACAAAGTGCGCGAACTGCTCGATCGCTACCGTGGTGCCTTCGCGTCGTCGTCACGCGTCGGGCGAACGCAGCTTGCGAAACATCGCATAATTACTGATGACAATTTTTCACCACTCCGGCAGTCACCTTATCGAGTGTCCACTAAATAACGTGAAGCTATCAGCACACAAGTGAAATAAATGCTCACCAACGACGTTTTTCAACATTCTAGGAGCCCGTGGGCGTCACCTGTCGTGCTTTTGAAGGAGAAGGACGGCATCTTACGATTATGTGTTGACTACCGTCGGTTAAACACCATCACCTAAAAGGATGTGTACCCGCTACCCAGAATTGACGATGCCTTGGATCGCTTATGCAACACCAGATATTTCTCCTCCATGGACCTGAAGGCTGGATATTGGCAAATTGAGGTAGACGAGAGGGACTGCGAAAAAACGACATTCATCGCTCCTGACGGCCTGTACGAATTCCAGGTGATGCCATCTGGTCTTTGTTCGGCACCCGCGACATTCCAAAGACTCATGGATACCGTTCTTGCGGCTTTGAAGTGGCAAACTTGTCTGGTCTACCTGGACGACGTCATCGTTTTTGCCCCGTATTTCGAGCAGCGGCTGCGTCGCCTCGAGGAAGTATTGCAGGCCATAACGTCATCAGACCTTACTCTAAAAGCCGAAATATGCCATTTTGCATACGAAGAGTTAAATTTTTAGGCCATGTCGTGAACTACGAGGGAGTCCTTCTGGATCCCGAGAAAACATCCGCCATTGCCAATTTTCCACCGCCGCGTGATCAGAAGGAAGTTCGTCGATTGCTCGGACTATGCGCGTACTACCGCCGCTTCGTGGACAATTTCTCTAACATTGCCTCACCCCTTACTGATCTGACAAAGGCGCATGTGCCGTTCAGGTGGGAACGACAACAGCAGATGGCGTTTCAAGAGCTTCAACGCCGGCTGCAGTCACCCCCTGTGCTGGCGCACTATGATGAACTTGCAGACACCAAGGTCCACACCGATGCAAGCAACGTTGGTTTGGGCGCTCTCCTAGTTCAAGTTCGGCGGGACCAACCACGTGTCATCTTTGGTACTAGGCGCGAACACACACATAACACAAGGAAGGAAACGGGACAAAGCGCCACTTACAACTGCTTTATTCGGAGGCACATCACACACACTTTTTTATACGCAAGGAACACAATCAAATCAGGATCTATAAGCACGTGCACTGGTTAAAACTTTCTTTTCCGCCTTATATAAAGATACGGATGGATCACTGACGCACATGTTTCCTTTCTCTCCGATAAAAAAAGCTTCAATTAATTTCCGAGCTTCGGTATCTTTACTGGCAGCTAGAATCCTCACCCCTGAAAAATATGCCTCACAGGAGCGTGACGGGCCTAATATGCTTGGGTATGTTTGGCCTTTCTTTATTTTGCTCTAGATTTCTCTCATGTTCCCTAATGCGGTCATTGACGCAGCATCCGGTTTGCCCTACGTATGTGTGACCGCATGAGAGGGGAATTTCATACACCACCCCTGCGGCGCACTTCAAAAACGGTCGCCCATGCTTAGTGCCGCATCTTTTTTCCTGTTCACGTACTCTTTCGATACGCGAGCACAGGCTTCCGAGCTTTTGGGGGGCTGAAAACACAAGCGGCACCCCATGCCTGCTTGCGACCTTCTTTAAATTGTGGGCCATCTTATGTACAAAGGGCACCACTACCGGTCTCACCACCTCTTCTCGAGGGGGATCTTCCCCAGCTCTAACCGCCACAGTCTTCATTTTTTGCAGTAGGCTTTCGGCGGCTGCCATCACAACCGAATCAGGGAATCCAGCTAAAGACAGCCCGGCCATTTGGTTCTGCCCATTGGAGTGCACGTGCTTATCGATAATTATTTGATTGTGTTCCTTGCGTATTAAAAAGTGTGTGAGGTGCCTCCGAATAAAGCAGTTGTAAGTGGCGCTTTGTTCCGTTTCCTTCCTTGTGTTCTGTGTGTGTTCGCGCCTAGTACCAAAGATGAATTCTGACCAACTCGCCCAAGAAGACGTTCTTTTAAACCACGTGTCATCGCCTATATATGCGAGCCGCGCACTATCGAAGACAGAAGCCAACTACTCTGCCCCTGAAAAAGAATGCCTTGCCATCGTGTGGGCAGTTTCGAAGTTCAGACGATACCTTTATGGCCGCTCTTTCAAAGTAGTGACCTATCATCACGCACTATGCTGCCCTACCAACCTCAAGGATCCCTCCGGGCGCCTCGCACGGTGGAGCCTTCGACTCCAAGAGTTCGATATCACCGTCATTTACAAATCCGGTCACAGACACGCAGACGCCGACTGCTTATCGTGCTCCCATGCAAGCAGCTCCGGACAACGGTGCTGATGACGATGAAGTCGTCTTGAATGCAATACATGCCAACGATTTCGCCGAGCATCAACGCGCCGACCCCGACCTCCACGACATCATTCGTAATCTTGAAGGTACCAGCAGGAGAGTTCCTAAAGCCTTCAGGCGAGCTTTTTCGTCTTTCTGCATACTAAACGGTGTTCTCTTCAAGAAGAATTTCGCGGCGAACAGTAGGCAATACTTGCTGGTCGTCCCTGTGAACCGACGCGACGAAATTCTTCGCGCCTGCCATGACGAACCAGCTTCCGGCCATTTTGGTGTTACTAGAACACAAGCTAGGATTCAAGACAAGTACTACTGGCCTCGCCTGGGCCCTTACGTTGCGCATTACGTCCGCACTTGCCGGGATTGCCAGCGCCGCAAAGTTCCGGCCGTGAAGCCAGCCGGATTCCTCAAGTCAATTGAGTCACCTTCGCAAGTGTTTCAACAAGTCGGCATGGACTTGCTCGGGCCCTTTCCTATATCAGACTCCGGAAAGAGGTGGATAATAGTAGCCACTGATTATCTCAGACGTTATGCGGAGACAGCATCTCTTCAAAGTAGCACCGCGACCGAAGTAGCCCAGTTCTTTGTTACTCATATCGTCTTACGTCATGGTGCTCCACAAGTTTTAATTACGGACAGAGGGGCAGCCTTTACCTCTGAGCTCCTGCACCATATTCTAATTTTCAGTCACACCAGCCACCGTCGAACGACTTCTCATCATCCCCAAACTAACGGACTGACGGAAAGCCTAAACAAGATGCTTGCGGACATGCTTTCAATGTACGTGGAACATAAAACCTGGAACGACGTCCTACCCTACGTCACGTTCGCATACAATACAGCCGTGCAGGAAACAACCAATATGACATCATTTGGTCTAGTTTATGGACGTCAGGTCAAGACAACACTCGATGCCATGCTCCCTCACGTCAACGATCATCCAAATGACGATGTTGCGTCTTTCTTGCAACGCGCCGAAGCTGCCCGCCAACTGGCACGGGTTCGAATTCAGGACCAACTAGGCCAGGACGCACAACGCTACAACCTACGGAGGCGGCATGTGGAATACCACCCAGGTGACGCGAGGACTGAGTGAAAAGCTCTTGCGCCGCTACTTAGGTCCTTACCGAGTTGTGCGACGCCTTGGAGCCCTTAATTATGAATTAAGTCGTCCCTCATGAGACTCAACAATCCCGTCGCCACCACTGCCCTGAAGTAGTCCACGTGGTTCGTTTGAAGCCCTAAAACGCAGGGACACCACCCTAGCTCTTCTCGGGACCCCCTGCTTTCTTTTCAGCATCGAGTCGATGCTTTCGGAGGAGGGGGCTAATCACGCCACCGCTCGGGAAGACGAACGCGCCGATCAAGAAGAGAACGAAGTTTTGAGGAAGCGCTCTCATCCAGGGCTACGCCGCTACTGACTCTCGGTCGCTTAACGCAGTTGCCGACTCTACGCCAACGCCAACGTGACAATATATGGGGCTGCGGACTCGTCAAGCCGCCAAGTGGCATCTTTTTTTCCGTAGCCCCTCCATCTGTGGCACCTGATGGAAAATAAAGATGTGATTTGAACGCGGTCACTCTCCCAGAGGTTTCAGGGTTTAGAGGCAAGAATGGTCAGGTGAACGGATCTGCGCTACAAGTTAGCAAAACGGGATTGGAAGAGTTGCGGCTCAAGAGCATGGGAGACATCAGCTTGGAACAGCAGGATTGGGGATTGTACTTTGAAGAAAATGGCGAATATGCAGACCTACGCCTTTAAAAAAACAAGCAAAAGAGGCCTAGAATGGTGGACATGCTACCACCACGTTTCAAATGGGGCACTGCTATTTCTTCCAACAATCCAAACTGGGCAAAAGGACGGGGGTCCACGCATAGATCTTCGCTATATATTCTCGTCCCTTTCACATTTTTGATGAACACCATTTCATGGGCTGAAGTCATGATGTACTGGCCACTCTTTAGCACAAACGAAAAGCAAAAGGCCCAGTTAATTGCCTATGATCCGTTAAAAAGTTCGAGGTGGCCTCAGCCATTACATTCTTAACTTTTTACACAGGACAGACCGCGTGTCCAGGCTAAGAGGTGAAACAGCCCAAGCCATATCTGTGGAGTACTTAGTGGTCCACCACAGTAAGATACATTAGCTGTGTGTGTGTGTGTGATGCGTTACAACATTCCACTAAGGACACCCGAGTAGTGCAGCCCCTACTGAACTTGAGCGTTACAGCCTTCGATCACCCCCTTCGCCGCTGGACGATGCTGGCGTCCCAGTGCCCGAACTCTCCGCAATCCCTTGTGATTTTTCCTTCACATTTACGTTTTCATTTTGCAATAACTTCAACACAGAGTTATAGTATATTAAGGTCCCGTTACTATTTGTGCATCCGTCCAGAAACTTGATGTTGCCATTTCTTCTTTCCTGAGAGAATCATCTTGGCATCGTATCTCAACGGTTTTACGTCTTCATTGAGACATTTCACAAGATCCTTAATTTGTTGTTGCCTGCAATCGTCCGACGTCCATGGATTAGATACCGCGCCAATGGACTTCACCCGGAAATTGCTCCCGATACCCACATACGTTCATTGCAGTTTTATTTTATTCCTCACCAAATCGTATTGCGATACATCAACTTACCAACGCCTACCCCCTTCACTCCGTCGTTTATCTGTTCGACTCCTCCAAGTTTTAGACACCGATAAACGGTGGGTCATCTAGATCCCGGAATCTCAAATAGAGCGCATGCACCTATTTCACCTTCTTTTATATGATGATCTATTTCTGACCCTTTCGCTCTTTCTCTGCCCTTATAGATATTTATGCAACTAATGACGTGCTAAATTTAATTTCTATATTTCCTTTCTTACGTTCCCATGAATCCATGCTGCTGGATTCACTTATTGGATTTGCTGATACGTATTCACAAGCCCGGAGTTCCGACGGACCCCGTAAAAAAGCCACGGCGCGGTCCCTGCCTATCCCTGCGCCCACCCCTCCAGTAAAATGAATGCCATCTCGCTCAAATACTCTAAAAACGCCTATTCCATGCACTTTCCTGTTTATTTCTGCCATTTGAAAGCCCTCTTATCCGACGTTGCAGCGAGACCATTGGGAGCGTCATTTAGTCCTGCCGCTGCTACATTGAACTACAAGGTACCATTACCACTAAGGCCGATTTACACGACAGCCCGTAGGGTCCGCGGCCCACGCATCACGTGTTCACGCGTGACTATTGGCCGATTCACACGACGGTACGTTCGCCCGCGGCCCGCGCATCACGTGTTCATGCGCCACTAAAAACTGGCCTGCAATCCGATGAAGTCAAGCTTATGCGACGGATCAAAAAAGCAGACGATGCGCTGGGTGTACCACTGTTGCCAGATTATTTTAAAGCGTATGACTATGCTGGTCAAACTGGTTTTTCTTGCCGACCCGTGACTGCGATTGAATGGTGCAGGTGCGGCCCTTTGTCCAATTCCTCAATAAGCTGGGCCGTCTTGCTTGCTGAGTCGATGACTTTGTCATGGTAGCGAAAGCCGTGCAGCTTGTCAAAACAGCGCGCCAGTCAACGTTACTCAGCGAAATGCGGCAGACGAAATACTGGCAAGAGCGGTGGTTGCCAGAGCTGGCCCACGCATCTTTGCGGGTCGCCTCTAATTCCCGCGAGAGAAGCACTTGAACTTCCATGGTTCTCCAGTCCGTGGGCCGACAGCACGCCTCTCGATTAGGTGACGCAGGACCAAGTGATGCGCGGGCCGCAAGCGAACGGTCCGTCGTGTGAATCGGCCTTATGCTGTTCGAGGCGCGCTGTCGGCGCGCGGACCGGTCAAGCGAAAAATATGAAGTGGGTTTTTCCCAGCAAGGATTCAGCGGCGGGTCGCGAAGCTGCGTGCTTTAGCTCTGGCCACCAGCGCAGTTTTCCCAACATTTCGATTGGGTTGCTAGTATAGTTGCTAGAATAGCCTCTGCTGCAGTAAATCTCACTCCCATGGTCAAATTTCGACGGAGGCGAAATTCTAGAGGCCCGTGTGCTGTGCGATGTCATTGCACGTTAAACGACCCCAGCCCTTGACTACGGCGTCCCTCACGGCCTGAGTCGTTTTGGGACGTCAAACCCCCATAAGACAAAACAAAAAAGTCATTGTGACCGATTTCAGTGACGCCACGATAAATCCGATTAAGTCCTAGTTATTGCCCATTAAAATTCCACCCCCTGCGATTTAACATTAGCCGGTCAAATGTGACCGGTCAGCGGAGAGAGGGAGAGAATGAGTCAAGGGCGGAAATCACCAGATGTCATCAACAAAAGGACTTCCTTTTAGGGGGCAATTGCCGATTCATTCTTGAGTTGCATGCCACTGTAGCTCATTCACTGTTGGGTACAGATGTGCAGAGATGGAGGGGTAAATTGGAGAGACGGGGTCAGTAGGCAGCAGACTGAAGCTCGACTTCTCTTTCCTGCTTACCAGCGTTGCAGCAACTTTCGCTCGCTTGGTGCGTTGTCTGTTTTTTTGGTCCGCCGTGTCCGCTTGGCAACATCGGAAGGCAGGTGAGTTGTAGTTAGGTCGGCACACATGATGCGCGGGCCGCGGACCGACCGTCCGTCATGTGAATGCGCCTTTTTACCAGCTGACGCCTTGCAACATTCTCTTTCACACGGCTGATATGCGGTACGCTCATGCCCGCATCTCCATTGCTTGAAATCAAGCCACCACCTACTTCAGCGCATGCGCAAACGACAGATTACAACAGCTGTCAAGCAGGAACGTAGCACATGGAAGGCGGAGTACGCATCTCGTGGATCCGGGTATCGCCTGCGATGCTTCCATGCGTTTGCATTGAACCAGTGTTCTGGCTAGCAGACGAGTTTTCCCTCATTGCTTCAAGCCGAAATCATAGGAAAATGGTGGATTTTCGTCTCTGGTTTATTGTCCTTTCTGGAAATATCCTCGCAGCCACTCGCCTACCCCTCCACCGCTCCAGTATAGTTCGGGCGCTGTGGCTCAAGTCGTAATTACCGGTGATTAGGACGTGTGTACTCCCTCCCGCTCACTTACTTTCTTCCCCCTTCTTGCTCTTACCACCGCCTTTATGGCTTTGTTCCTTCCCAGACTCTTGGCTCTGACCGCATTTGTTGGCGTTTCACTGTTAATCTCCTTGCTACCACTCCCTGCCTTATGAGTCACATTTTCACACCTGCTCGTGATTCCCGTTTTCTGACCCATTTTCTCTAACTTGCCCAAACTACCAAAGCCATTGCCCATCCCGTGCACATGTTCTGCACTGGCATGTCAGCCATCTTCGTTTACAATATCGGTAGTTGCCAAGCTTTCCCTGGGTATTCATTTGTCCCCAGTCTCCCTATTTCAGGTATATCTTTCCAGGGCATCCAACCACGGTTCTAGTGTAGAATTTTCACTGTCTACCCTGTTAAGTTGAGGACTCAGCACCTGAAAACGAATACTTCACAGTCTCAGCATATAACCTGCTTTTGCTTTACAGCCTAGCACTACATGATTATTGCTAATAGAAACATTTCTAGAATATGTAAAGGCTCAGACACCGCACGAAAATACGTGGTCAGAAAAACTTTGAGAACTACGTCCTTGCGTAATAAGACAAAGGACGAAACACATACGACGCAAGAACGTACTTTTCAAGCTGTGAACGAACTTACCCAAGCGAAATTAGTAATAATTAAATTTCGTCATCCGCAAACGCTGACTCCTGTCTGGAAAACGATGAACTAATATTCGGGCAAGCAATTTTCTGTTGTAACTCCACAGCAGGAAAGCGTGATTCATGACTAGGAGGAAACCTGACACTGGCGGAGATAGTACAGGCTATTCACAGTGCCTATGCTAGCTTATCACGAACCCTGTGACGAGTCAGCCTTTGCTGCTGGAACACGTTCTGGTGAAGGTGTGGTAAGATCCCTAAAAAAAGCTATGTTCCCCGGAGATGCTCAGCATGCTGGGTGACCTGAGGCGTCTAGAAGGCCTATTGCCGAAGCAAGATAAGGGAAGGGAGTTCTAGGGCGCATACAATAAAATACAATAGGAGGGCCACACCCGACGAGGTGCGGCCACTGCATGCATCTCCATGTCGAGTGGCGCCAACCAGGAGCGTGGCTAATTTTCGTGCACGTGGTGCTGCCTTTCCAAAACAGTACCGCACCGGTCAGAAACGGCAGTGACGAACTCAGTCGCTGGTGCCTGTGCTGAAGTGTGCATTGCGGCTGTGGAAAGAGTGGAATAGAGATAGCGTTTTCTCTCCGTGATGGCTTCTGCGACGACCAGCGACGAATTCCCCCACGTCGTCATCGACACGAATTCCCAGACAGAATACACCCGCGGCAAGTTTTTCGGCAAGGTATGTCTTCTTAGACAACGGCTGTGCTAATTTCTATACAGCAGAACGCGCTGGTACCCTTTTAGCATAGCCTGATTAGAACAACACCCCGTGAAAAGAGCTAGAATATTAATTGCTGGTGTCGCTTTGTGCGTCGGGTAAAGCGCAAATAAGCTTTGAGTGCTCATATGCTGTGCGAGTGGTTAATGTACAGCTTTTGGCAAGCGTAACCATGCCAATGAAGTTAGCAGTGTAACGTAGTAAGAATGGCGCACTATAAGCTCTATATACAGCGGGTTTCACCTAATACTTCATGCAATTTTTAAAGTAGGCGTTTTGTGTAAGAAAGGCGCTTTTTTTTTTGGTATAGCATTGTGAGTGGTGTAGTACGCCAGAATAGTGCTAAGATTTGCAGACAAGCAGGCTGGTTAACTAAAACTCAATAGTATGTACGTTTTAACTATTGCTGTTAGGTTCTATAATTCTTGAGAGCCATGTAGCCCACCCTTACCATTATCTATATCAGTTTTGAAATTTCGATAACGCGGTAACCTTCTGCGCACTGGCCGAACAGATTTTGGTTACATCATGCCAAAACACGTACATTTTCGATAACCTTGCAGGAAAAGCAAACTCTCCACTGCACGTAACTCATTGAAAAAGCCAAAATTTTATGGGCCAAAGCGCCCACGGTAACGGCTTTTGTAGAAATTTTAAGAACTGAAACTTAGATTAGTTATGGAGGGCTACACTACTCTCGATAACATCAGAGCTTTGCGATATTAAATAAAAAGTCAAACATTCAATATTAGTTAACCAGACTGCTGGTTAGGACTTCTTTGCAGTATTCGAGCGTAGTAGGCCGCTTACTTAAAATAAATTGCACATCTGCAACAAAAAAGATTATTCTTAACACGTTTAGACGCCGACTCGACTCCTTCATCAGGGGTGACTGCTGTAGCTAGCGTCTTTAAGTATGGAGGGGAGGATGGGGTCAAAGGAACAAAATCTGTGATGCGAAAGGCGTGGGGGAAGGGGTGGGGGGGGGGTTAATGCTGTTAGTCACGTTGCACAGTGGGGAGGGGGTCATTGGCGACTTTTTTTCGTTGAGTTGAAGAGGGATTAATTCCCTGGGCATGTACTGGGTGCAGGTTTGCTTTTGTGCGGTTGTTGTTGTTCAGGGTGGTAGTAGTAGTAAGTGGATGAAAGAAGACGAGGAAAGGAAAGTGCTCGGGCCTGTGACTGATGTTATCGCACCACCACCACCGCCGGCGTGCGGATAAAGAGGATTGTAAACTAAACATTTTGACAGATTTGCCTGTCTGATTGGGTTTGAAGACTTATAATTAACTGCACAACTCCAACCAAAAATTTTAACTTTAACCCAACGTTTCGAAGCCGACTCGGCTCCTTCATCAGGGGTGACTGAGGGCAGTAGCTAGCGTATTTTAAGTATGGAGGGGGGGTTGGGGTGTCAACGCAACGAGAGCTTTGACGCGAAAGGCGCGGGGGAGTGGGGTTTTAGGCTGTTAGTCACCACCTCCCTGCAGTGCGCCAGCGTGACAAAAAGGCTAAATCCCCTCTCCCCCTCCCCTGCGCCTTTCGCGTCACAGCGGTCGTTCCTTTGACACCCCTACTGCCCTCAGTCACCCCTGAGGAAGGAGCCGAGTCGGCTTCGAAACGTTGGGTTAAAGTTAAAATTTTTGGTTGCAGTTTTGCAGTTTATTATAAGATAGAGAGGAGAAGGATAGGTAGAGTTTCAGACGAAAAGGGGAGTATAAAGATGTGGGAGACGCAGTCGTATCAGTCAGCAGCCTTAGGCTAGCAACAGCCGTCCAGGCCCGTCTCCTCCACGAACGCGAGGAGAGACCGGAGCGCCTTGGAAGCGTTGGGGCCGGTGGGGTATAAGGAGGCACTGGTCGAGTCGGGTGGAAGGCTCAGGTCCCTGTAGCAGGCAGCCAGCTTTGCCTGGTGGATGGCAAAGGCGGGGCAATCGAGGAGGAGGTGATCGGTGGTCTCCTCCGTTTGGCCGCAGCGGGAGCAGTCTGCCGTGAGGGCCAAACCCTTGCGATGGAGCCTAGCCCTGGTCCAAGAACATCCGATGCGGAGCCGGAGTAGGAGGGACATCTGCCGTCTGGTGATCCTCTTGTCTGGCAGGCATTGAGGGGGTGTCCCTTGGGCAACCCTGGGGTCGAGGTTAGCAACTGGCAGGGTGGTCAACACCGAAAAACAACGACCGCACAAAAGCAAACCTGTGCGACGTTACTTACACCCTTAGCCCTCCTCTTTCTCCCACTCCCCCAAGGCTTTCATTCCAATGACCCCCTCCATGCTCAAGAGGGCTCACCAGTTACGAGGCACATCAGATCTGGAATTTTCTGCAGATAGATGGCAGCACTGAAGTACCACAAAAAGGAGGGAACTTCTATTTCCTCTCCAGGTGTATAAATTCTACCGCGACACGAAAGTGTTAGTTTTTCCGCGAACAAAAACTACGGCCGACATCTTTCTGCGTATATCCTGCCAGAGCTGGCAGACAGAAGCAAAAGCGAATAACCCCTCTCAAGGGGTGCTACAAGGAAAAGTACTTTTCCAGTTTAGGTTTCCCTATGCACACTGGCATCTGTTCTCCGAAAATTCATACACCATAGTAGGGTGGGGTATACAGCCTGTAGTTAGAAGCAGTGTTGGCTTCGCCTAGCCAGAACAGGTAAGTGTGAGTCATTTTTTGCCACACCTAGGGAACACCGCCCCTACGGCAATTCGACCGGTTATTCCGTATTCCTCCGACGCCACACGCAATACAAGCCTAGTGACCATGTGCGAGTGTGGACGCCGATTCGGCGACGCCGCCTCAGTGAAAAACTTTTTACGCTCTCATTATTTGCTCTGCCAGTGTTTGTTTTGAAGTGTCTTTGTTGTTGCTGACCTTAGTTTTCGTTTAAGCATCAGGCCGATGCTTCTTTGAGAGAAGTAATGCCACGAAACTGTTGTACTATTTGTTTGTCCGAGTTCAAAACCATTGGCGCGCGGGAATATCAATTTGTTAGGCGAGATGCGATCAGCGTTATCTGGAAGGATTGCAGCCGGACGAAACTATTTCCACATTATTCTCGACTGTTGTGGTTATTTTTAGCGCGTTATTTGGAGGGTCTCTCTTCGATGACCACCGAGCAGGTTTGTTGCCATCGGGGTCGCCGAATTCTTCAGTTTGTTTATGAACCATATTCACTTCAGTAACTAAATTACTGCTGAAGTACTTCGCTTCAATGTCTCCTTCATTGCTTATAATTTCAAAGTGGAACAAATGAAAGTTGGGTAAAAGGGTGAGAAGTGTGGTTTTTAATACCACTGCGATCATCCTGTTGCTATTCGTGGTGACTTTGAACGCAAATTTTGTCATTGCACAAGCGACTTCCAAATGTTCTAGACAAAGTTGCTATTAGGGGATCATTTTTAAAAATAATAAAAATTGTAATTTAATAGAAGAAAACATGGGCGCCGACCACGCCAAACGCGTGTGCTCTTTCTGTAGATAAAAACGGCAGCACACTTGAAGACTCATGACGTCACTGGTTTGAAAGCGAAAATTGCATACCTACTGTGGTTTCTGGGAAAGTCTCATTATGCGTCCTCTTTATCTATGTTCTTAATATAATTTATAGTTTTATGTATTATAGATTTTTATATGTTGATATAGAGAGCTCCTTGCGAGCGTATTTCTGAATGAAGTATGCGACTTTTGGAACCGTAGTGCAGGAGGTACGATTAGGTGTAGCGCATACCGAGGCGTATCTATTTGGGAGAAGAAAGATTCTGTAGGAAAAGAGCGCAAAAAACACAGGACAAGAAAGATAGACAGACTCGAGCGCTATTTTCCTACAAAGTGTCTCTCCAACTTGCCCAACAATACACCTTGAGAAGAAACATGGTTGGGGAACGCTTGGCACATGCAAAACCGGTTCAGAAGTAAAACTGGATGATTTTGGCAGCCAGGTCATGAACGCTTGACATCACGTTATTTACGGATATGTCTATACTGGAGTAGGGAGCTCGGAAACCCGTGAACTCCTTTCTGCAGACAGGGTGTACCGATCCTTACCCGCTTATAGTCGACAGTACCTGCACTGATAACTTCTGGGCAGAGATATGCCTGGTCAGGAGGAGAATTGCGGAGAAAGAGCGAATAAAGATTCATTAGAGAACCGATGTTTCGATGCCGATCCGACACATTCTGGTTTCACTAGCTTGGAGCCAGAGGCCAACGTTGGCTTCGACCGGTTCCCATGACGTCGCAGTTGTAGTGCAGCAGAGGCTGAGCAGGAAAAGGAAGGAGGTGGTCCTTTCTCCCCTTGATGGGGGCTGTTGCACTGCCATAGATAGTTGTCCGCGAGTATAGGCTGAAATCGGAGGTGACTGGCAAGTGCCTGAGTGAAGGAAGGTTAATGGCTGCGTCATGACAACCACTCAGCGCCTTTAGCCCTATTTACATGAACCCGAGAGCGTCGGGTCGATTCGGGGGTCGGGTTCAGCATGGTCAATCCAACTCAACCAGTGCGTGCTTAATGAACTCGATTTTAGCGATTCGAGACGGGTTCAACTGAAGCGACACCAAGCTTGGAGCAAGCAGTAGCAGCCTCCAAGATTGAGGAACGCCATCGCTGTATCCGGGGCGCGACGGCGCACGTGAAAAGCAAGCTCGCATCTATCATCCCCCCTCCCCCCCGCCCCCCCCCCCTAACCCTACTTTTCGGCTGGACAGCGTTTACATGCACATCGGATCAGGGTCGAGTTGTTTCAACCTACCCCTTGTGGCGGAGTTGTGTAGACCCGACCCGTCGACTCCCGACTCGGCGCGCGTTTATATTAATCCAGTACCGATTTTCGACCCGATAACCTAACAACCAGGCCATGCTGCGTTCATGTAAGTGCCGCAATTGGCTCGATGGCCTCCTATGAGGAATATTTGGAGCTGCATTCTTGACATGCATCGCCACCTGGGTTACTGCGCCCCTGCCCTGGGCAAGTAACAATGCCGTTATCTCACACTGTCCTGAATAGGGAGCCCCTTCCTGTGTTTTGGCACTAAGAATGCAATACTGTGTGGCTGCCGGGGGGGGGGGGGGCGCACTTTTGGGTGTGCCCTTCCATCCCACTTTCTTTCCGCATCAAAAGCTCGAGCAAAAAAGAAAAACAGAACTCCTTTCCGAATACAGCCGAAGCTTGAAAAAAACAAGAAAGAGCTCAAGTCTGTCGATGTTCTCAGTAAAAACCTGGGCACATGAAAACAGACAACCAAGGGGTTAGTGGCAGAGTGTAGTAGCCACAAAATATTCTGACACCAGATGGAGCCACGTGCGCTAGTTAATTTGGCGCGAATTTTAAATGTCCGCAGAAAATACATACACAGCTTTCAGAGCCTGTAAAAGGCAAACACTACCCTCGATATGGATGAAAATTGCGGCTTGAAATATCAAGAATGAAAAAGGAAGGAAATGTTCCGGACGATATTTTGATATCTGGCTTTGTTTTTCCACGATATGACATGAAAGACCGATATATCTAAAGGTACAATGTTTCTGAGTATTTACCGCTGATTTGTAAAAAAATTTGAAACTTAAAACATAATATCTGTCCACAGCAATTCCTCTGTCCGCTAAAGTAGAAAACGCTGCCACAGACCTCATAAAAATCGAGCCATCTTATGACACGGTAGAGCTTCTGAAAGTTCCCATGTATTTCCTAAGGACACTGCCACCGGTGATCCCTATTAAAGACACTAGCTACTGCCCTCAGTGCCCCCCTGATGAAGGAGGCGAGTCGGCTTCGAAACGCTGGGTTAAATTTAAGTTTTTGGTTGGATATGTGCAGTTTATTATAAGTCTTCAAACCCCACCAGAGAGGCAAATCTGAAAAAAAATTTGAGTTTTCAGACCGTTTACAGTGTTATGCCTATAAAAGCGGTCTTCTGTCTCAAAAGGCGTATCTTTAAAAATTGTGTAATGTGTGATGTCAAAGACCCTGGGCGTGTAGCCCTTAAGCTTACCTTTCGAGACGTTTTAGACTTGAGCGGTATCGTAATTTTTCCACTCTACAGCTGAGAATCAAGTCTCGTTGTTTGATTACTTTTGGCGAAGACAGCTCTTGTAAGTGGTCAGAGTACGGTGGCTTTCTCGTTGGGAGTCCTGACTACGGGCGGCTTTAATCAACGGAATTCGTTAGTGCGATCATAAAAGAGTTGGACCAGGCATCTTTATGCAAAGCAGCGTTTTCTACTAAGAGACCGGTTCATCTGACCACCGCCGTGAGGCAAGGGAGTAAAAGATGATACAGGTGCTTTAGTGTACAGCACCGGAATAATTTCGACCAATTGGGACCCGTATTGGTTATGGGATAGGTTCGCCTTATTCTGAATCTTGCTATTCTTGAAAGCAAGGAGGTTAAGGACGCTCCGCAAAGAGGGTGAACAGTTCCTTCAGGAATCTGCAACAGGCACCGACGTCGCTCAGCAGACGTTCGCTGTTTGAGTCTCAACTCGATTGAAACGCGTGTGCCGCAGCCGGATTCGAACCCGCGTACCCCGACTACGCAGCAGGGCGCTATAAACACTGAGCCACCGCGGCGAGTTTGTCGTTTGGGAGGCGGACGGAGGGTAGCTCGTCATGGGGACCAGACGACTACGACTGTGCAAAACCAGAAGAACTCGGTTACAGATGTGGTGTTATTGTGTAAAGTTGTCATTTGAGAGTCATATTGCTCAGCTTATTCCTTAATGCGATTCTCCTGTCTTCTGACGTCCCCTACTGTACAGGCATTACGGTGCCAATTATAGGCATCCTAATGCCTCAAAAAGTTCATTGCGAACGACTGCTGGATAATTTCGCTGAAACACGAAATATCTGCTCTTTTCATGCGAACCTACAAGGACTGCCTCCATATTCCTGTTTGCGATGCTTTGTGAAGTGAATCATACCTTTGAAGCGTACCTAGTTTCCGCTTCTATTCGTTCCAGATGTCATGAATTTATTGTTGCGGTCTAATTTTAGCACTGAGGCATCAAGGCAATTTCGTCTTCGAATGAACGAATCCACTGCCCGAGTGTTTCAGTCACACACTGCGACAGCATTCTCCCTTCATTTGGGTGTCCATGAAACAAGGCTGGCGTTACTTTTTCAGGGCGGATTTGCGCACGTCTACGAGTTCATGGACAGAAAGGCGAACGTGGTGTACGCAGGCAAAATCATCCCCAAGAGTCATCTTACATCGGACATTCTCTGGCAATATGTGAGTTCCTATATCCATGCGCTTCGTCTTTTCTCTTTCTTTTCTGTTTGTAGAAATTTTCTTAATTGGACACTGAGAAGAAAAAAAATTGATTTCTTTTTGGCTTTTAGAGCCAGGGCTCTACTCCTAGCGGTACAACATCCTGTTTCGACGTGGATGAGGCAATTACCATAAATACCTCACGAGGTCAAACCGAACTTCACTGCTCGGTGGTATGTCCCACGCTCTAGTAGTATGACCACGGGATCACATGCCTATTGGGTATCTCACGTTGGCAGTTTATTTGACACAGTGGAGACCATGCTTAACAGGGCTTTCGATCGTATAACAAAGTTCAAGCCATGTTGAACCCCAGCCATTTTTTCTGACGACGCCGCTGCAGCGAGGCGGGCAGACGCTCCGAATCATGTGAAAACGAAAGTAACGAAGGTTGTCCTGCGGCATAGGATTCGCGCGCAAGTTCAAAATTTGTGGCGCCGTCCAGCGAATGCAAAAGAAAGCTCGCGTGATCGCTGATTGGTTGTGTCTCCCTCTCGTCCTCCCACCATATACCCCTGCCCGCGTTTACGCCAAAATGACGAGTCGTCAAAGCCAGCCGATTCGAAACCTAAACGTTTCGTGGATTTGGGCTTCGAGGCCGTATTCTATTATGATACATTAACCACTTTCGATTTCGAGTCCAGTTAGTTATCTCCAATTCGTCACTGTTGTTCAGTCATGCTGCTATCGCTTTTAAGCATCAGTGGAGAACTACCGAACCGTTTTCGCTGATATGGCGAGGTCCGGTCTCATATGAGCCAACGGTGACTACTAGGGACGCTTGAAGTACACGTCAATATCACAGAACAACAGTGACTATCGCGATAGGACCAAACAGATTCGATATGGATGGTGGGTTCATGGCCCCTGTGTGTCGATTTGTGCCCGTTTCTGAAGCTTATCTAACCTCCATTTTCGTCGAAAGTAACAGCTTAACCTTAGGAGACTGCAATCTCTCCATTTCGTTTTGATGCTGCTGCCAATTTTCGTGCAACTTTCTATCTGCAAATGAGGGTCACAAGCAGGGGACAAAACTTACACCTCATTCCGGTAAACAAATATCAGTAGAGCCGTATGTTGAAAAGATTTCGCTCTAGTGGCCCATTGCTTTTGCCATCGTAATGGGTTCTTTTTTTTCCTCTTCAGCGCAAGGGTTTATAATTATAACCACCAGCGCCTTTAGTCAACACCTTTTGCTTATTTTGCTTACGCTTAATACAACCTTTTGCGAGATTATTTATTTATTTATTTATTTATTTATTTATTTATTTATTTATTTATTTATTAGTTACCTGCATCGCCCCGCAGGGCATTACAGCAGGGGGGTACAGACTTACTTTATAGGTATAAAGCAATTATTGCAGTGCATGGAAAAATGCTTCGTTAGATGTAATACATACAATGCTCGTTGGCAAACTGTTCCAGTCCCGAACAGTTCTAACAAAAAAAGAATAACGCAAGACGTCACCCTTGCAAGAAAATTCTTTGACCTTCAAGCAGTGTTCCAGTCGCTTTGATATATAATGAGGTGCCTGGATATATTGTTCGCGGTTTATGCCAGTTTTTGAATAATAAATCTCATGGAAAAATTTCAATCTGATGTACCTTCTACGGTCCTTCAACTCTTGCCAGTTAAGTTTTCGTTTGCTTTCCGTCATACTAACTTGCCAATTATAATTACCAAGAACAAATCTAACTGCCCTATTCTGAATTTTCTCTGATTTTCCTACACACTCAGATGTGTGTGGGTCCCAGCAAACACATCCATATTCAAGTATGGAGCGTACATAACTGAAATAGAGCTGTGTTTTTAAGTTACTTGGTAAATGGCTAAAATTCCGCCGTAGAAAACCCAAACGTGACGCTGCCTTAGTCGTAATATAATTAATGTGCTTATTCCATCGTAAGTCCGATGTAAAAAAGACGCCTAGATATTTAAATGACTTGCTTATGTTGAGAGTAAAAACATTCTTTCTATACCTATACGGATGATTAGCACGTTTTCTTGTGAAGGTGACGTGAACAGTTTTGTTTATATTTAAGGACATGTCCCAACGTACACACCAGTCTGCCACAGTATCTAAATCAGTTTGCAGGATTTGTGAATCAGAAGTGGAATTTACTACTCTGTAAACAACACAATCATCGGCAAACATCCTGAATAAAGACTGTATGCCAACTGAAATATCATTAATATACAGCAAAAACAAAGTGGTCCCAATACTGAGCCTTGAGGAACTCCCGACGTAACTGGTGCATACTGTGAAGAAATACCGTTCAGAACAACAGCCTGCCTTCGTAACGACAGATATTCTGCAATCCACGCAATTACTTTACAATCCAGGTTATACGCTTTCAATTTGGAGAGAAGAAGACTGTGCGCGACAACATCAAATGCTTTGCAGAAATCCAAGAAAACGCAGTCCACAATTTGTTGCGTATCGATTGCCGATGCCAAATTATGAACGAACTCTACCAGCTGCGTACTGCAGGAAAATCCACGCCTGAAACCATGTTGACTAGTGCATAGGAGATTGTGTTTGGTGATGGGCCATAACGCAACTATATATTACATGCTCCATAATTTTACAGGTTATGCTGGTTAAGGAAACGGGTCTGTAGTTCTGAACGGAGTTTCGCATACCACTCTTATGTATAGGCACGACACGCGCTACCTTCCAATCAGCAGGCAAGTCGGTTTTATTGAGAGACTTCTGGAACAGCCGGGTGAAATACAGACATAATGTATCCGCACAATTCCTTAAAATTGCGGCAGGAATGTCATCAGGGCCACAAGCCTTAGCCTGATTCAAATCCTTCAATAATTTATGCACACCGTCAACACAAAAAGTAACTTCCGGCATGCAATCTATTTCAAGAGGTAATGCAAAACAGACAGAACGTGAACTAGGTAGCAAAAACACAGATGAAAAATAACGGCTAAACATTTCAACTTTCGCCTCATCATCATGGATGATTATCTCATCATTTTTCAGAGCAGGTACTGAGCTGTCATCCTTACCATTACGCTTCACATATCTCCAAAGTTCTTTGGTATCTCTGACAAGTTTTTCTCCTAAATTCGAAAAATACAAGTCTTTAGCGATGTGAGACTTCTGTCTGAATTCATTTTTTATTCTTTTCAGCAAGGCCAAACACTCTGCCGATTTAGACAACTTGTATCTTCGATACATTCGTCGCTGTCTGCGAACAAAAGCACGTAACTCGGTGTTAAACCAGGGTTTATCTCGAGCTCTCTTACTTGATATAACGCTTGATGGAATAAAAGCTTCACGTAATTCGAACAATTTCTGTTTGAATGTATTCCATAGCTGTTCGATATTTAAGTTATCCGCGAGTTCATCAAAAGTTGGAAAGAATGAATCGAAAGCAGCGCTAATCGCCTCGTAGTTGGCCCTGCTGTAGACATAAATCTTTCGCCTAGGTGGTTTTGCAACCTTCACATAGTGAACTAATAAATCTGCTAGAATAATATTGTGGTCGCTCAAACCAGGCAACACTTGTACATTGCATACAACATCAGGCACGTTACACAGCAAGAGGTCGAGTACGTGACCAGTTCCGTCCGTTCGTGATGGCTCATGCACATACTGACAAAAGGTGTTGGAATCTAAAACGTCAAAAAAAGTTGAGTATAGATTCCCTCGAGCTATATCTCTTGGTTCGTCAGCTGACCAGTCAATGTCCGGAAGGTTAAAGTCCCCCCTAAAACAAGGCATTCAGTGTTAATGGTTTCAAGAAAATGAGATAAGCCAACTAGCGGCTTTACAGAAGGACCAGGAGGCCTGTAAAATGACCCAAGAACCATTGCTTTCCCGTTCGGCAGTCGTACTTTGCAAACATCCAATTCAGTTTCACTATCAGAGAATTCCATTTGAGCGCACGGGACACTTTTATGGACCAAAATAAACACTCCTCCGCCACGTGCACAACGGTCGCGACGAAAACACTCTTACGTGTCAGGAAATATTTCAGCGCTTGAGATGGTCGGATCGAGCCACTATTCTGTTCCCAAAACAAAGGTCGGTTGGACGGTACGAAGAAGAAAGTGATAGTCATCAACTTTATTTTTTATACTGCGGCAATTGATTGACAAAATGCTGACTGGGCACATCGCAGAATGAACAGTGGTTTGTCATTGTTCCCGTACGGTGCCGGCTTTACTGTCCCATTGGAAACGCCTACTACCCAAATGAAGCGTATCATATTTCAGAACTGCTTTCACGCCTTTTTCGCCATTTTGTTTGGCATAATCCCATAATTTCTTTCTGTTATCACGGAGAGTACGGGAAAAGTCTTCAGATATAGCAATACTGGATCCCTTGAGCTTGAATGCATTTGCAAGCACAGCCTGGCGGTCTTTAAAGGAATTGAAGCGCACAATGATAGGCCGATTTTTTCCTTGGGAGAATTTACCCAGCCTATGAGCAAATTCAATAGACACGGAAGACAATTCCAGCTTCTCAGTGCACTGACTTATGATAAGCTCCTCAGACTTGGCTGCCGTCTCACTGTCATCAGAATCAGTTAAGCCGTAAAAAATCAAATTATTACGCCTTCCACGATTTTAAAATCGTCTATTTTTGCAATCATGCTTGTCAGAACATCATGATCTTTTCGTTGTTGATCTTCAACATTGGCTAGAGCTGTTTCAATTGCGTCAATTTTTCCTAACTTAGTTTCCAATACAACAAGCCGGGCTTTTACGTCAGTTACGTCCGTGGTAAGCTGCGATAACTTGGAAAGAATTGTGGTTTGACCATTCAACAGCTCTTGAAATTGTTCAGCTGTTGCTGGGCCAGGGTTACTCTCAATATCCCCGCCACAAAGCAACAAGATTAGCAGATAAAACGCTGGGCTACGAAAAACTGAAAAATGTCTCTTAACATACAGACCATTTGACAACACAAAACCGCGTGGCTTACAGAAAAAAGTAAGATAAGGCATTTGGGGTGGAACCGGCAAAATGTAGCGCGACGGTTTCAAAGGGTGAAAAAGACCAACCTGCGTGAGCAGTAGAGAGCTTGTAAGGGTCACCGCCATCTCGCCGGTTCCACGCCCCATCGTTACAGTGCTGCTCCGATGCTTTTGTAGCCGACACTTGGCAGCGTCGACGCCCACTTGGCAATGTTGCCAGCTCGGAATCACAAACTGTTCAAATTCGTCGCTGGCTGGGCACTGTTGCAATTCGAACTAATTAATATGTTGTCTACAGCTCGAAGAGGAAATCAACATCCACAGAACCCTGTGCCACGAGAACGTCGTTCGCTTCCACGGCCACTTTGAGGACGCCAAGAACGTCTACATCATCTTGGAGCTGTGCACTAGACAGGTGTGTTAACATTCCTGCTCCTCGGTGGTTCCCGTTTCCACTTATTTTCTTTGCATTTATTGGAAAACGTTCCTAATGTTCTCAGGGTTCGTTTTTATTTCGTTTCATTGTGCTCATGTTCCCAAAACAACTCAGGCTATGAAGGACGTTGTAGCGGAGGCCTCCGGAATAATTTAGACGACCTTGCATTACGTTACTCGATTATGTATTTGGTTGTTTATTTCTTTCGGCAATTTTTGCGAGAAAGGGCACGTCCCGTTCTCCAATCATAATTTAAGGCATAGCCAAAAATTTAAAAGTGATTTTATTGTTTTCAGAACGGTCATTTATTATTGTGATGCCTTCATGTGGGCACTGTTTCTTGCAGCAAGAAAAACAATTAACTGAATGAAGCCTTCTCCAGACTGGAGTGCGCCAGAGTCGTCATGTCCCAGTCTAAAACCTGAAGGAATCCGATCTTTTTTGGTGATGTTCTTTGGAGTGTCTGACCTTCAAAGTTCTTCCCCAAGCTTCATTAACGCATTTTTTTTCCAGTCTCTGGAGGAGATGCACCGGCCCAGAGGATGGCGGTCCGAATCAGAGGTGCGGTATTTAATGCGCAAGCTGCTCCACGCCTGCGAGTACCTGGTGCAGGAGCACGTAATCCACCGAGACCTGAAGCCCGGAAACCTGCTCCTGACCAAACACTCGCAACTCAAGGGGGCCGACTTCGGACTCGCCACCCGCGTCCCCTACTCGTGGCAACTCAAGAGGTCCATCTGCGGCACCACCAACTACATGGCCCACGAGATGCTGACCCAGAAGGGCTACAGCTACGAAGCGGACATCTGGGCCATCGGGTGCATCATGTGAATCTCACCTGATGATTGCGCAGAACTATGTGCAACTGTTTACAAGTTGATGCTTACGAAGACAGCTCGATGCACATCGCACAGGTGGACCCGTTTGTAAATGTATAAGTTGGAGTGTTTAATGTCGGAAATGTGAATATAAAAACTGGCAAATCCTCGCCTATCTTGCCTGGTGGGAACAATAACGAGGGAATAAATTATGGCCGTGGCATTAATATTTTAAACGGGCGAAGCAAATCGGGCCAGAGTTGAGGGCGGTGGTGGGTGTTAAATCATATGTCAAGAAAGTACGGTTGAAAACCTGTTGGCGTGATTCTCATTTACGCAACCGGGTATACGTATCTTCCAGGCAGGACAGTAACGATTGGTGCAGAGAAAATATTATCCGTAAAATTGCTATAAGCTTCCTCTTCATGTTCAAAAAATATGATCATGCACTTCACGTTCAAAACCGGACACTTACGTGCATATCGAGCGTCGTTTTCCCGCAGTTACGTTACCATTTCGTGGCGCTTGGCCGGTAGGGGTGTCGTAGCATGGCTGTGCCCGCACTGCTTCAAGCTGTGTCATGCTGAGATGTTGGCCGCCACAGAGTGCGCGGATTAAAGCGGACACTAAGAGACCGCAAACTGCTTTCCGCCGGTACAAGCTGCTAGTGGGGCGTCCCCCTGTCGATTCGCCGTCGAACGCGGAGACCGTAGTCAGAATCAAGAGGAATAAATTCGAGATCGCCTCGACTGTCTCACCCGAAGCGAGCGCCCTCATCCGATGGATTCTCCAACCAGAGCCCGCTAGGCGGCCGAGCATCGAAGCCATCATGTACCACGAGTTCATGATGAAAGGTAGGCTTCATCTTGAATCTCTGTCTGTGTCTCTGTGGGCTGTACTCTTTCAATCATGGTTCGTTTTTATTTTTTGTACACAAAATAGCTATAAGTTACGTTCGGCGAATAGGCTGAGCTTATTGCCACAGTAATTTGGGATTGTTCGGCAGAGGTCGTGTACGAGCGGAGGCCTGTGCGTGCTGTCACCACGTGCACGTGACACTATGTAAAAGCGCAACTTTACGCACCGATCATTATTTACTCTCGTGGCAGCTAATTGAAGAGAACACGAAATTTAGCGTTGAAAGAACACGAAACGAAAAATTGTGTCTTGCTAGAGGTCGTTGCCAGAATGACAAATTTCTCTTTTCGCGCGTAAGAACTGATCCGGCCCGTACCAACGCCGAGGAAAGCAGCCCGTTGTCTGTTGCCTTGTCTGTTCCCAGCTGGCCTAGCGCGAGCGCTCCGTCTCTCGGCACTGCCTGCTCATCGTCGTCTTCCATGTAGCACGAAATGTGCTTTCGCACTAATACGAATGTATCATTTATTATATGTAGCTTTTTCGTTCGCTTTAGCAGAAACGATCTTGGTCGCGATAAAATACTGTTGATATGAAAATTTCTCACATGATAAGTGTGTTTGTTGCAGGCTGATGCAACAACTTTTATTCACTGAACAGAATTTTATGGCTTTGGCTCGCAAGCACAAAATCTTCGGCATCAACTTCGTGTCGTTTTCCTTTGTCCGTGATATAATTCACGTTGGGAAGAACGGCTGTGCATAATACAGGCACACAAAACGATCAATGCCAGCAAGGACACAACATATACCTGTAACCGTAGAAATCGAAAAAAGTGAAATGGGTTTTGTGTGCATGGCAACACGAAAAAATAGTTTCTGCATGGGGAAACATTCAGTGCGTATTGCAACTGAACGTGAGTGCAGCCGGCCTCTATACACTTGTTACGGTTTGTGAGACGCGCAGCGCCTTACTCGTATCATGCGATGCAGGCTTTGCAGAGTTGTCAGCATGGATTACTGTTGCAGGCCGATTTTAAAGGGTTTCGAATGGGGCCTTACTGAGCTGCATATCAGAAATTTCGTTTGAAACAGGTCAGCGCTAAAAAAGACAAACACGGCGAGAGAACGGCGACACAAGGAATGAGCGCTACTAACAACTCGTTTTATTTTTCGCTTCAGGGAAAGTATTTAAAGCCTTGTCACATCATATCATGCACACAGCCAGGGGCGTCAACATTTTTTTCATATCAAAAAAGTTAAGATATATATCTTAACACAGCAAGCTAGAAAGAGCCAGTAATCGACAGCGTGAATAACAGAAAAGGAAAAAGGAAGAAACGAACAGGACTAAAAAAAAATTTATCAGTTATTTTTCAACGCGTCTCTAGAAATGCCCGCTCCGCAGAGAACAACATATTGAGGCATCGCTCACACACTGATCTCGTTTTTTGTTTATGTGGAAAGCTTCCAGCAAGACTCCGGATGTTCTGCTTGCGCTTCTGCCTAGTACCTTAGCCTCGTTAAATCGTGGCACACATTTGCACTCCAGAACATGCGAAACCAAGTTCGCCAGCTAGTCTTTTACCCTCAAGTTCTTTGCATGTTCCCTTAAACTATCGTTAAGGCAACGCCCCGTTTGCCCGACATTGCAACTTCCGCAGGAAAGGGGGATCATATACATCTCTTCTAGAGCACATCCGACATAGGCTACTTCATGTTTAGTTTTGCATCCACGCTCACGTTCGCCGCAAATGCGCGAGCACAGCTTCGCCAGCTTATTTGGCGCCGAGAACACAAGTGGCACGTTGTGCCTGCTGGCCACTTTTTTGAGGTTATGCGACACCTTATGTACATAAGGTATCACCTCAGGCATTGTCTTCGCGCGTTCCGCGTCAGCCATTTTTTGTCGGGCACCAGACTTCTTTAGGAGGGTTTCAGCAATGGCCACTATTATCGAGCAAGGGAAGCCTGCAGCCAGAAGGCGGTTGACCTGATTATTAAAGCTAGCATGCATTTGGTGTGGACACGACCTGCGAAGCGCAGATTCCAGACAAAGCGAAGCAATAGCTCTTTTCACAGTCTTAGAATGATTTGAGTCGTAGGGCAATAGCTCTTTGTTAGCACGCGGGAAATAGGCCCAGCAGGTATCTCCTTTGCACAACCTCAGCCTCAGATCGAAGAAACGTAACTCGCTGTTGTCAGGAATTTCATGGGTAAAACTCAGGCCTTTACCATGCTTCTCAAATGTTCTTAGGACCTGTTGGATGGAGTCTGCGAATGTGGAGTCATTAGTGGCTTTTAAAAGAATTAAAAAATCGTCTGCTTATCTGAAGACCTTTAAAACAGGGCCACCAATAAAATCTTGATCCAAAAGGCGATCAATACATGCTAAAAAAATGTGACACAAAATTGGCTCCACACATGAACATTTACAAACACCATTACGCTGAAGAAAAGGTTGCTTGTTAAAAGAGATAAAAGTGACGCTGAGATAAAATTCTAAAAGCTTAAAAAAATTGTCAAGGGACATACCAGCTGAAGACTGAAAGGAAATTTCGCCAGTAACTTCAACAGATTCTTTCACAGCAACTAAAAGTTCGGCTTGAGGAACTGAATAAAACAAATCCTCGACATCAACAGAAAATGCGTAACCGACCTGGCTATTGTCCTCAATGTAATCTGACACATTTTGGGACTTCTTTGTCTCGAAGGGATCATCCACCTTGATCACCGAGAGCTTCTTTAAAAGGAACCGGCTAGCACATTGCTGCCATGAGCCATTTTCGCTGATGATCGTTCTGAAGGGTATTTCAGGCTTGTGAGTCTTAGCCGTGAAGAAGACGTTCAAGCAGTTGCCTCTGCATTTACTAATATCATTAGCTAAAGAAAACAGATTGAGGTCCTTGCAAAAATCCATGAACTTAGTTTTAACGCGAACATCGCTTTTTCTCACAGGTGCAAAGTTCTTTTCCACAGCTTGCAGTGCTTTTTCTTTGTAGGCTTGTTGTTTAATGACGACGAATGCCCCATCTTTGTCAGCTTGTAGCAAGACGATTTGTTTATCTTTGAAATATTTAACAATTTCATCTAAAACACACATAAACATAAACAAAAAACGAGATCAGTGTGTGAGCGATGCCTCAATAACGTTCTCTGCGGAGCTGGCATTTCTTGAGACGCGTTTAAAAATAACTGATTAATTTTTTATTAGTCCTGTTTGTTTCTTCCTTTTTCCTTTTCTGTTATTCACGCTGTCGATTACTGGCTCTTTGTGGCTTTCTGTGTTAAGATATATATCTTAACTTTTTTGATATGAAAAAAATGTTGACGCCCCTGGCTGTGTGCACGATATGATGTGACAAGGCTTTAAATACTTTCCCGGAAGCGAAAAATAAAACCAGTTGTTAGTAGCGCTCATTCCTTGTGTCGTCGTTCTCTCGCCGTGTTTGTCTTTTTTAGCGCTGACCTGTTTCAAACGAAATGCTTAACCAACTAGCCCAGCTCCAAGTTTTGCTAAATGCATACCAGAAACATTTCCGGCAATCTACTGCAACTAGTTACACATGGATGCAGCTTTTCAGGCATGTGTACAACTTCTTAAGCACTTGACACAGTGGAAAGCAACTCTCATTGTTCAGAAACATCAGCTCATGGATTGCGTGGAAGAATGTTGTACAAGGGCATTCATTCCTGAGATTTTTTAATTTTTTTTCTTGCTAGCACCTATTATTTGCGTTCACATTTTCGAGGTTTTCTTCTTTGACTATGAATAGCAAAGTGCGTGTCTCAAAATGTCCGCGACCTCTTCTCTCCAGAAGTGCTAATCACCCAGACTAGTTTAAGGCATTGATCCATCCCTGCAGCCCCTGAATGTTTTTCGCCCTCTCCTTCCAGGGCTGCTTCCTCCACACCTGCCTGCCTCATACGAAGGCACTCAGCACCGCCCAGGACTCAACCGACCGGAGACACGGGTCGGAGAAATACGAAGGTTACGCTATAGTGGCCGGCGTCTACAATTCAAAACGCCCACATGGAAACGGCTGCGCTTATTCAGAGCTTGGGCAGTGACCAAGTTTTTTTTTCTCCTTTTATTACTGGTGTTGTAACCATTGTTTTTTTTTCACAGTACAATGTTTAGGAAGCTTTTATTTTGATTCAAGCGCTAAAGCATTTTTTTCTTGTTGAAATGCGCTTTTAATTCTTTGTCATTCGAGCACATGTATACAGATGACATTTTTGACAATGCCTCGGTCGCTACTGCCAAGGCTGCGAGTGGGCTCCAATGGTGGATTCCAGTTAATTATTTTTGTTGTCTGCTACAGCTGTAATGCGATTTTAACTTTCGTACCGTGAACTTCTGAATAAATATCTGTACTCTGTTTCGTGTGTCCGTTTGCCCTTCCTGCAGCTGTCGGACGAATACTCTTTATCGTCTCCTAGAGTAAAAAAAAAGAAACGATGGTAGGAGGCAGCCCTTTAAAACCGTACAAACTGCGGAATTTCGATGTGAAACATTGTTGTCCCATGCGGCCACTTAGTGGAGGTTATCAGATGGTAGCGCCAATTATGACCAGTGCAGCCAGGTTCTAGTGGTACCCTACGAATTTTGTTTAACTTGTTTTAAGTTATTTTTAATCCAGGATGCCCTTTTACTAGGCCCTATAGCAGGTGGGCACGCACAATTTGTACACCCAGTCCCAAGTTAGATCGAGAAAAGTGTAAAACGCAATAACACGGCGTCAAAGAGAGCTAAATGGCGAGTGCAGAGTTAAAAATAAGAAACTGTGAGACCACGGTGCACAGAGGTAAATATACACGCAAAGACTCAGTCCGCGAAAAATAATTAGGCGATTGGTAAAAAATATCAACAATATAGAGTAATTTAATATGTATAGAGAAATTCCTATTTTGCCTGGTAGTTTTAACATGACATCTGGTGCGCCGTTTTTGGGCGCAGAGTCCGGATACAGCACTGTGCGCCCGGATCACTTGGAAATGTAAGCGGATCAGAAAAACGACCAGGTTTTCGCTGTTTTCCTGGTCCCAGATAGTATGACGGCAGCTTTGACATCATGCAAATTACAGGCTCACTGTTCAGATAGTCAATTACACTCTTCTGTCTTCTGGCCTTGCAATCTCTTCTTATTGTTTTCACCTGTTCTATTCCAGGCGGGCAGTAGCAGATGAAAGGGGACAGCCCCCTTCTTCCATGGTTGGGTATAGTCCCATCTCTGCGTTGGCGAACGGTTCCCTGCATTGTTACGCTAGGCAGGTCATGAGAATATTTGACTGCATTGGCCGAACGCAGGTTCCTTGACGATGTGAGACAGCTCTGTGCTTGTGTTGTATCTGACTATAGTCATATACAACTCAAGAATGAAGCGGCAAGTTCCCCTCAAAGGGGTCCCTCCAACCATTCGGGTCGACCGATTCTCCCTTTCGACCCACTCTCTCTTTCTCCCCCATGACAGATTCCTTTGGATCTCCTATAGCCTGAAATCACAGGGGGTGGCAGATGAACGGGGAATAACCACGGGTTAATCAGTTCCCCAGAAAGAGGATATATGATGCTCGTTATGACAGATATGAGGGAAGGCAACATCCATCGAGACCAAATTGCACAGGGGACAACTTTCTTTTATTTTAATTGGTAGTTTTTCATCACTAGGAGATTTACAAAAGCACGAGAACAAAGAACAACATGCCACCGGTGCGAGCTGAGCTTAGTCATAGTAATTTCCCGGCGAATGCATCCTATTTGTCACCCTGCGGTATGAAGTGTCAACTCCGCAATTCTTGTTGGAGGACACGGAACTAAGAATCGTGGAACTTTATGTGCTACAGCGATTCTGACCATCGGCAAGGAAGTTAGTCGTGACTAAAGCCGGATACAACCGGGGACCACAGCGGTTTTTCCCCGTCAAAGGACCCCCTTCCAGCTAACGGCTTCGGCCGATTGTCGTCACCTTGCTAGCGTGACAACGACGGAGACACAGGTCTATCCCCGACAATAGAGGAAAGGAACTATCCCCTTTCATCTACTTCGCCCTGCTTTGCCGCTCTAGCATGTTCATGACAGTGTCGGACTACGCTACTGTCTGGAAAGTGGTCCTTTGATGGGAAAAAGCAGCTGCGTTCTTGAGTTGCATCCGACTATGAACAACAAACATATTCAGGGCATTCTTCTATCCACAGGTGCTGCGACAAACGTAACGGCGGTCTGCAGGAACAGTCGCGAGTAAAAAACATTAGCACACATGAGGGATCACCGAAGGGCCGGAATGACATATGGCGTGGCGCTGCAGGTGACGAAGGGGCTGATAACAAGAGTATGTTCCCATTCTTGAGTATTAGGGGCGGGGTGCTTCAGCGGACTGTCAGGGCCCAGCAAATTTTATTAAAGCGAAAGCCTTTAGTGGCTGATACTCGCTGTGACCGACCGTCCGGTCACGTCACCTCGCGGTGTCCGCCCGTTACATCCTAGGTCACGTGACCTGGTCACGTGTCACAACCTGCCGACTGATCTGTGAGCAAACTGCCCACTGTGGCGGGTGGTGTGATCTGCCGACAAGCAGCACTGCGCTTGCGCGGCGTGACGCCACCACTCAAATTCAAATCAGTGCAATAAAGTTCATACGGCCTCCACCTTCCCGCAGTTAAAAGATATCTAAATGCCTCCAACGGATTTTTTTTCTGTGTCGCCGTCTCTCTTTTCCTTTTTTTGTTTTTGATACTGCTTTGCTCCCATAGGCGAAGGGTGAAGATTGGGATAGTTTTGTTTTCTGCATGTTTCGCAGTTATTTTTGGAAGCATCCCTAGGCACTCTGCTGAAGGATGGCTATGAAGGAAGAGGGAATAATTGCCTGAAATAAGCGGTCGATTGATTAATGCCTAAGCGATAGAACAAGTCAATAAAAGGGTAATATCGTACGCTTTATTTGTGACGGACGTTAAGATGTGTTATATTTAGATTCGGGCACTACCGATCTCCCCAGAAGGAAAAAAAGAGATGCCGCGCGTAAACTTCGCTTCAAGAGTGCAAATCGTGAAGTTAGTTCAGGAAGGCAGGTCCCGGAGAAGCATTGCTGCCGATGTAGGGTGCGAAGTACAGGGACCGTAACAGGCATTGAGCGTGTTTTCCTAGAAGAAGAGAGGATTGACGACGCGGACCTTAGATGACGTCCGAGATCCCTCAGTGAAGAGGAAGATCGGGTGATCGTAGTCGCCGCCTTCTGCATTCCCCATACTGCCGAGATAGAGGAAGAAATGGGCGTCCAGGCTGAGTCTTTGTGGGCGATTAAGAAACGGCTTCGGTCAGCTGGAATATACCTCCCCTATAGTCGCGTCTCTTGCTGGAGGCTACTTCTCACCGCACAACACAAACGACTCCGTCTCGACATTGCCACAAACCACCTCGCTTGGACTGCGGAATATTGGAGGGCAGCCGTGTTATCGGATGAATCGACTTTCTCCACGAAGTGGGACCAGCAGCGGTCCGTCTGTAGGCGGTTGGTGCTCGACCAGTGAACGACAAGAAAATTTGGAACGATTATTTCGTCAACCGTTTTTGTAGCGATAGCTGCAGTATGGTAGCATTTCGAGCCTTCAGCGTGACGGCACCGCCACCGCCACGTGGCCGGTCACGTGGTACGAGCAGCTGCCGGTGGCGCGGTGCCGTGGCTGGTCACGTGACCAGCACGTGGTTGGGCACGTGGTGCGGAGAAACTGCTGCCGCCTGTGGCGCGGCGCACCGGAGAAACCTAGCCCCGACAGCAGTGCGCATGCGCCGTGTCAAGTGGGACGAAGATGAAGGAAACCCGGAGAAACGGAGCGGCAAAAGACTGACTTTTCAGTTGTACCGAGCAAGTTGCATTCGGCAAGCTGTAGCTATCGCGTCACTCCAGGTATAACCAGAGCTAAACCACCGCAAATTTTTTTTTTATCTGCAGTCACTCCAGGACTAGAAGTTCATCCGGCCAGTTTCTATGGCCAGTGTTCCTTTTCAAGTGAAATGCATGATATGCTCTAGTTATTGTTATACTCATTCATCGCTAACACATTCATCTGGCTGCATATATGTGTAGCAGTCTCATCTTCAACACATCGATTTAGGAGTTAGTTTGCTGAAAGTAATATAAATTGTACACTTTTACTCGGCTCTCACAATGAGAGCTTTTCGGAAAAAGAAAACTCAGCTTTAGTCAGGGCAGATTGCGTAGTCGCATTTATTTTTTGCAGGTGTGAATCGCAGTTCGCGAAGCGGAGGCCTTAGGGTAAGGTGTCCGCCTCTCATTTGCGAGTTGCTGCGTTGGATCGCCTCTGCTGCCGTGTATCTACCGACTTTCTAATGCGTACAATACTTCCCACGGCCTGGTGCTCGGCTTTTCTCGGTGAAATACTTGGGAAAAGAATCTTCTACAAAGCAGTTGTGCTGAGGGAATAATGATTCGTTCCGCCGTCATGTTACGCTAAATACGCCTCATGCGGTAAAAGCCCACTTGTGACCCTTTCTTGCTGTGGCCTTTTCAATAGAGCGAACGTCACACCATTAACGTGTGGGTTGGAACTGCGCACCAAGGGCTCCTGTCACTGATCAGGACCAAGGGTACGCTGACATCCGTTTCCTGCGAAGTTATTATTTAAGAAGAGTGCTTAAGGGATCTGTAGTCGGACACCATTATAAGAACAATAAATAACTGCGAGAGAAGGACGGGATAAGCGAAAAGAAGCACAAGGGACGAGAGCGCAGACTAAAAACTAGTTTATTCCACCAACGCTTCCTTCCTTCAATAACAAAGCGCATGCACCCCAACGCACAAAGAGGTGAAACCGTAATCACCTCGTCAACCCGAGAAACTCCAACTCCTTGCGGTACAAGTGGATGTACGCCGCACTAACACATTTGTCAGGCCCTTGTCTCGCGATTTCGAAGGCTTCGACAATTTCGCGTTCTTTATTTTCCCTCGAGTGACTGATAACCTTAGTACTGCCGAAAAACGGAGTGCATTCTTGGCAAACATGCTTGCAGGTCATACAATGCTTAGGCAGATGCTGGCCCCGTGAATCGGCTAAGGGATGCGAATGATGGAGTTATCATTCTTTTGGCAGCCATCACGGCTGGACAAGTTTCACACTCCCCACCCTAACTCTATTCCCACTTCACACCGTCCTCTTCCTCACTGTTTCTTCCAACTCGAAGGGATAACCCTAGTTAAATCCCGTCAATTATGAATGCTTTGCCCAGACGAAGTCACGTCCTCTTGTCGGAACGTCGGCAGGCACCCTGAGGTTTTGCCCTCCTTTGCTCACTTTCCCAGGCCTATGCAGGATGCAATGTAGATGGTAAAAAATGATCAGTTCAATGGCAAAAAGTAGAATGTAGAACTTTATAAAGCTGTAAAATGCAGATCAATAGGGAATAGTTCTATGATAACTCCAGAGGCAGTGCCTTACTCGTTCATCCCAAATCAGGGTGTCTTAGAACGCGGATATACAGAAGGAAATCTAGCCGACAAGATTGCACATGAGCAATGTGTGGTAAATCAATAGAAAGAATTGAACTCTTTATTCAAGAATGCGGCGGTATCTCCCGGATTCTCTGGGGCTGTCTAGACGCAGCCTTATATATGGGGCCGCGGACTTGTCAAGCCGCCAAGTGGCAACCTTTTTTCCGTAGCCCCTCTATCTGTGGCACCTGATAGAAAATAAAGATTTGATTTGAACGCGGTCACTCTCCCCGAGGGTCCAGGGTTTAGAGACAACAATGGTCAGGTGAATGGATCTGCGCTAGAAGTTAGCAAAATGGGATTGGAAGATTGGCGGCTCAAAAGCTTGGGAGACGACATCATCTTGGAACAGCAGGATTAGGAATTGTACTTTGAAGAAAATTGCGAATTTGCAGACCTACGTCTTTAAAAAACAGCAAAAAATGCCTAGAATGGTGGCCATGCTACCACCCCGTTTCAAATGGGGCACTGCTATTCCTTCCAACAATCCAAACTGGGCAAGAGGATGGAGGGCCACACATGGATCGTTGCTATATATTCTGGTCCCTTTGACATGATTTTATGAACACAATATAATTTGCTAAAGTCATGATGTACTGGCCACTCTTCAACACAGAAGAAAAACAAAAGCTCCAGTTCATTGCTTAGGATCCCTTAAAATGTTCGAGGTGGCCTCAGCCATTACATTCTTCCCCAACGTTTTCAAGCAGTACAGACCGCGTGTTCCGACTAAGAGCTGAAGCAGCCCAAGCCATATCTGTGATGAGTACTTAGTGGGCCACCACTGTAAGACACATTAGCCGTGTGTGTGTGTGAAGCGTTACAACGTTCCACTAAGGACTCCAGAGTATTGCAGCCACTACTGAACTTGAGCGTTACAGCCTGGAGAGTCGTCTTTGATCACCGCCTTCGCCGCCGGAGGATGCTGGCGTCCCAGTGCCCGAACTCTCCGCAATCCCTTGTGATTTCTCTTTCACATTTAGGTTCTCTATTTGCAATAACTTCCTCACAGAGTTATAGTATATTAAGGTACTGTTACTATTTGTACATCCGTCCAGAAACTTGATGTTGTCATTCCTTCTTTCCTGATAGAATCATTTTGGCATCGTATCTCAACTGTTTTACGTCTTCATTGAGACATTTCACAACATTCTCATTTTGTTGCCTGCAATTGTCCGACGTCCATGAATAAGTTACCGCTACCAATGGACTTTACCCGGAAATTGCTCCCGATACCCACATACGTTCATTGCAGTTTTATTTTATTCTTCGCCAATTTGTTTTGCGATATATCAACTAGGCACTTGGCACGGTGGAACGCAACTCTGATTGTTCAGAAGCTTCAGCTCATGGACTGCGTGGAAGACAGTTCTACAAGAGTACACATTCCAATACCTGTAATTTTTTTTTTCTGCTAGCACCTGTTCTTTACGGTCACATTTTCGACGTTTTCTCCTTTGACTACGATCAGAAACTTGCGGGTCGCGACAGGTCCTCGACCTCTTTTTTCGAGAAGTTCTACTCAGCTCACCTTGTTTATGGCACTGATCCATCTTCACAGCCCCTGAATGCTTTTCGCCCTCTCCTTTACGGGCTCCTTCCTCCACACCTGCCTGCATCCCGTATCGCCCAGGAGCCTCACATGGATGCACTCGGCACCACCCAGAACTCAACCGACCGGAGACACGCGCAGGAGAAAAACGAAGGTTGAGCTGAATCGGACTGCGTCTCCGATTGAAAAGGCCTACACGGGAAAGGCTGCACTTACTTAGTGCTTGAACATCTTTAGATTTTTGTTTGTCTGCTTTTGTTGCTGGTATTGTAATCGTTGTTTTTTTTTGCACAATACAAGGTTTAGGAAGCTTTTATTTTCATTCAGTGTTCAAAGCATATATTTTTCCTGTTGAGGCGCACTCTTAACCCTTTGTCATTTCAGCACATGTACAGATAATATTTTTGACAATGCCTGTGTCGTTATTGCCAAGGCTGCGATTGGGTTCCAAATGCGGATTGCAGTGAATCAGTTCTCAATTGTGCGACGGCTGTAATGCGATTTTAATTTTTATACGGTAAACCTTTGAATAAATGTTCAATTATACTCTGTTAGGTGTATCAATTGGCACTTACTGCAGCTGTTGGAAGAACAATCTTTGTCGTCTCACATAGGAAAAAAAATTATGGCAGGAGGCAGAGCTTTTCTTCCCCACCAACCTCGGAATCTCGATTCGCGAAACTTTCCTATCTCACGGGGCCACTTCGTGGAGCTTACCAGATGGTATACCGCCAATTATGGGCAGGACTGCCAGGTTCCGGTGGTGTCCTACAACTTTGTGTGTAATTTCTTTTTGGTTCTTTTTAATCCATCAGGCCGCTTTACTAGGCCTACAGCTGGTGGGCATGCTCAATCTATGGACTAAGTGCTAATCTACATCGAATCAAGAAGCGTAAAACGCAATCACACTGCAGCAAGAAAATGACATGATGAGAGTTGAGTTACGAATTAGAAAGAGTGAGGCCATGGTGGAAAGGGGTAAGTATATACTCACCGCAAAGACTCAATGCGCAAAAATTATAAGACGAGTAGTGCTACATCGGGATGACGTCACGCCAGATTACGGCGTGACTCGCACTTACCGCACCTGTTATCGCCGCTGTCCTCCTCACACTCCTTCTCTAATCGTTTCGCACAACGCATATATTAACACGCTTCAAAGCAATAAACGTTGTCTTGGCCCAACCACCGCTGTGTATGGTGCGGATTCTTCAGTGAGAATGGGGTGACAACGGGCCGCCCTCTTAGTACGCCGCAGCCTTCGCCGCCGTGGGAGGATATGCCAGCCCGCCGCAGTTTGAGGAGACGAGCGACAAGTGGCCAGCTTACCAAGTTCGACTGTAGGCTTTCTTTGAAGGCAATGGCATCACGGACGACAAGAAGTGGGCCTTGTTGGTTGCAGCGCTGACGACCCACAGCGTGGATTTCCTTAGTGGTGGATGCGTGCCAGACAAGGTGAACGAACTTTCTCACGCCCAAGTGGTAGTATTGTTGCAGCAGCACTTTTCGTCGACGGCCCTCTCGCAACTGCCGGAAATCGCGGGACGCGCCATTCGCTATATAATAACGTGAGGCGTGTGCTTACCTTCGTGTGATTACCGTAACTGAGCTTTCGTCCATCTTGCTAAGTTCTGCCGGGTTGAACCACAGCTAACTGTTTAGAGCGAAAAGCTCCACTTCTCGATTGCAAACCTGAAGGTCAAATGACGCATGGATTTGAGTTCTGGCTCGCCGCACGTTTGGCTGAGACGTCATAACACGTGACTGGTACCGTTCATTCCACCGCTGCGCTGACCGCTGTTCAGACCGCTTGCTCTCACAAGTGGCGCCACGTGACTAACCACGTAATTAGCTCTTGCTGATTAAACGCCAGAGCTCAC
Source organism: Amblyomma americanum (assembly GCF_052857255.1). Lineage (NCBI taxonomy): Eukaryota > Metazoa > Arthropoda > Arachnida > Ixodida > Ixodidae > Amblyomma > Amblyomma americanum. The sequence goes on from NC_135507.1 coordinate 72,853,312, forward strand.
CGCCTAGGCGCCTCCCCCCCGTCCCAACCACATGTGTGAGAGCCCGTAAGGCGAGCACTTTCATTTATAATCTCCCTTCAGTCACATCAAAGACAGACACCGCAGAAGGCGGGGCGGCTTCCTGGCCCTACGGTAATGGGATCTATAGGAGCTCTCACCAATCTGGCGAGGGCTCCTTGTCACCGAGTGTATCTCTTGTTAAACCGTTGTCGTCGTTTTGGAATACACGGTTGTTGCGACGAGCGTATTGTCTTTTAAATTTTCTTCTCTTTCAGCTCTATTACTGTCTGCACGAGGCAGCATTTGTGGCTCAGCTTGAGCCACTGGGCAGTCCCCTGCACTTTCCTTTCGATTCTTCCAGAAGTCGCAACAGCCTAGACACCGCTGCGGGGATGGGTTGTGGTGGTGGTTACAAGTTTGCTGCCAGAAAATGAAAGGGATTAGTTGGGGCTGGGGCGAGTCCAGGGTGACCCCCGTCGGGGGCGACCTGTTGAGCTCGCGTGATGAGGGCCAACTGCGTTGTTTTTCTCGAACTGGCATGATCTTGTCCCATTCCCATTCCTCTGCTGAGTGACCTGGCAAGAGTGTCGTCGCGGTGAGTTTGCTAGCGCATTCACGTATTATATGGTGTTGCGGGGCATGCGTCCCGTCACAATTACGCGGGCAGGCAGGGTCGTATTCACCGTTTGTCATTAAATAATCGGTATGGACTAAAAATGTCCTTTGTTTGCAGGCGTCTGAGTGATGTGGCTTGCACCCTGTCCAGGTCGGGGTCAGGGGTGAGATAGTGCATCTTAGCTCACAACATAGTTTGTAATATCCACGTATGAGCTAGGCGCCTCGGCGGGGGCTTCCGTTCCCGAGAGGTCTCTTATCCCACGGTTGGTTAAAAATAGGGCTACACGGTCCACCCCCTCGTTTTTGGAGTTACCCGCGTGAGCCGGAGCCTATACGAGATTGATGTTGTGACCGAGAGTTCGGTTGCGCAAAAAGGCATCGCGAGCGCGTTTACCAAGGTTATGGTGAAATTTTTTTTTTGAGTTGACAAAAAAAGAGCCTCTGATTTTTTGCCGAGCATTTCAACCCAACAGCTCCAAATATTTCTGGATTACATCTATGGCTCTCTGAATTGTGCTGTCAATCTGTCCATCGCTGCCCCAGCTCACCCACAGCGTCAAATCATCCACATATATGGTGTGAAGGAGATTTGTGATTCCGTCCAGCTGCCCTGGAAGCCCATATTCGCTACATTAAACACGGTCGGAGAGAGAACGGTCCCTTGTGGCGTCCCTCTATTGCCCAATCAAATGTTTCTGAGTGACTGTCCGTCCAGACTGATGGTGGCAGTCCGATTTCAGAGGAAGCCCCTTACGTAGTTATATGCCTTGACTCCAAGAATAAGTGCGCTAAGGCTCTCAAGTATGGCCACGTGTTTAACACTATAGGAACCTTTGGAGACGTCCAGTCCCACATTGATCCTAGTATCAACAGTCTATTTATCGATCACCTGCTCCTTAAGGTGTAGCATGGCATCGCATGCCGATAGGTTTGATATGAAGCCTATCATGGTATTAGGATAAAGATAGTGATTTTCTATGAATCTAATCAGTCCAGTTTTGAATTACGTGATTCATCAATTTTTCAACGCAAGATGTGATGGAAACGATTCTAAGATGCTCAAAATTGAGCTTCTTCTCTGGCTTCGGAATGAAGAGCAGGTTCGCAGCTTTCCATGCTTTCTGTATCTCTGAATTGCCCCAGCATTCATGCATATTGGTTGTACGATTCCGAATGGAACTGTTGTCAAGATTCCTGAGCGTCCTGTGATGATTTTATCCGGCCCGGCAGCCGTTTTGTTTCTTAGGCGGTTGAGTTCGGCCCTCAATTTCCCGACAGTGATGGGACTGTGGAATTCCGGGTTTGCCATGCTCTCGTATTCAGGGAGACTCTCAGCTCCACAACTGGAAAAGAAACAGTCCCCCTTGCAAGGGTTGTGATAATAATGCTTTACATAATTTTGGTGATCTTTACCGTGTACTCATATCGCACAGCACACGGGAGCCTTTTGAGTTTCGATAATTATCGAAAGGTGGCCGGCACGTAATGTGTCTCCTCGAACCTCCGCAACTGCCACCTCCAAATTCGTCGTCTGTGTGCTGGCCCTCCTCCTCATTCAGCTGCACCTAGTCCTCCAGGTCGGCACCATCCCCTTGTTCACGCCACGCACATCCATTGTGTGGCATGAACCAGCTCCTAGTGACCACAACTTATGCTCAGCTGGACGATGGACTTATTCGACGGTTCAGTGCCACTGACTGGCGTTTTCTTAAAGCGTGTTTTCTTTTTGATTTCTCTGAAGATCCAAAGTGCAGATTGCTTCCTCCTGTTTTGAGATAGTCACCTTGGTCTTATTAGATACCTTTAGCATAGCGCTAGCGCTCTCGCTTACCCCGCCACGATACTGCGCACGCGCAGATCGCCCTAGGAAGCTACATGGCGCAACGTTTTCATCAACCGCGTGCAAGCATGCCCCGTCGGGACCAATCACCGTGTGGGTACTGAGGAGCGCAACTCTCGCTCTGCTAAATGTACTTATGGACTTCCCTGCCCACCGAGACTAAAACTTTGTGCTGAATCATACAAACATATTTCTGCACTTCTGGCGTCCACCACAGCAGGAGGCAGCTTATTTTGGTTATAGGGGTGAGGAAACCACGAGTGCACTGAGGGACTTATTCAGCGAAGATGACCGCTTGGGATTTGGCAGTGAAGAGCTCCGTGCGTAGTTTGCGGTTGAACTGAAGAGTACACAGTCTGCCCGCGCAACGGATATCGTGGCGGAAAGGATGCAATCGCAGGCAATAGCTACGATGTCTTGAGTTGACACTTTTATGAGCCTCTGGAAAATACAGTTGGCGACATGACGGCGACCTACATTCTAGTATCTCGACACTGCAGTATCGGCAACACACAGGAAAATTTCGTGTCCTACCTCCAATGAAGGGGGGGGGGGGGGGGGGGCAGGGAATTCAAATCCAACTTCTTCTGGGTCAGTAGCCGATTCCCGAAGCCACTCACCTGCGGCGGTGGGTTCTTTTATTGTATGAAAGCCGCGGTGATACGGCATAGATGTTCCCGCTTCAGAGGATGAACATCCTGCGCACTATTCCAGTATTTCTACCACCGCACACATCAAATTACTCGGGGATATACCCAAGATATCCACGAATATTCAGACGTGGATCTCATTGAAGGACTATGTGAAAATGGCCCCAAAATATGGCTTATAAGTGTGGTCGACCATTTGTCTACCCATCCCTTTTAGCACCCTGGTCCCCGCAAAAACAGGAAGTCGGTTTTTTTTTTCGGCCGGAATATAGCAACGGTCTCCAACAAAAGTGGAACCGATGCCACTTTTTGGCAAGTGAGAAAGCGTGTTTGTTACGGTTGCCTAATTTTACATCTTGAAAACGCTGCGCGCAAAATTGTGGTGTCGCAAGTAGCGTAGTGAACTTACGTAATACACGAATGGCACCTAGTACACTTCTTCAGGAGGATACACGTGCAGAGAAATGTTTAAAGATTTGAAAAAAAAAAGCAATCACAGAGCAGATTAGTCTTAATATAGAGCATGATTTAGAGGAATGAGGTAGGCTCTCGTATCTTGTTCGTTATGACATAAAAATGTGGGTTCACAAGTGAAAGCTTTTAGATTAGGCGATGACTTAAATGTGCGCAACACCATACTGCTGATTCAAGGAAATGCACCTTGCAACTCAATTCTCGGCCTGGGTATCTGATTTCATGGTTATTTATTTACTTTTTCAGAAATACCCCGCAGGTCATAGTTCATTTAGAATACCCCAAAAATAATTGAGGTGTACTGTACAGTGCAATACTATAAGATCAAGAGGTAGAAAGAGGTAGTCAACAAGCTAGTTATAAAAATACGCGGATGAGAACATCATGATACAAATCTTTTAAAGGCAGTAAAATATACAGGATATAAAGCAGTACGTTTAAACACACACACACACACACACACGCGCGCGCACGCGCACACACACACACACACACACACACACACACACACACACACACACACACACACGCACGCGCACGCGCACGCGCGCACACACGCGCGCACACACACACACACACACACACACACACACACACACACACACACACACACACACACACACACACACACACACACACACACACACACACACACACACACACACACACACACACACACACACACACACACACACACACACACACACACACACACACACACACACACACACACACACACACACACACACACACAACTATTGTAAAGGTAAAAAACAGAAGGACGAATGAAAAATATTTAAATGCCAACGCTATTTTGTATAATTCTATGAAAATTAAATGCAACAGGCCTAGAGGTTATGTGCGCCTCTATGCTGTTCCAGTCGATGATTGTGCGTGGTATAAATGACTTCGCAAATTCTAATGACCGACACGCGCCGCGCCTAATTATTGTGTGCGAAGTCGGGACGCCGAAGGAAGGCGGACAATAACTGGAAGAAAAATATGGTGAAGTGATGGATGGGGATAAAAAGTTTATCTAAGAGTGTTAGCCACCAAAAGATAATTTAGAGTTAGTCTTCTAAATCAGGAGTCTTTTAAGGCAGTGACGCTGAAAGTATGCGAGTTGTCTGAAAATACAATGAAGATAGCGTAAGGATTTCGGAAGCGTTTAACAAACTTATATACCACACTTCTTACAACTGGTAAGGAAGTAAAACTGCAAAAGGGTAAAAAATAGGCATATTGCAGGAAAATCTTGTATGTGGTACACGTGAGCAATTTATACCAAGGTGTACGTGGGAAACAATACAATTCTCGAATTAAAACATATTTAGCCCGTGTGGCTTCTCGCATGAAAAATAAATAAATGCGCGAAATAGTAATAAAGGAGGTGATTGAAACGTGTGAGCATAGCGTACACCGCACTATCGCAATGTCTTACAAACGTTAAGTCGAATCTCTAGCAGCTCAACCGTATATATATTGGTACCTTGCCGATTGTTAGTGGTCAGTATGTGAGGTCTCTGAATCGTAACGAACATCTTCTCCGTGGAATCCCATAGGGTGTTTTCATTCAAATGAGAAGTTTGAGCTTCTGGCACACGCAGTTAACCCGAAGACAATGCGTTTAGCTTCAACATCTTACAGACGCAGCACATTGCATACGAGCAGTGTTCTCTGCCGATATATTTGCGTGCCTTTTCTGTTCGCACCCACAAATTAACAACGTCTGCAATCTTGACATGAACGCCGTCATTGAAAGTACAGCACCTGGAAACCGTGCCTCTGAAATAGAAAGAACCAGTAAGAGCAAATAAATAATTTTTCTTGCTCTTAAAACCTTGTCGTTCGTAGTCGAGCTATATTTAACCATTTCGCTTTATTGATTTATACGTCCAGGGCAAGTCAAAAGTTGCGAAAACCCCGAAGCTCAAAATCTCAGTATAAGTAAGGAGAAGTATCATTTTCACCTCTGAGAGCCTTGAGAGCCTTAAAGACATCCTAAGTGTCAGGATATAGTGCTGAAAAGCAGACCCTGTGACCTGGTAACTTTTGACCAACCCTGTACAAGGTGAGTCCAAAGTTGTTAGGCCACAAAGCAGTGCCTTTGAGCAGTGCAGTCGGACATATACAACAAACTTAAATTTCAAATTCTCTAAGGCGGTACGAAATGTGTCGTTCTCACTTGTAAAGAGCTTAATACTTTCACAGCTGTCGCAAGTGCCAGAATGAGGTCCTGAATACACCTAGTGGCCTGGGAGCTTTTGGCGCACCGTGTACATGATTCCCCAAAGACACGATCATTACAGAAACATCACTGCAGTGCAAACCATGCTATCAAAATCTCATCACACTAGTAGCAAGTCGGATTATATGAGCAAACGCCGCTCCAATATTTCGCAAAGAAAGCATGGTTGGTTCATGAAGGAGTGTCTTCCGAGAGCGCATGACAGAACTTCACGGCGCCACGACCCTTATCAACGAGCCCTCTTTACCGCCGCCAACACTGCATCAGCGTTGGACTTAAGAGCGTTAGCTAAGAGAGCTTCAAGTGTTTAGATCGGGGTGTTAGATCGGGGTGCTCACCAAACGTGGAGAAGACAAAATACAAACTTCTGAGGGCATTTTGTTTCGGAAACATTCGTTCTAAGATACAAGCAGCGTCATCTACTTCAAAGATTTTGCACTACTATTGCGATTTACAGCCACCTTCGCTATATCCGGTATGTTTCCTGCTTATATATCAGTTAACGAATTTTATAAACGTGTGCATTACAACAAGATGAATTGTTTGACTGCATGCGGAACCCTCTGCGACAAACGATTAGGCCTTATGGCTGTCTGGAAGTCCCGAAATGCACGGTTTGGGGCGAAAAGGTCGTCGGTGTGAATCCCACACATATTTTGGGCTTCATCTAAATATTTATTTTATCCTCAGGAACATGACAAGTCAAATGACACCACTTCGATCGTTATGCATCAAACGGGTGGCCCCCAAATTTGATGCAAATGGGGGTCCCCGGGGTTCCACTTCGATAGCCGCTATACTGGCATATGTAAAACGGATCGAAGGTATCTGTGACAACTGAAACTCTACGCGCCCGCTGTTGCTATGTGATATAGTGTGGTAACTGTCTTGGCTAATTTGACCTTCCCTGCAGACAGACGTGTCCTTGACAAACGTAAGTAGCAAGAGCTGACGCTCTTAAAACTGAAACGCGCGGAAAAATGATATCGGGGTTGCTTTGAACATTTATACAGAGAACTGCGTGCATGTACACACATGCTGCCTTTGTGTAGCCGGATGGTTATGGCGAGTAATTTTCCCTGATTGACGATTAACGACATTCTTTTCCGCGACGCATAGAAGTGTCCTTGGTTTTTTCTGCGCATATAGTAGTAGCGGTACATTATGTTACATGGCTTGAACATGTCACAGAAGCCAAGAGGACACTGACTTTCAGTAGCACCATTCGACTTGCGCACACCGATTGGTGTGCAGGCGCTGTCGTGGCTGCAGCTACATGCCGCCACCGGAAGAGCGTGCGGATACGCAGGCACCGCTGGCGTCGCCGCTTGTGCATACAGCTTTTTGGGCTTTCAAAGCCGCATTATACTCTTGAGCATGCACTACTTTCGTCACATTGTCATGTGGGAACAGAAGGGAATTAGGTGAGTGCTCGAGCAGTGCCTCTCCTCTAAGCCAATTCTCGTTCGGTGGAGAGCCAGGTCGCGGGAAGCGAGTTGAAAACTCGATTCGCCAATGTGAATGAGCACTTCATTTCGCTCGGTGCCCGTCACCAACAGACCAGAGCACCTCGCATCCTCTTCGCGACTCGCCACAGTGAACGCGCTTTGAAGCATCTTTGGTCAATTTGATCCTATCGCTGTCACACGACCGCACGACAGTATTTCTAGAATTCTGCAGTAAAATAATTACCCTCACCAGGAATCTGTCGTATGACGCATCCCACGATAGGTATCTATCGCGCGGCATATCCCACGACAAGCTGTTGTGTCGCGCGACAGGCCGCACTACAGGTACTTTTGTCGCGTGAAAAGAGGCGCGCTAGAAGTCGGTCGCGCGACTGAACCCTCGACAGGCAACTTTGCTGAGGCACGCAATCTCTGTCGCGCGGCACGACTCACACTGTCGCGTGACAGCACCTGCGACAGAAACCTGTCGCGCGACAAATGCTGCGACAGGGACCTTCTTCGCACGACAAAATGCAGGAAAGATGTCTGTCGTGCGGCAGAACCTACTACAAACAACTTTGTCGCGCGAAAGAACCCACGACACGAAGCTTGTCGCACGACACAAGGCACGTCAAGAGAGCTTGTCTTGCGACACAAAATTGTGTCGCGCGACAGATGCGCGACAGAAAATTCTGTCGTGCGTTTTGATCGGGATGGCTAGAATGTCTAAGGCAGGTGGTCCTCAGAGAGCAATCTAGGAGACAGATGGACACCTATGACACGGGACCTTGCGGCGTCATCGCAACCTGCCCACCAGAAAATGAGCAAGCTGCCCACCGCGCCTGGTTGTAGTTAAATTACTGATTCGTCGCTCGGAAAGAGGAACCTGGGTCGCACAAGGCCCACCGCTGGGAGCATCTGCCATCGCAGGGCAGTGGCGCATTGCTTAACCGCTGCACCAAAGCGCCAGGAGTGGTGTGAGGACTTCCACTACGTGGACGCCTCCGGCCCTCACCATGGGGGATGGTACACGGCCGCGGTAGTTCACAACAGCAACACAGTTAACAGCCTCACTTTCAGAGCCCGCAGTGCAGCACAAGCAGAAGAGGTCGCGATTGCTCTCGCGGCCTCACATTCCAATTCAAAATACATAATCACCGACTCGCGAGGGGCCTGTCGGAACGTCGAACAAGGCTGCACTCCCTTCCTAGCCTATCGAATATACCAAAATTGCATACGGGATACAGACCCCGCACACCGTCACCTCATATGGGCCCCTGCTCATCAGGGATTGCCAGGAAACGAGGCAGCAGACGCATCCGCCCGCTCTGTCACCGGGCTGTTTTCTCCTCCCCACCTGATCAGGAACCCGATGTTAATTCGGTCTATACGTTCAAAAATATCGCAACCTACTATCAAGATAGCCATCGCCTTTACCCTAGCCCATGTAAAGGCCTTAAGAAGGCGGATGAGCGGCTCCTTCTCCGCCTCTTCACCAATACATTGCTGTGCCCGGCAGCCCTAAAACATTTCGACCCCTCCTTTAGCGGCAACTGCCCGCACTGTAGCGCGGTGTCTTCGGACTCCTATCACATGGTGTGAGCCTGCCCCTCCAACCCGGCCATTCCCCCATCCCCAACCCAACCCGGGAAGACTGGGAGGCGACCCTGCTCGGCTGCCACGACTTACAGGCCCAACAAGCCTTAGCCGGGCGCGCCCGGGCGGCGGCTACCGCCACTGGTGTCCCAAACTAGGGACCTCCACCTAGTGTTTCTAAGGATCGGTCCCTTACGGGCTGATCCAAACACCTCCTGTCCGTTCTGAATAAATGTTTTCACCACCACTACCACCACCACCACGGATTTATGATTGTGAAGAAGAGTGACCTTATGCATTGGTTTGGTTATGGTGTCCTCTGGTCGACACCTTAACCTCTGTCCCGTAAATGAGCAAATATCGTACGGCTCTTTATTGGAATGAAATATAACCGTTAATAAAGTGGTGTGATTCTATAAAACAAAGTTTAGTGCGGCCACCTGCAATGTCTTGCGCCTATTATATTAAGAAACACTGTTCGAAAACCACACACCGCAAACAGAGCCGATGCACAACTGCCAAGGCACTCCATGTAATGGTATTCAGTGGCCAAAAAAGTAATTGATTAGCAGAAAGTTTTAGTAAGTTAGCTTAAAGACTTTTTTTTTTAAAGCATGCCTGCAGCCTCGATTACGCTCTGTTACAGTTGTTGCAGTGAAATATTCATCAGGTCGTTGAAAGCAATTAAGATTTGAGAAGAATAATGATTACTTTCGTTGTTTCTTTAATATATTGGAGTTGTATAGCGCGCGTATGAAGAAAAAGGGTTTTCTGTACGACGTCAGTGCATGCACATTTATTTCCTCTCGTATTTGAAAAAAAGAAGCTTGGTTTTCAGGAAAGGAAGTAGCACATTAACTGCCTTAAATGTCTCGGTGGACACCCGAAAAACGCCGTTGGGGAAGGGGTAAAGGAAAGAGTGAAAGAACAAAACAATGGAGGTCTCTTAACCTTCGCTTTAAGAGTGGGACGCGACATCATATTGCACGGTTGCTAAGGGGTCCACGGAACGCCATCGCCCTTTCGACACGACGCGGGGCCCGTTGTACAATTTAAGGAAAGAACGCCTGTCTCACATACCTAACCTGGCCGTAAGGGAAGGAAGATGAAATGAAAATTGGTTTTAAGGAAAGGAAATAACGCCTGTCTCACATTTCTCTCTGGACACCCGATTCATGCCGTAATGAATTTAAAAACACTGTATTCACTAGACGCGCTTCTGTTCATTCCAAACCTTCGAGCTGGCGTGGGAAAGTGCATGTTAGCATGCTCGTCTCACACTCCGGAGGCCCTGGTTCGATTCCCCAACTCGCCCTATTTCCTGCACGGTTTTATTTATTAATCCGTTTCGCATTTTGCGCTCACGGCCAAGGCCGCCGACACCGGCGACACCGGCTTTTCTGCGACACGGGGCCCTTAACGCTATCCCATTAAAAAAAAAAAGATGCCGTTGTGGAGGTCTCGGGGTAATTTCGACCAGCTGGGGTCTTTAACGTGCACTGACGTCGCACAGTACACGCGTGCCCTAGCGTTTCGCCTCCATCGAAACGCGGCTGCTGCGGTCGGGTTCGAACCCGGGTGCTTCTGCATCAGAAGCCGAGTGCTCTATCCACTGAGTAACCACGGCTTTTTTTTTGTCATCATTGCCTGTTTCAAAAGTTTACAACAGATCAGAAACATGTTCTGCGCTACATTCTCAAACATCAAGAGCGGACATGCGTTTCACTCACGTGAAAAAATCAAAACTTATTCAAAGAACACAACTCTCCCATTAACTCGATAACTTCATGTCCAGAACATAGCTCCTTGTGCACTTCACGCAGCTTAAGTATGTTTTCTATGGAGCAATCTCGGACAAACCGAGCATCTTCATCGCAGTATCGCACAGCAATCCTGCTTCGCCAAATGCTGTGCCGGCCAAGAAGGAAAGTTACATCGTATTTATAAAGTCCGGCTCAACGCCCACGAATCGTATCACATACGGCGTCAAGGGTAAGTCCTTATTGTACGCTGGAGAACGTCCCATAAGAGCAGCGCCTTTCAGTAATCAATAAAGACGTGTTCTATTGACTCTGGTTTGTAACATAAAAAGCAGTCAGCACCCCGTGGTAAAAACAATTCCTTGTCCTCCATCTGTTTAAACCGGCAACGTACCGGTGTGCAACTTGAAGAAAAACGTCTTCACACCCGCTGGCACTACCATTTTCCTTACTCTTTTTAAAACATGTCCTCCCTGGCCTCCACTACACAGAGATCGATATATGAGCTAGGGGAGACACAGTCAAGCAAATCTTTTAGCAATTTCTTACGCCTGACATTTGAAAGGTATCGCTAACTGAACCGAGCATTTAGATATCGGAAAGCAAAGACCACTTCTTTCAAAAATCTAATTGCACTGCATCGCATCCCGTCTACAGTGGAAATAACACAGTTTGGAAAGCCGAAGAAAGCCTCACTTGAATAAAATTTCTCAGGAAAGGGTCGCGTTGATCTCGAAGAAACAAATCTTGACACCACCTGCCTCAGGTACAACTGTGGCAAAGAAAGACTCCCTTTGGTCAAACGCAGATATAAATTATCACGTTTAGTCCTCTCTCAAGAGGACTACCAAACAAAAACTGAGCCACCACGGCAGGTAACGTGTTCGGCATGAAAACTTGTTTTTAGGAAGGGTAAAGGAGTATCCTGTAGAAGTAAGCCAGTTATATTGCATCCTTTCATGTCCTAAAAAAAAAGAGCGCAGTAATTTGGAAAGGAAATGGCGCAGTATCTATCACATCTCGGCAGGAACCTGAACCGCACCCTAAGAGAAGAGATAAAGAAGAGACGGACAGAATAAAGGAAGAAAGGAATACTGTAGTGGAGAGCTCCGGAATAATTTCGACCACCTGACATCGCACAGCTCACGGCCGCCTTTGTGACGTTTGTGACGAGATGGGCATCTCGGAGTTCCCGATAGGTGTTGACCACCCCCAGGTCCAAGAAACGGTGGTTAGATGTGGTAATGGGAAGGTCAAGAGACCGTTTGATTACTTTGCTGTGCATTACTTCGAGTTGGTCCTCGTCGTGTGTGCGCATGTGAAGGTAGGAGGTTGAGTAGAGAATTCTACTCGTTACAAAGGCATGTACCAGCCACAAAGCATCTTTGCTTCGTAAACCTCCACGCTTGTTGGAGACTCGCCGGACAATACGGCCCACCTGATCACCATACATGCGGAGTTTTGCGAGTGTTGTGTCCGGTCTGCGTTGCTGGTGAATAAAGAGACCGAGGATGCAGATCTCTTTGGCCTCTCTAATCGGACCCGTAGGGAGTGTGAGGTGAATTGAAGTGTCGCCCCGAGGAGAGGTTCGAATGTGGACAAATTCTGATTTGGTGGGAGAACACTGGAGATGTCTGCAGCGTAAGTGGCCACTGCCTCCGCTGCTTGTTGTAGGCAGGTCTACATGTGTCCGAGATTGCCTTCTGTTGCCCAGATAGAGATATCAACCGCACATAGGGCATATCGGATGCCGGGCATGGAGCTTAATTTTGCGGGAAGGATTTTCCTTGCGAGGTTGAAGAGTATGGGAGATAAAACCGCACGCTGTGTTGTACCCCGGGAACCGATAGTATAGGGTCCATGTTCCTTGTCTTGAATTCGAAAGTTAGCCTGTCGAACCGTGAGAAATTGCCAGATGTATCGGTATGTATTCTGACCACAGTAGGTATTTCATGTATCACATTATCAAAGGCTCCTTTGAAACCCAAGGCCACGACTACCTTGTCATTGTAGGGAGTTCTTTGGGCTCTAATATGCCATGATGGAGTTGTAGAAGGATGTCTTGTGCGGATTTCTGTGGTCGGAAACCAAACATGGTGTCTGAAAAAGTGTGATGTGTTTCGAGGTAAGCGGACAACCTGTCTCGCACCATACCCTCCATCAGCTTGCCGACACAAGATGTGAGGGCGATAGGGCGCGGGTGCTCCCCATAAATTGTATTGCCTTCCTTGGGAGTAAACGTCACTAATACCGTTTTTCATGCCGGGGGGGGGGGGGGGGGGAGGAGGAATCTCTCCAAGCCAGATATGGCTGAATCCAAGGAGGGTACGATAGGCTGCATCCGGATGGTTCGTCAGGGAACCTAAAGATCCCCGGGTGGTCGAAATTATTCCGGAGCTCTCCACTACGGCACCTTTTTTCTTGCTTTCTTCTCTCTGTCCATCCTTTTTCCGTACCCTTACGGCCACGATTCAGGTGTCGGCCTAGATGTGAGACCGATACTGCGCCATTTGCTTCGCCAAAAATCAATTTGAAAAATGTTTTGGAGAGCGGAAATGGCGCAGTATCTGTCTCACATATCGGCGAACACCTGAACCGCGCCTTAAGGGAAGGGATAAAGGCGTGAGTGAAAGAAGAAAGAGGATCCGCAGTGCAGGTGGCAGGATAATTTCGACCACTTGGGGATCTTTAACGTGCACTGCAATAGCATAGCACACGGGCGCCTTTGCGTTTCGCCTTCATCGAAACGCGGCCGCCAAGGGCGGGTTCGAACCGGGGAACTCCGGATCAGTAGCCGAATGCCTAACCATTGCGCCACCGCAGCGGGTAAAAAAAAATTCAATTTCAATTTTTCTGTAACATATATTATCCCTAACCGGGTAAAAGGACTCGAGCTTGGGAACCTCTGCAAAATTCCGCTAACGTCATGTAATGGAACACGTTGTCTTAAAATGGCTCCAAATGCACGCCGACGGGAAAGAAGATTTCCCCTGTCCATGATGGGTTTCGAGCAGCTCTCTCGACTCGGGACATCATGTGGCAGATAAAGCAAGACATTCGGGATCCAAATCGCATTAGAGCCACGCGTACCATCCTGGAACTCGATGTGAGTAAAGCGGCAACTCCATGACACTTCCTTGCGAATGTGCGGAGCGCCTGCGCACACAGCGCCGCGCCGCGCCGCGACGGGCGTCGAAAAAAAGGCATCAACCTGCATGCTTCCTGTACTGGCTCATTCCCCCTCTCGAGGCAAAGGAGAGAGTTTAAAGCGTGAAGAAAAGGGATTTGGGTGGCGCTGAAAGGACAACTTGAACAGCGAAAAAAGTTCCAGAAACCTAAAAGAGCTTCAAGTAATGAAGAAAGAGTCCAACCCCGCGGTCCTCCTATTGTTGAAAACCGGACCCCGCTTCGGACGCGCGCGCAAGCGCCCGAGTGCAGGCGCGGATATCTGACATGTACAGATATCTGCGCGACGCGCCTCACACATGCGCAGCAAGACTCCGTCGTACGCACATGCGCCTAGGCGCTCCGCCCATACGCCTACGATGCGTCCTTCGATTTCGGGTTTAAGGCCTTTGACAATGTGTCAAGCGCTTCCATCCTCTCCCACCTGTCACTGATGAATGTAGGTTAACGAACATACGACACATCGCCATCTTTGTGAGCCAGCGCACGACTACGCTGCATTTCGGGTATAAAAGTAGCGACAAAATTACACCAGGCGCCAGAGGAACCGCGCAAAGGCGCTGTACGTTCATCTTTTCTCCTTAGCATTACTATGAGTGGCCTCCAGCGTCTATTAGATGCTACCCCACATATGCACCATACTATATACGCCGACGATATCATCATATGAAACAACTCCCAATCCGATGGAGAGTTTGCAGAATCATTACAACCAGCTATCGACACGGTGCACTCTTTCGTGCAGGTAAACGGCTTCTGGTGCTCACCGGCTCAATCGGAACTCTCAGTTATCATGAACAAACAGGCCTCACAGGCAGCACGCGACCCTCGGAAACCCATCGAGTTGCACTGACAACCACGCGATACCCCGGTAGCCACATTCAGGGTTCTTGACTTATTGATTCAGAATAATACTCAAAACAAGGACGTGATCCGCCGGCTACGCGTCACGGCGCACCGGATAGGCGGGCTGGTGAGGCGCATTGCCATCCGTCGCAGGGGCATGAGAAAGAGCCACTTAATAGTATCATTAGAGCCAAGTCAGATCGACTGCTGCAGTTGAGAATATTGAACACGCTCGCTGAACTTATCGAAGCCCATAAGACGGCACAAGTGACCCGCTTGTCGTGCAGTGTTTCAGGAAGCATAATTTTTGAGAAACTCAACATCCACCCCGCTACTGAGGTATGTGCAAAATCACATTTATCAGTCGACATTACTAGTAGACTAGTTGCAAAACCAGTAGCCAAGAGTATGCGGCCAGGCAGACACGACACCTGCAGGAAAGCAAGGGCCCAGGAACTTGAGAAACAGTACGACAGCGAAGCACGAGCAGTGTGCGTGGATGCACCTCAAGACATCAAAGGCGGAATATACGTGGCGTATATGCCCACTTCAAAGCCAGCCCTCGGTAACGCTTGAACCTTTCACGCTATCTCTATATCCCAGGCAGAGGAAGTAGTTATCGCTCTGATCATCGCGGACCGTGCATCCAAAGTATTCTAAACGAATCAGATAGCGCAAGTCAAAATTTCGCCTAGAACTCGGTAAACGCGCTCGCACTGTGAATTCTGCGCAACCGAACTCTCCATCACAACATCAATCTCGTATGGGTTCGAGGATGACGATTTTTCGCTCACTGCCTACGCCGCAGACGCGGACACCGGCTTTTCTGCGACACGAGCTCCTTAACGCTGTCGCATTAAAAATATTCGTGGCGACACTAAGAAGCCATTCAAAATTCCGTCAAAAAATTGGTGAACGTGCTCGCAATGTGAGTTCTGCGCAACCGAACTCTCGATTTCAACATCAATCCCGTATGGGTTCCGGCGTGCGCGGTTGACTCAGGGAACGGGGGGTATACCACCTAACCCGATTTTTATCCAACCATTGGACAGGAGACCTCTATAGGAGACCCGCGCGGAGGCACCTCGCTTGTACGCGGAGATTGCAATCTTTTGAAGCGAAAAGCTCCACTAGGCTAGTCAACACGGCGCTTCGCGCGAGCCGGCGTATGTCGGAGCACGAAAGACGTCACGCACGGCGCAAGTGGCCGCCGCCGACTCTTTCTCTCTTTCTCGCTTCGTAGCGATTACTGCGCATGCGCCACTAATGGAACTGAACCACAGGTGTTCCCCACTCTTTTTCCCTCCCTTTTTTATCCACTACCCTCAGACGCCTATTAACGAAGGCAATTCTTAGCCCCTACCAAACAAAACAAGTGAGTCGACGGCGTTCATGGAGTTCTTTGGCGTCGAGAACTTGCAAGGGACGATCATTTTCACGGAAGAAAAGGCGGAAACCGGCTCCGTGGCTCAGTGGAGACCTCAATCTCGCTTCCATATACGTGGCTTGGTGTTCAACTGCAAAAGCCTGCTTTGATTGCGTTCCGCACATTTGATAGGCAGCGTGCCCTCCCTATCACCCTAGGTGATGGCATGCAGCGCTAACGCATTCTGGCCACATCTCGCTCTCACTACCGCCACGTGTACCAAAACACGAATGAGGCGTCCGCATATACAGGGAGCCAGCTATGCGCCTTTCCTTTCCACGAAGCCATCGCCGTCTAAAACATTGTCAACACCAACGCCAATGAACACAGTGAACGCCCACATCTTTCGCTTTGTATATCCTCAATTAGCTGAGCAAATCGACATTAATTTTTATTGCGAGCTAAAATGCACATATCCCGCCCCTATCTCTGACCTGGACAGGGTGCAAGCCACGACACTCAGACGCCAACAAACAAAGGCTATTCTTAGCCCCTACCGATTGTTAAATGACAGAGAATACGACCCTGCTTGCCCACACTACGGTGACGGGACGCACGCTCCCCAAGACCATATATTATGGGAATGCGGTAGCAAATTCCCTGCGACGACCCTCTTGCCAGCTCCCTCGGCACAAGGATGGAAAAAGGTCTTGGACAGTTCAAGGAAAACAACACAGTGGGCCCTCATCACGCGAGCTCAACATGCCGCCCCCGACTGCGGCCACCATCGACTTGACCCAGCCCCAACTGATCACTTTCATTTTGCGGAAACAAAGTTAAAACGACCACAACCACCCTCCTCGCCGCAGTGTCTAGACTGTTGCGACTGCTGGATGAATGAAAAGTGCACGGGCCTGCCCAGTGCCTCAAGATTTACCACAATCCCTGCCACGTACCGAGAGTAGGAGAGGTAAAGGGATGTGAGCGCTTAGAAGAACCAGCGCAAGAAAGGGTAGCGGACAAAAAAAGGAGGACGACTGATTTGCTCTGGTTCTTCTCAGATCATGGCTTAGCATCTAGCCCAAGAACAAGTTTTGTTGAGATGTGAGAGGAAAGATTGAAGGAAACGACGCGCGTCGCATCAACCGCGTGATCTGAAGCGACGACGACGGTGTAGCAACAGATGCCCCCTTTGACAAGGAGCTCTTGCCGCAGGGAGCCCTTGCCACATTGCATTAAGGGGCTGTGAGCTAGGAGCTCTCGCGTTGCCTGGCTGTTGTTTTATTGCGACTGAAGGAAGTATGGAAAAGAAAGTGCACGGGACTGCCCAATGGATCAAGCTGAGCCACAATCGCTGCCACGTGCAGACAGGAGGAGTGTTGAAAGACAGGAGCGGAAAGGCAGTCAAGCGCGTCGCAACAACCGCGTCCGTCAAAACGACGACGTTTTAGCAACAAATACATCCAGTGACAAGGAGCCCTCGCCAGATTGGTGAGAGCTCCTAGATCCCATTCCCGTAGGTCCAGGAAGCCCCCTCGCCTTCTGCGGCGCCCGTGTGCTGTGCGATGTCAGTGCACGTTAATGTTCCCCAGATGGTCGAAATTATTCCGGAGCCCTCCACTACGGCACCTCTTCCTTTCTCCTCCTTTCACTCCCTCTTTTGTCCTTTCCCTTACGGCACGGTGCACGGTTCAGGTGTCCAACGATATATGAGACAGATACCGCTCCATTTCCTTTCCCCAAATGCCAAATATTATTATTACGTCACGCGATTTCCAGCAGTTGCACGAGTGGCGTCGGCTCCGCAACGCAGCGTTACGTGACTCGATAGTTGCGAGGCGAGCGAGCGACGTCGGCTCACGCCCGCAGCTGCGATGAGGCGTGGATAGTTACGTGGCGTACCGTCCGAGGGAACATTTTAAGACGAATCTTTCTTGGCTCATGAGTGGCGTGGACTTAAGTTGTAGACGGAAGTTGTAGACGCAAATCCTCCGCACGAACTAACATCCACAAGTTGTGTTAAATAAAAAAAAATGTTAAAGTTGATTAAGCAGCAGTTCTTAAGCAACGTATATGTAATGAAATAAACCAGAAATTGAAAATGAAAATAAGAATAAATAAAAATGAAATAAATGAAATTATCGAAATGAGCAGTAAATAAAGCAAAAAATCAGAAAACAGGAAGAAAGCAGAAATAAGAGAAAATGAAAAATTAAGGTAGAATGAGGACAGGAAAAGGCTTTCGCATTTGCGCTCTTAGGCTGATTTATTTTTTCTTGCGTGAGAGTCACGGACGCATGAACCAACCAGCGACTGCGTCCTTGTGGCGCATCTCACGAGAAAATGAGCATTGCTCCGTTTTGTTTGGGGAATCATTCGAGTGCAATGGCCTGCTTTCTTTCGCATGTCAGGATGAAACAAGCTGTTCTGGGAAACGATGACCATCTGCGCAGATGTTAGACAGCTTTACCATACCGCGTACCGTGCTACCATTATCGGAGTACCCTGAGTCCGCTCGCAGTCAGTACAGATGCAGAAATCGGCTTGACGGCGTCAGATGATGCCAGGTAACGGACAGCTGCGTGCGCGCCTGCCGCCGCATCGGGACCAATCAGCGTGGGCGCACTGCCATTGTTCGGTCTCGCGAACACGGTATGCTAAAGGTGTCCAATAGTTTGCGAGTTCGACTCTCGCTCGAGCTTTTGCGGAAGCGCAGACCACCCTTATTACACCGATAGTGCGGTGGGGACCAAGTGTCCAGGATTTGTCACATTAGTTGGCGTTTGCTGAATTGGTTCTTAAAAAGAGTCTTTATTGTGCTGACTTTCGGCCACGCATACCTGAACAACCAGGCGGCGAAAATAGCAAGAAATGTTTTCGGCAGTCCACGTAAGACAGGATTCCTGCTTCTGTCGGCCGCGGTGAATTTAAAGCAGACAAAGAACCGTCTGTCGAGTCCCAAAGGTAACTGCATAATCTCGAGCAATGTAGAAGTCTGAACGCGGCTCCAGTCATTCTAGATAAAACTAACCGCCTTTCGCGTCAGCAAATGTTGTAGCCGCGTACAACCGGATTTGTGCAAGAACGAACAAATATCAGGAACTTTCGCGGGACGCCGTCCTATTAAAGAAAAGTCGATCCCATACTTATGAACGAAAGAAGAGGTGGGCGAAAAAAATTCGGCCGGGACAACTAAAGACTGATTTCGTGTATAATTTAGAAAGCTCTAAAGTCCCGCGGGTGTAATGTTTTGCCTGAGCCTTCTGTTCCGCCTCTGCCTCATTGCTTCCGCTTCACGTTGTCGCAACTCCGGATCGTTTTCACGACGTTGCCGAATTACCTTCGCTTCACGTTCCCGCAGCTCGACGTTGGCCGCACTCATCTGTCGCTTCATGTCCGCTTCCCGCCTGCGTTGTTCAACGTCTCAACCGTCTAAGACTAGCTTTCCGTGCTCGTACCGTGGCGGGGATCGTCTGTGGGGCAGCCCGTCTCTGCAGCAGTCGCGCAGCATTTCTCGGCTCCCGTGCCTTGGAGCCTGTAGCGTACGTAACTTCGTGGGCGCCCTAGTCTTCCTGTTGACGTAGACGCGGTCGCCTCGTAGGTCGCGTATGTTGATGTCGTCGCCGTTCCATCACACTGCATTGCACACACACCATCGACAAGGGAGTCTGAAGAGAGAGTGATGCGCGCGCGGCCGCGAAACCCTCGCTGGCGCGACTAAGTCATGCAGCAAGTTGTCTAATGCTGGCACATGCTGGGCGGCCGGCCCGACGGATCCAGACTCCCTCGCTGAAGCCCTGCCGACTTTTGCCGGCATCAAGAATTTTCATAAAGAAACAAAACGCTGTTGCCCGCTTCCCCACCCCCACCTCGAACAAGCGCAAGCCACCTTGCTCCGCAGATTGCAGACGCACTCAATTTTTAGCCACTCCAGGCTATCACTAATCACCGACGGGGAATACGACCGCACATGCCAAAATTGCAACAACGAACTCACCACTCAGCTAGGCGCACATCCTCTAAGTGATGATAAAATAACCGGGCACTGTGGGCCCTCCTGCCAGCCCCCTTTCTGGAAAGCTGAGACTCACTCCTCACCCAGCCAGACGAAACCACTCAACCTGCACTCATTCCGTAGGCCCGAGACGTTGCCCTCCCCCCCCCTCCCTGGGGGCCCCACAGGACCCGCCTTGCCCTAACTGCCGGTACCTGTGGTAATTAAAGTTCACTATTTTAACTTCTTGCCATCGACATGGCTCTGCGATGTTTTGTTCCGCGATTCCAACTACAAGCTTTGAAGTAATGGGACTTATAAAGCTTCCCCCGTGAAATAAAGTGCATGAATAGAGGTGCATGGCTATATTAGTGCTCATAAAATGGCTTTCTACCCACGATATCCAACACTTCTCTTCGAGGTCGACGTCGTTCGTTTCTTGTCAATCCATCATGAACAACTTCAGAGTCCTGTCGACATAGTCCATGAAATTATCTTGTACGACCTGAAGAAGCGGAGAAAACGTTTCACTCAGTCAACCGGTGCCGAATGGGTGCCCAAATACAGACCTGGTGTAGCTGGCTTGTATTCTGCGTGGCGTCGACGTCGATTGTGGTGTCAATCGTCAGTGCGCTACTCATCTGGAATGCGCAGCCGGGTATGACGTCGAGATTCTTCTGCGCATTGCGCGCTCTAAACAGGAGGGTGTAAGAATGAAATAAATTTTCATCTAGTACATAAAATGGAGTGAACTAGAGGACAGCTTACTCCATTTCTACTCTTTATCAGTAGTGTTGGTTGTTTAGACTGTAGGTATGCGAAGATGTAAAGTTTGTCCTCATCGGTCACATCCTGCAACACTGCGTTGAGCGTTGTCATGGCCTCCCTGCGATGTACGTGGTGGAAGGGTTTCACGGGCTTGCCCTTATAACGGCGATTTGTAGGCTTAGGCAACATACAGCAAGATCACTTCCGATGATCTGTGTTTGGTGTCAACGTAGATGAAGTGTATGACTTACATGCAGTTTTTCCACTTTACCACCTTCACGGTGCTATTGCAATGCCTACGGCAAGTGAGAGGTACAGTGCAATATCAGTACACGTTAAAGATTCCCAGGTGGTCGAAATTAGCCCGGAGCCCTCCACTAATGCACCTCTTTCTTCTCTTCTTCTTTAACTCCCTCCTTTATCCCTTCCCTTACGGCGCTGTTCAGGTCTCCACCGATATGTGAGAGAGATACTGTGTCATTTCTGTTCCCCAAAAACCAAGTTTCATTTTCCGATACATTGGCAAATTTTGGCCGACAGGCAATCTTACAATCGAATCCAGGATAACGAACATGGTCCTTTTCATTTAGGAGCGAGGGGTACGCCACAAGGCATGGTGCTGGCTCCCCTGTTAATCAATCTGGCTATGGTGCCCCTACCGGTACAGCTGTCCGTTGTCGCCAGTATGCAGCATGCTCTTTATGCCAATGACATCACCCTGTAGGCCGCGCAAGGCGCCCTCGGAGACACTGGGGCCAACATACAGGAGGCGGCGACCATAGCGCACCGTTATGCTTGCCGCCGCGGCCTCCAATGCTCTCCCGAAAAGTCTGCATTTGTGCAGATCTGCCCCTCACCATGTGTCCAGCCAAAATTACATTGTCTCTTCAGGCAGGTCCAATCCCTGAAAATATCGAACACGGGGTACTGGGCTCTTTATACATCAACACAGGCAATGAGAAACGACTTTGGCCAAACTTCATAATCCGGGGACCAGGCAGGACGCATGGTCCACCGGGTTTCTTAAAGCGCGATGTTACGATGCAAAGACGCCTTGCTACTGAGGTATGCATTTGTAACCAGTCCAATACTATATTTGACTCCGTACCTCAACTCGTAGTGATCCTCTGAAAAATTATTAAGCGGGCTCTGGTCCACCCCGCAAACACCTCCACCAGCGCCTCCAGGCGCTGTGCATGAACACATTTCGCGAGCTCCGGGAAGTCCACTTGACCAGCCAGTATACGCGTCTCTCGAAGACATCGTCGGGTCGCCGCCTCCTTGCCAGACTACACATCCATTACACCACTATCATGGAAGAGCGCGTACATGTTCCATCCCAGTGAAGATGCGCCCGCCACGTGTGAGAGAGAGAGAGAGAGAAACTTTATTGTTGGAGAGGAAGTCGGGGCACGTCCCTGGGTTTCCGCACGACCCCACTGCACTCCAGTGTTTATGTCCCTAAGGTCCATAACACTGGCAGCCCGGCTCGTGGCGATTGTCTGCACGGCCGGGTCCTCCGAGCGCAGTAGGGTCTCCCAGTCCTTCCAGGTCTTGAGGTCCTCTAGGCCGCGCGGGGGAGGGTCCGCCGGGCAGAGGGAGAGGATGTGGAGGGAAGAGGCGAATGGTTCTGGGCACAAGGTGCAGGCAGGAGTGGGGAAGGAGGGGTGATAGTGGGCTTGAGTCAGGGCTGAGGGGAGTGTGTGTGTCTGTAGTTTGCGCCATTGTTGCGCGTTTGTTATCTAGGGAGGGGTGGGGCGGGGGGTAGAGCTGGCGCCAGGCTCTGTAGGCCTGCGTCATCTCGCTGAACGAGTGCATTCGCTCCCTCGCGAATCCCCGATCCGAGGCCACCTGAACCCGGTTTAAAGAACCTCGGGCTAAAAGGTTGGCGGCCTCGTTTCCGGGATTCCCGGAGTGCGCAGGCACCCATATAAGCTCTACATGGAGGGATGGGGGTGCATCGGGCGAGCCCAGTATGCCAAAAGCAGGGACGTGGACTCGGCCTCGCGCAAAATTTAGAATTGCAGTCTTAGAGTCTGTTAAAATGTACTGGGCTTCCGTGCGGGTGATGGCAATTGCGATGGCGGCTTCATCTGCAGCCTCTGGTGTGGTGTCAGGGGGGAGAGGTAGTGTGATTAGGGCGGATGAAGAGCAGTCCACCACGGCTGCGGTTGCTTCGCCACCCGTGCAGGCGGCGTCCACCCATACGGCGTCCGGCTCGGAGCCGTACACTCGGTGGAGTGCCTTCGCACGGGCTCTGCGGCGCTGCTCATGGTGGGAGGGGTGCATATTTTTTGGCAGTGGCTTGATGACCAGCTCTCGGTGAAGGGATCGAGGAATGGGGAGGAGGGTTGGGTCGTTGGCCGGTATTCTGATTCCGAGGGAGTCCAGGATATACCGTCCTGTGGAGGTTTGTGTAAGCCTTATGTATTGGGTCTGTCGATGGGTCTCCACGAGTCACACGTTTGCCCTCTTCCCGCGAACATGAACTGTAAGGACCATAATGGCCGGCGCCTGGCGCGGGCGGAAACCAGGTCCCGCCACTATGGATCGAAACCCGGCGTATTCTACGTAGATGCCTGGAGATCGGTTGGCGCCAGTGCGAAAAATATTCGTCGTCTGAAGAAGACATTCGTAAACGTGCTTGGATAGAGCCAAGATTTTTTTTACCATTACTCTGAGATTTTTCCCTGTGAGATTTATCCGCTGTTATTCGAAAGCTAACGTAAAGTTGTAGTATACTCGTTCAACTCGAAAACTAATACAAGGTAATTTTTATACAAAGGAAAAATTGTTGCAGCCTTCATCGCCTTCTATCGTTCTCACGTGCCTTCGCTTCTTTAAAACAGAATCAATATGCTGTTTTCTTTCCTTTTCTCAGCCTTAGATGTTTGGCCGCTTCGGCGACGCTCGGCCAGCATCATGCATTTCAGGCGTCATGCGATAAGAGCCGTATGCCCAGATACCTCCATCAGGTATAGCACCCTGCCACGGGCAACAGTCGCGCTGCAGCCGACCTTGTTCATCCATCGCACGCTTGAGAGCAGCACAGTAACTGAGCAAAGTTCCCTCACGTGGCATTTTTCAAATTGACAGGCTTTCTTTGGAAGGTGGAAAAAAGGAGCAGGTGAGACATGTCGTGTAGGAACCAATTTTTTTAGGTTTCTGAAGGTTCTCTTCAACTTTGCGTATAGTACTTGGGGTATGCAGTGAATACTTAAAGTAATGAATTAAACAAAGCAAAAGGTCTAGTTAAGGGGAAAATAAAAACATTGGCTGAAAACTCTAGGCTAGTGCCAACATTATGCACTCAAATACATTCGCGTACGAAGTCCCTTTCATTTTTAACACCATGGCTCAAGTTTTGTGGGACCACCTGTATATTGGATATTGCCGAGACATGGCGTTTTAAATTTCCCCATTTTTTTATGCATGGCTAGTGTGAACGTTGTTCCGTACAGTTATAGCTGGCTTACACTAATTTTCCTTTGGTTTAATTCATGGTTGCGTCTAATCAATCGGTAAAATATTCCAAAACTATTTTGTTATTTCGCAATTCACATAAACAGATGGCTAGTCGTCGTTCGCCGAAGACGGATTTGTTGAGAACCGCGTGGAAGTGTTGTCGACGTCATTTTGGCGCTGTTGTCTTTTTGAAATGTCGCAATTATGCCATGTTTAGACACCGAATGCATTCCAACATGCCTTCTGACCTCTGCAGTTTTTCTGAATGGCACAAGCTTCTCTTGGAGTCTCATATGACGACGTGTGATCTATATTATCTCGGTAATCATAACCCTCTTCTAAATCAGCCTGACTAATCCTAGTTAAGGACAACAGCTTCTTCTACCATATCATTCACATTAATCGTGTCCTTTGACCACCGGAAACTACTTAATCTCATCTGTCCAACTGATTTTCTGCCACCGTCTGTTTCGCTTGCTTCCTCCTGCGATCCATTGCTACCACTTATGAACATGCATCGGTTATCTGCCTTCGCATCACATGTACTTGAAATTACGTTTCTTCTTGATTTCAAATACGCTATCATTTAGCCCAGTTTGTTTGTCTGGAGACTGCAAACAGGAACATTCTTCAACCTATACATTCTACACAAAATGTACCCTACACAATTCAGGGACACATGCCCGCGGTGCGGGCCAACCCCCGCGCTATACCACATTACATGTGAGTGCAAACGCAGTTATGCATTCCACAAACTCAAAGCCCCGAGTGCGGGTCAATGGGAGGGTCTGCTTACCAGCAGCGAGCTCACAGCCCAAAGGGCACTTGTGTAGCACGCTTACGAAGCAGCAAGACTCAGCGGAGTCCTGGAATAGGGGCCCGACCTTGCGAAGAGGCCAGATGTCAACGATGAACACGACGGCCCACCGCTAATCTCATTGAGATTTCAAAAAAATGTTTTTCTCTCTCTCTCTCTGGACAATTATCATTTCTTCCTATGTCTTAACGGTGCATCTATCATGTTGATTTACATGGCCGGCTGTGCTGCCCGCAGCCTAACTCCAAGGCTTTTCGTAAGTATAGGCAATGTTTCCGCTTCTTATGTAAGTGAGGGAAAGATAAAATATTTAATGCTTTCGTCGTGAAAGATACTGAAAATGAGCTCTTCCAGACCAGAGAGTTGCTGCTAAATACACGAGGCAAAATTAAAAAATTTTTATTTTCTTGGTTATTTCTATTGCGCGGCCATAATGAGCGGCTGTCTGCCCTTAGTAGATACATTCATGTTTCGCGTACAAAAATAAGACACTCTGTCCTTACGAGAGTAGTGAAAAAAACTTTGTACATCTCTTTAGTACTTTCAAGGGCCACCTTTCTACTTTGCCTGTCTGGGTACTCGATCTTGCTTTGCTATCAGACCCCAAAAAAACTTATCAATGCACTGTGATCAGCCCATCGGGAATTGCCCGACTATTACCGATCAGCTTGTATCGCTAACTCTTCTCAGTCCTTGGTCCTGAATACATAATTTTAGAATCGCCTACTGCCAGCCTCAACTGAGTAATACTCCAAACAGCTGAATGCCGTCACTAAACCATTGAACATGCCGTGCTTAAAGAAATTAAGTTTCGAGCTATTTTTGTTGGATGAACACAAACCACGCAGGAACAGATGGCAAGTCGCGTCTTCTTCTAGGCTGCAAAACTTGCCATTAAAGAAATTTTCTTTTCATTCGTGGTGAACCACCTAGCTTCGCTACATGCATTGTAGACGTTCAGGTTCACTGATCTGCAATTATACAGGTTTCAATGACTGAATGCAACCTTCGCATGATAAGCTCAGGATTATTTCACCCACGTAGCAGTTGAGGATTTGCGCTATAAATCTATTGGTCTTTAATTCCAATGGTTTAAAGCAGCAATCCACATGTCTAAACAACTGAAAGTTAATGTGAGGATGTAAGAGGCAGACACAATGTTTTTCAATGTGAATATGAGACGAGTGTGACGAAGAATTCTGCAGTCCATCAAGTCCACGATGCTTCAACCCCTCAGTGATAAGGGCACTCGACTGCTGCGCCAGAGGACCCTGGATAATCCAGTCGGCTAAGGCAGCGTTCCGATGGAGCCAAAATTCGAAAGGCGTACGTGTGCTGTGCGATGCCAGTGCAGTTTAGAGATCCACAGGTTGTCTAAATTATTATGGAGCCCTCCACTACGAAAACACTTAATAATAATAATAATAATAATAATAATTGGTTTTTGGGGAAAGGACATAGCGCAGTATCTGTCTGATATATCGTTGGACACCTGAACCGCGCCGTAAGGGAAGGGATAAGGGAGGGAGTGAAAGAAGAAAGGAAGAAGGCGGTGCCGTAGTGGAGGGCTCCGGAATAATTTCGACCACCTGGGGATCTTTAACGTGCACTGACATCGCACAGCACACGGGCGCCTGAGCGTTTTTCCTCCATAAAATCGCAGCCGCCGCGGTCGGGTTCGAACCCGGGAACTACTGACGAGCACTACTGACGACATCATCGATGCCTTGGAGGTTGTTACCTGCCCCGCAGGGGTCAAGTCCCTCCAGCAAATTGGAGGAGCAAAGTTCGGCGTTGCGGCTGCTTCGGACAGCGCAGCATCAAAGATCAACAACAGGTGAGCCATTCTTCTTAACGGAGTTTCGCTACCTGTAGTAAGTGTTGGACCCGAGATTGTTCACGTCTCACTCTTTAGAGCACCTTTATGGGTGGTTGACGCTTAAGTCGCGGCAGCTTTATCAGCGTACGGTAACGTATAGCAAGTGCATCAGCCTGTTTTCAAGGGCCGGCCTGGAATCGGCGCTGGCATAAGAGTGGCGAAGATTGAAATGAAAACCCCGATCACAAACTTTATCTCGGTCCAAGGTCACACTGTTCTGTGTGAATACCACGGTGTGCAAAAGTTGTGTTCAAGATGCCGCCTTGCCGGCCACATCGGATGAGATTGCCAACACCCCCCCCCCCCCCCCCCCCCGCTGCGCGAGGTGCGGCGTTTTCGGGCACGCCACCGAGGTGTGGAAGAGCCAAGCCGGAGATGCGCCGGGGCCCACGCCACTGTCGACTCTGTACGACCACGATCTTTCGCGGCAGCCGCGGCTGCTGAAGCGCAGGTCGTATCCACGCCTGCTACAGATGCACCAGGTGACACCACCGGGCGCGATTCAGATCAAGCTTCCTGCCCTGAAGATTTGGTTATCGATGAGAAGATAGGCGAGGAAGATGCACACGCAACCGAGGACACCGATGAACCACAAGATAAATTCCCTGCACTCCAGACAACCACATCAGACGAGTCTAGCGGAGAGAGCACAGGCGGGAGCACTCCGCAACTGGCGCTACAACTTCCCCTACAAGCAAAGCCAGCACCAGCTCCAGCGGTGGCAGCAATCAGGACTTCGCCGATCCACGTCGCCAGTCAGCTGGACGTGACACACGTGCAACAGGACGCGACACCCCGACCGCCAAGCATGACATGCCGGCTAGTGTCGCACAGAACGCGCGCATGAGCAGACTTTTAACCGACTCACGGAAAATGGATTGGAAACATTCACTCGGCCCCCTCGTTGGTTCACCAGAGGGTGACGATGCCATGGACTACGACCGTAAAACCATGAAACGGTCACACCCCGAGACGACCGACAGCGACAGCTCGCCTAACACAAGTTAACCGCACAAGATCCCTAGTGGCCCGACGCAGTCTGGGCATATATCCCCTTAGAATAATGGCTTTAGTTTTGTTTTTCCTTTTTTTTCCTTGTTTCGAGAATATTCGCGTGTTCTATTCTTACAGTGGAGGCGGTCCATTTTCTCTCTCTGAATACTAGGGGCTTTAGAAACCTAGCAGATAAGCAGAGGGAGACAGTGGGCTTTGCCAGAGCACACGGCGCGTATATTCTTTACCTACAAGAATGCAACTTTAGTTCCCCGTATGATGTTCAGTCCTTTTGTTGACGCTTTTGTGGGATGCCTTTTTTACACTTAAGGATTCTTTTATGTCTGGCGTTGGAGTTGCCTTTCTCAAGTCACATTTCTCCGTGGTGCCCACAGCAAGTACGGCTTTGATGGTTGCACTCTATCCGTGGATTTTAACCTTTATGGAAGGCGAGAGAGAGCGCTTGTAGTGTACGCTCCAGCCCAACGTTCGTTTAGATCTCAGTTTTTTTTTATTCTCTCCATTCTTTCATGCTACATGGTCATCCAACCTTTATAGCAGAGGATTTTACCTGCGTCGAGGATTCCTACAGGGATGTAAGCGGTCGCAAGCAAGGCCGGCCGTATACTGGTGTCCGAACTTTAAAACAGCTCATCCATAACTTTAACCTTATAGACCCATGGGTCGAACTACATGGTAACGAGTTTGCTGCCACATGGCAACGGGGCTCGAACATGAGCAGGCTCGATCCGATCGTTTCTACTTTCTGCCAATTCTCGCTACCCATGTCACGAGTTGCGATGTCCTGGTTTTTCCGCCAGATGTTCCGCGCATAACCGACCATTTCCCAGTATCTGTGAGGCTGCACTTTCGTCAGCCCGCCCCAGCCATAACTTTTTGTAAAATGATCATGACACTAGTGCATGACCACGAAAGTACGGTCCTCCGTGCAGTCATCCCGCACAACCACGCAGCTGGGACGATTTAAAAGCTAGTTAGCGTGACAAGCTGGCCAAAGCTAGCAGAAATAGAAAGTTCCGTTTAAGTGCATAAATTGACGACACCCTTCGAAGGGCACGCATTGTGCAGCGTGTTGCTCCCCTCACTTTTACAACGCAGGATTACCTCAATCAACTACAAGCGCGCTATGAACCCCTGCTCCGCCTCAGCTCCCGAACTGCAGCACAAACCTATATTAGTGGTAGACCAGTCGCGGACCCTGCTGCACTTCGCCGCGTTCGCTACGGTTCCGTAGAGGGTCGAGCAACCATCCCGTTTGTCGAACTTCCGAATGGTGAACAGTCAGATAGCGCTGAGAAAATCAATGCTGTCTTTACTGAACATTTGACAAGCCTCTTTACAGCTGAGCGCACAGGCATAAGCGATCTAAGTGCAGCTGTTCGTGAATTTTGCTCAGGCATAGCTTGCATACCTGAAGACCACCTCGACAGCCTATGTAATCCAGTCACGCTGGAAGAGCTTCGCCTGGTTTTCCAGGAGGTGAACGCCTACGCTGCAGCCGGTCCAGACGGGCTACCACTTGCTTTTTACAAAACGTTCTTCACGGAGATACTTGTGCATCTTTTGTCCATGCTCAATGCCCTTCTTGTCGAAGGGTTTTGGCCGGAATCGTTTTGCGAAAGTCGTATAGTGCTCCTTCTAAAGAGTGGTGGTGTGCCGTCCGATCAAAATGCATGGAGGCCTATCTCCTTCCTGAACTCCGATTATAAAATACTAGCTGCAATACTAGCCCATCGCATAACGTAAGCGTTTCCTGACATAGTAAGCAATGCTCAGACATGTTGTGTGCCCGGACGCACAAATTTTTTGTCACTAGATTTAAACCGTGACTTGTTCACTTTTGCTACTCTCACGCAGGTTTTGGGAGCTTTGGTTTTCCTAGATCAAGAAGAAGCCTTTGACCACGTTGAGCGTGAATACCTTTTCACCTGGGGATCTTTAACGTGCACTGACACGCACAGCACACGGGCACCTTAGCGTTTTTCCTCCACAAAAACGCAGCCGCCGCGGTTCGAACCCGATCACGGCGGCTGCGTTTTTATGGAGGAAAAACGCTAAGGCGTCCGTGTGCTGTGCGGTGTCAGTGCATGTTAAAGATCCCCAGGTGGTCGAAATTATTCCGGAGCCCTCCACTGCGGGCACTTCTTCCTTTTTTCTTTTACTCCCTCCTTCATCCCTTCCCTTGCGGCGCGGTTCAGGTGTCCAACGATATATGAGATAGATACTGCGCCATTTTCTTTCCCCCAAAACCAATTATTATAATTATTATTATTTTCATAGTTCTAGACTGCTTTTGCTTCCCAAGGCGTCTGATAGACGTCTTGAGGTAGTTGCACACCGACTTAGCAGCAAGCCTCGCAGTGAACGATCAGATAAGCGACCCCATTCCAGTGAGCCGTGGAATACGCCATGCAGGGTTCCCCACTGTCATCAATTATTTTCGTCCTTTGCGTAAAACCGCTGTTGCAACAAATTCAAATTTGCAAGTCGATACGGGGCTTTCTTCTCCCAGGCATGGGCGAGGTTAAAGTTGCAGCTTATGCTGATATTTCTCTGTTTGTTAGAAACATTGACAGCTATAGAGCGTTTATGAGCCTCTTTCACACTTACAGTTGCCTGTCAGGTGCACGTCTCAATCCAGCTAAAAGCTAGGCTTTACGCTTTGGATCTTTTAATGACCAAATTGCCGATGATATCCAATGGGTAGGTGGCGTATAATTTCTTGGTGTCACGTTCCTCGCCTTCGGTGAAGTAGCCCGAGCCACCTGGAATGAAATAAAACGCAAGGCTGATCCGCGTATCGAAGTCGCAAAATCATTCGACCTACCTTTCTCTGAACGAGCTTGCCTTATCAGAACAAGCCTAATATCTTCCTTATTCTACGTCGCCAAAAAGCGCGCCCTCCTCGCCGCGTGCTCCAGAGTCGCTCGGCGTTCGCACGGGGAGTCAGACGTGCTGGTCGTCGGCTTCGGCGATTTTCAGCCGGAGCAGCGGAAGTTTCCGCCTGACCCTAGCAAGATCATCCCCAACGTGCACCGAAAGCTGTCGGGAACATCTGGACACCAGTTTTTTCCAAGGTGGGCCTGGTTAAACCCCCTTTTCGGGCAACACATGGCCCGATCGGGCCGGTGGCGCGGCTAGGCCTAACGGCCGAACCGGTACCCGGCACATCGGGGCCTCTGGCCACTGACGCCAGTATGGCTGCTACGCAAATCTCCTGCCGAGGCTACGACCCCGAGAACATGCACTGGACAACGGTTCACCCAGCGGAAACCGCAGGCCCAGTTTCGGCAACGGTTACCCCAGCGGCAACCGGAGGCCCAGCTTCGGCAAGATTTCGCAGCGCCGCGTTGAACGCCGCAGTGCTGCGCCGAGCGCAAGACCAAGCCTTAAAGCCGGCGTCCGTAGACGCGGCCGGCGTTCACGCCGGAAACCAGCAGTCACCCGCCCCGCGCGCGGCGGGCCGCAGTCGGCGACTGCTCACGAAATGGAAACCGCCTGTTATTCCCAAGCCTGCTCCAGACGACTACGTCGTCGTCATCAAGCCCCGGACCCGCGTCTCGTTGTACGAGACTTTCCAGGAGACCGGCTACGGCCGGGCGTTCACGGCTCTCCTGGGCGCGCAACCCGCAACAGATCTTACCATAATACCGGTAAGAGAACAAAACCTCATTATTGTTCACACTGCGAAACCTGAGCTAGCCGACCGTATCATCGGCGAATTTGAACTTAATGGACCCGACGGGAAGGTCCCCCTTGTGGGGCACCTGCGCCAAGACGACAAGGACGTCTGCTACGGCGTCATTACCGTCCGTAACTCTGAAACTACGGACTCGCTCTGTACTAGGCTCCAATGGCGCTTCGGCACCATCGTGGAAGTGCGAAAATTTGGGACATCCAACAAAGCGAGACTGACTTTCGCCGGAACAGAGAAGCCACGTTTCGTGCACTACGACTCGGAGCTTGTACAAGTTAGGCCTTACCAGCGAACCATTCCAGCCTGCCGACATTGCGGTGTGGTCGGCCACCGCGTGGACGCCTGCCCCGGCCAGAGGCTGGACCGGTGCGGCCTGTGCGGACAGCAGGCTCTACTCGTTGAGGGGGAGCGGGCCCATCACCAGTGCAACCCAAAGTGTTCAGTGTGCGGCGCGGCCCATGCCACGGGGGGCCCAGCGTGTACTGCTAAATATCGCGCTATCCAGCCCACGCAGGCCGAGCGTGGGCGTAAATCGAAGCGAAACCGACGCAAGCGTGGCAAGCGTCGCCCGGACAAGCTGAAGGCCAAGGCTGCCGACCAAGCCATGGACCAGCCTGTGAATTCCTCTACTGGGAGCCAAGGGAAACCTCCAGCTGCGCCACCGCCGCCTCAAGCCGGTGCAGCGAAGCCCCTCGGACCTCCACAAAACGGCGGCTCCAAGACGTGGGCAACCGTTGTCAAGCAACACTCCCAGGTGAGCGGCGCCGGCAGG
This sequence comes from Amblyomma americanum, assembly GCF_052857255.1. Classification (NCBI taxonomy): domain Eukaryota; kingdom Metazoa; phylum Arthropoda; class Arachnida; order Ixodida; family Ixodidae; genus Amblyomma; species Amblyomma americanum. The sequence goes on from NC_135507.1 coordinate 72,885,750, forward strand.
GCAGCTTCTCCCTTCGCTCCCCCTTCCCAATCCCAACAACGGCCAATCTCTGCCGAACAAAAAGAAATATCTGCTCTCCGCGAGCAGGTTGCAAATTTTCAAAAGCGCCTCGCAATAGCGGAGGCCCGCCAAAATTCCCCCAACCACACCTCTGCCTCACCCGCAGCAGAGGCAATGGAAAGCGACGCAACCCCTTCAGGACAGGCTGCGCATGCCCTCACGGCACTCGAGGCGAGAGTGAGCGCGCTCGAAACTCAAGTTAACAACAGAATATCCGCATTGGAAACGCAAATCAATGCCACACTTACGGCGGCACACAACAAAATTAGCCACCTTGCGGCATCTATCCCGAACCTCATAACCGCTCAGTTCGCTCAACTCACCCGCGCTCCCAAGCGCGCTGGCCCGCTCAAAACCTCCGCAGGCCGGCAGCTCAAAGCGTCTAGGCGTCGAATCGCCGGAGAAGAAGAAGAGGTCCCCTGTGCCATCCTCAGTATAGAGAACGCTCCTCTCTTTGGAGCCACTGGCTCTCAAGCCTCCTCTCTCCAAACTCACAACTCTACCCTTGATCATGGCGGGCGCCCCTAGAAATAGGAAGCATCCGCGAAGCAATTCGATCCCTATTCAAATTGTACAGTGGAACTGTCGCGGATTCAAGGCACGCACAAAGCGAGCCGATCTACGCCTTTTCCTTACAACGTTCCCAGAATTACCTGCTGTGGTGGCCCTTCAGGAGCCAGGAAATGGCGCCACCCTTGCCAGTTACACGGTGTACCAGCAGGATGCGCATAGCTGCCTCTGCGTACATAAAAATTACACGGCCTCCCAGGTTGACCTGGATCTTAGCGCTACTTTCTCCTATGTAATGGTGACGATCCTTCCGCTACGCAAACAGGACCCCCCATTGCACATACTCAACATTTACTGTCCCCCAAAGCTACCAAATGTTACATTCGCAGATATCTTCAGCCGGGCTTTGAAGGTCGCGAATCGGGATCCCCTAATAATCGTTGGGGACTTTAATGCTCCCAGCACCTTATGGGGGTACACACGTGAAGAGAAACGCGGACGCAAGTTGGCGGAGCTTGTTTCCACACTGGGCCTTACTCTTCACACGGATCCCGCGCAACCCACTCGTATAGGTAACTCCGTTACACGCGATACGTGTCCGGACCTCACCTTTACGAAAAATATTCGCTATGCAGATTGGAGGAACACCGAGGACTCCCTCGGTAGTGACCACTGCATAATTACCACTACAATCCATACCAAGCCACTCACAAGACCACAGGCCAATGCAAAACTACCCGACTGGACCAAATGTAGGAACAGTTACACCAATCCTCAATCGATAATGGACCAAGGATACTCAACGTGGTCCCAACACCTAGTATCCCACTTGAAATCAGTCGAGCAAAATGTTCAACTCTCAGAGGCGAGCCCGGCGGTGGATAACCACCTCCTCCACCTCTGGGAGGCACGACACAGCCTAGTCCGCCGCTGGTGTCGTCAAAAACACAATCGGAAACTCAAAATTCGAATTGCGGATATCACCCAACAGGCGGCACAATACGCGGCCCAACTCGCCGACTCCAATTGGGTGCACCGATGCAACACTGCAGCTCGGCAAATGTCGAGTCGGAGTACGTGGCGCCTCTTCCGCGCTCTTATTGATCCGGCACAAACCCGTACTGAGACACAAAAACAGCTTCAAAGGGCTATACATAACTTCACTGGAGACACGGCCAAACTGGCCGATGCGCTCCGTGACCAATATTTGAATATACACCAGGATCCCCGTGGTCAGGCGTACTCGTATGCAGGTTCCGAGAACGCGGATTTGGATCAACCGTTCCAGCTCCATGACCTAAAAGCGGCCCTGGCTAAAATGAAGCGAGGTACAGCACCAGGCCGGGACAAGGTGACGGTAAAGCTTATTGCCAACCTCCCAGATCCCGCCTACGAAACTCTCCTCGATTACTTCAACACTATCTGGATTGGAGGCACACCACTCCCCATAGATTGGAAAACGGCACTAGTAACTTTCATCCCCAAGCCAGGTAAAGCCATTAACACCGACAACCTCCGGCCCATCTCCCTCACTTCGTGTGTGGGGAAGCTGATGGAGACTATGGTCCGCGACAGATTGTCGGCTTTCCTGGAACAACAAAACATTTTCGCAGACACCATGTACGGTTTCCGCCCACACCGGTCCGCACAAGATGTCCTGTTGCAACTTCACAAGGAGATTCTCGACCCCGTCGAGCACCCCAGCAATGATAAAGTAGTCGTCGCACTTGACCTGCGGGGGGCTTTCGACAATGTGACCCACGAGATCATCCTATCCCACTTGTCGCAAACACATTGTGGGCGCAATACTTTCAATTATATCAAACAATTCCTTACAGATCGCCAATCCTATATCCGGCTACAAGACACAGAATATGGCCCATATCAACTTGGTACACGAGGGACCCCACAGGGAGCTGTCCTCTCGCCATTACTATTTAATCTGGCCATGATGAAGCTCCCTACCCAGCTGGCGGAGGTCGCCGGTGTGCAGCACGCTCTGTATGCGGACATCACCCTCTGGGCAACACAACAATCGGTTGGAGACATCGAGACCAACCTGCAACAAGCGGCAGCTATAGTGGACGAATACGCTCGTCGCTGTGGTCTTGAATGCTCCCCGAGCAAATCTGAATTTGTGCACATACGCCCCAACTCAAAGTGCACAACCAAAATTGCCCTTTCCCTACTTAGCGGACCGATACCTGAACACGCGGAGATCCGGGTACTGGGGCTTTTCATTCATCATAGGCGCAAGATAGACACTACCCTAAACAAGTTACGTAAGGTGGGGGACCAGGTGGGTCGGATGCTCCGCCGGGTGTCCAATAAAAGGGGGGGACTACGATGCAAAGATGCCCTGCGGCTGGCCAATGCATTCGTGACCAGCCGGTTTTTATATTCGGCTCCCTACCTCCACCTACGCAAATGCGATGAGAATGCCTTAGAGGTAGTTCTCCGCAAGATTTATAAGAGAGCGCTCGACCTCCCCATAACGACGTCCAACAAGCGTCTCCTCGGTCTGGGGATGACCAACACCTTTGGGGAGTTACGAGAAGCTCATCTTAACAATCAATACTTGCGCCTAAGCAAAACACCTGCGGGGAGCCGCCTTCTAACCCGCTTACACATTTCCTACGCAACACATACAGAAGAACGGGTCCGCATCCCTGAACCCTGGCGCTTTGCACTCCAGGTGCGACCCCTTCCGAAGAACATGACTGCAGACACCCATGATGGTCGCCGTCTCGCGCGGGCGGAGGCTATTTCTCAACAATATGGCCACAAGCCAGGTGTCTTCTATGTGGATGCGGCCGGCCCGCACCATGGGGGTTGGTACACGGCGGCCGTCATCCACCAAAACACTACAGTTCAGGGCCTTACTTTCCGTGCCCCAAACATTACATTTGCGGAAGAGATCGCCATTGCACTGGCCGCCGCAGATCCAGAGTCCCGAGTCATTATTACGGACTCCAGGGGCGCCTGCCGCAATATTGAGCAAGGGTACATTCCAGACCGTGCTTTCAAAATTCTCCACGCATGCGATTACACAGGGTTTTCGACCCATCGTACCATCGTGTGGGCTCCGGCTCATGCGGGTCTTGAGGGGAACGAGGCAGCCGACGCTGCCGCCCGCGCGCTTACTCACCGGGCGTCGCCTCATCCGCAGCCTGATCCGGAATTCAATTTCAATCCGGCCATCACCTTTAAAGAGATCACCTCTCTTTATCAAAATTTTCATGGTCTCTATCCCCCTCCCTGTAAAGGCCTCACCAGGGTGGAGGAGCGCTGGCTTCTCCGCCTCTATACCAATACTGTACTGTGCCCGGCAGTACTTAAGCACTTCAATTCTTCTTTCTCGGGCGCGTGCCCACACTGTGAGGAGGAGTTTTCGGACACCTACCACATGGTGTGGGCATGCCCTTCCAATCCTGCCTACCCACCCCACCTCCACCCCACTCGAGAGGCCTGGGAAGCTGCCCTGCGCGGCTGCTCCGAACTCCATGCCCAACAGGCATTGGTAGCTAGAGCCCGAGCCGCTGCGGAAGCTACAGGGATCCCGGACTAGGGCTCCCTCCTAGTGTTTGTAAGGGACGGGCCCTTCCGGCTCGCCCCATCGACCTCTCACTGTAAATAGAAATAAAAGTTTTCCTCCTCCTCCTCCTCCAGAGGCTTGCCACAGCGTGTGGATCTTTCTTCTGGGGTGGACACGCAGAGAGCGTTGCAAGAGGTTTTGTTCGCCTGCCCACCGACATGGGTGGCTTCAGAATCCAGGATCTTGAAGTTATGTGTCGTGTATTGTTCTTAAGGGCCATGTGGGACCTTATCTCAGCCACGGCGTACCGAGGAAGAGCCTTCACCGCCAATTTGATGAGAACATCGTGTCGCAACTGAAAAGTCGCCAGCTTTCTTTACATATGTCGGAAATCCTTACATTTTCTTTAAGGTACACTTCCTGATTGTGATTTGAATGAACGAAGGAATGAAAAACTTTATTGATTCCTTTAGGAAGTAGTAGCGGTAGAGGACGAAGTCTTCGTCTTGAAGCTTGGGTCCTCCTTGGCCGTGGGTGGGCCCCTAGTCAAGGGCTGCACTGAGTCGGGCCACCTCGCTTGCCTGTGCTATGAGGGCCCTTTGGACCCCTAGCTCGCAGCTGGTGAGCCGGCTCTCCCATTGCTCCGCACTTGGTGTTTTGTGTTTGTGGAATGCTTGATTTTTTCCGCACTCCCATGGGACATGATATAGTGTTGGTTTTGCTCCGCACCACGGACAGTTGGCGCTATACTGTGTGGGGAACATCTTGTTTAATATGTAAAAGTTTGGGAAGGAGCCTGTTTGCAGTCTTCGCCATCCTGTGGCTTCCTCCTTAGATAATGCTTTATTTGGTGGGTGGTATTGGAATCTTAGCCCCTTATATAGGTTTAATAATTCCGAATAGCTTTCCCCGCAATTAATCTGGGGCCCCTCCGGGGTTAATGATGTTCCTGCTCGGCTGGTCATTCCTCGAGCTAGGTTGTCTGCCCCTTCGTTGCCCCTGATCCCTGCGTGACTCGGTATCCAGATTATGTTGTGTATTAGTCGTCCCTCAGGGAGCAGAGCTCTACTGAGGATCTTGAGTGCCGTGCTGCTAATTCTGCCTCTAGTATAGTTCCGGCACGCCTCTTGTGAATCCTTTAAGATGTTAATTGATCTCCCTGTCCTATATCCTTCATTCGCTGCCAGGGCGACAGCAATCTCCTCTGCCTTCGTTATGTTATATACTTCGGCTTTGAGATTGTGATGTGTTCTCCGTGGTAATTTACAACTACTGCTACCGCGCTATTTTTGTGTGTTTTGGGGTATAGGGAGGCATCAGTGTAGACTGTGTTGTCCCGATGCCCCATGTTCCTCTCATAAAACTCTGCCCTAACCTGTCTCCTGTTAGCATGGAGGTTTGGATCCATGTTTCGGGGGATAGGTTGTATGCATAGCTTCTTTCTTAGCGGTTCTGGTATTGCGGCCCTGCTATTTTTTGGCTTTTCTATTTCCCGACCTAGCTTTGTCAGGAGCGCCCTTCCAGTCGTTGTGTTGCTAAGTCTTCGTATTTATGCCTTGAGCTGGCACTCTCTTAATTCTTCGAAGGTGTTGCTGATTCCGAGTTGCATGAGCTTGTCGTTGGATGTATTTTTTGGGAGATGAAGAGCTGTTTTGTATGCCTTCCAGAGTATTGTCTCCGCTTGCTCCTTCTCTGCTTTGATAGTCACATGGTACGGTAATGATTATGTTACCCGGCTGACCACTAGGCTGTTGACTAGCCTGAGTGTGTCCTCCTCCTTCATGCCATACCTCTTGTGCGCTACTCTGCTGATCATCCGGCCTACTTAATTGTCCTGCCGCTTTGCTTAGCAGGCTGAGTGTATGACTGCACTTCCGGCTTCCTTGCAGCCACATGCCGAAGATTCTGATCATCTTTTGTTCCTGGATGTTCTGGCCCTCTAGTTTTATTTCGAGTGGAGCATTCGTAGGGTGTTTAACCACTCTGAGGAGGTCAGATTTTTCCGTGGAGCATTTAAGTCCTCTTTGTTTTGTGTATTCTTTCACGCAGGTGGCAGCCTCTTGTAGCGCCTCCTGCTTCTCCCCCAGTGAGCCTTGGGTGGTCCAGATGGTGATATCGTCTGCGTACATTGCATGACTAATCCCCTGGACTTGGCTGAGTTTCTTGGCGAGGTTGACCATCGCTATGTTAAAGAGTATTGGCGAGATTACTGAGCCTTGCGGAGTGCTCTTGCATGGCGTTTTAAAGGTGTCACTCCGCAGGTCTCCTAGGCCTACCGTCGCTGTTCTGTCCGTGAGGAAGCTTCTAACGTAGTCATGGACCTTCTTCCCGCAGTTGGTGGTGTTATGTCATTCCGTAATGGCGGCATGGGATACGTTGTCAAAGGCCCCTTTAATATCGATGGCCATGACAACGTTCTTCTCGTTCTATGGCATTGTTTCAAGTACGTCTTCTTTTAGTTGTGCAAGACGTCTTGGGTTGATAAATTTGCCCTGAATCCGAACATGATGTTGGGGCACCATTCTCCGTCTTCTAGATGCGTTTATATTCGTCGGGTAACTATTCTCTCGTACAGCTTGCTTAGGCATTATGTTAGCGAGATCGGTCTGAGGTTTTCAATTTGGAGTTTCTTGCCGGGCTTGGGGATCATGACGACTACGGCGTGTTTCTACTCCGCTGGGACTGTCCCTTCTTCCCACTGTTTGTTTAGGTATAGGGTGAGTTGGCTGATTGCTTCGTCGCTTAAATTTCGGATTAACGAGTTATGAATCTTGTCCGCCCCTGCTGCCGTATTTTTCGTTGTTGCCCTTATGGCCTCGACGACCTCTTCTCTTGTGATGCGTCTGTCCGTGGTTGGGTTTGCTTCGCCCTGGTAGTTGCCTTGGAAGCCGTCTACCTGGTCCTTCCCGTAGCATTTCTCTCGTACTGCCTGGAGCAGCTGTTCTTCTGTACCTTCATATTTGAACAGCGCAATTCAAATATGAATCAATACCAACTCGCCCAGTTCGCAGCTTTAATTCTGTACCTTCGTACTGATGAATTAGCCTTTGGATGGATTTGCTGCTTTCCGCCTTGCTTTTTCTCGGATCCATGAGTGTTCTGAGGATCTGCCACGTTCTAGCCATGCTGATGGTGCCATTCAGCGAGGTACTAAACTGCTGCCACCCTTGTCTTGCCAGCTGCGTTGCATATTCCTCTGCTTGCCTGGTGATTTCGGCAATCTTCTTCTTTAGCTTTCTGTTTAGCTTTTGGCGCTTCCACCGCTTGGTCAGGCCTCGTCTTGCCTCCCAGAGTTTGAGGCGTCGCTTGTCCACTTCTGGTGCTTGTTCTGTTCGATCCACTTCTTTAGTGTAGAGATCCCTGATTTGTCTAAGCTGTTGGCTCCAATCTTCTGCCGAAGCTATGTCGTCCTTAAGTTGTTTGCAGTGGGTGCGGAAGGCATCCCAGTAAGTTAGGTTTTCCTTGCCGATCTTCCTTTTGATGGTTTCTGCTTCTGTGCTGACCCTAATGATGTAGTGGTCGCTGCCGAGATTTTCTTGCAGGTTCTCCCATTGGACTTGCTTAGCGCCCCTGACAAAGGTTAGGTCGGGACATGTGTCCACGCTTACACTATTACCCTGTCTAGTAGGCTGACTTTCATCTGTGAGTAACTCGCAGCCTATGTTTTCCGCTGCTGTGCAGATGCCGCGCACCTTTTTATCTTCGATCCTGCTGCCCCATTGTGGGCTTTTCGCATTAAAATCCCCTGCTATTATTAGGATATTCTGCCCTGCAAGTTTTTTTGCTTCCACAAAAAGCTTAATAAGACTCCTTTATTTTTAGGTGGGCTGTACAAATTTACTATAAAAGTGCTTTTAGCTTTTCTTTTTCTCTTTGGAATCACTTCAGTTATGATGTGTTCTAGCTGTGTGTCTTCAAACTCCTTATGAGCTATGGTTGGGGTTTTGTTGCTAATGAGAGTTGCTGTTCTTCCGTTCTCCTGACAGGAGTATCCTTTTAGGGTTGGGGTCCCATTTGTCTCTTGTAGAAGTATTAGATCTGGTGGGTTTCCTCTAGTGTTAATGAATTGCTGTAAGAGCCCTTGCTTACGCCTGTAGCTCTGGCAATTCCACTGCCATATCTCGTAATGGGACTGTTGTTTGTTCCCTGGGATTCTGATCCAAACCTGCGCTCATTGTAGAGGCGGTCCCTAGCGTCATTTACTGTCTTCTGTGTGTTTTGACTCTTTACATAGTTGCGGAAGCTCTGATCTTGCAGGGCTATCTTTTGATTTAGTTGCTGTATCTGCTGCTGCATCTGCTGCATTTGCTGCTGCATGAATGTCTTTAGATCATCTATTGTTGAGTTTCGTCCTTCATTAGTTTGTAAACTATCTACACTCTGTTGTGTGATTTGAAAGAATTGTCCGCGAGCGAAACTTGCGAATATAACGCGTTTCGCACCCTGAATGTAGCCCAGCACAGGAAAGTGCGTAAAAGGCGGAAACAAAGAATATTTCCCTGTCTCCACCGCTGATGTATCCAATTTTACCTGGCTTCACGAATGGGAAGCGCCACCGACAGCTGACCGCTTTGCGGCGCCCTGCGCCTCAAGTCCGCAATGCGGTCGGACTGAAACTCTCAACCATGCCATTTTTGAATGCTCAGTCGCGCGCGAATTCTAGCGCTTGGTAGCGCACATGTTTCAGGTGCGCGTGCGTTGGCAGAGTCGCAGTCGCGATTTCTTTTTGTTTAATTAATAATGTGTGTGCGTGCTTAGGTCCTCTGGAACAAGAGGGTACTTTCGGGGACGCCCGAAAGCAATGTTCCCTTTACTGTACCCCCTTAGATCTTTGATGCTTAAACACTTGAATGAAGAACTCGTTGTGTAGGTTGAGGAGGCCTTCCTCCTCCGCTGGTCAACAAGGTTCATTGTTGTTAAAGGTAGAAATATGTCCACGCCCATCCTTCCGTTTTAGGAAGTTTGGCGAGCGTTGCTCATTTTTTCCTTCCATGTATTCCACTTAAGCGCATCCGACCGCTTCCGGTCGTACAAGATAATTCCACCTAATAGGTGAGCAGGACTCTGAACTTGTTCATGATGGATTGACAAGATACGAGTGACGTCGACCCCGAAGAGAAGTGGTGCATGTCGTGGGTAAAAAAGACATTTTATGAACACTAATATAGCCATGCGTTTCGATTAATGCATTTTATCCCAAGGCGAAAGCTTTTTATGTCGCCTTATTTTAAACCTGCAGCGGTGGCTCAGTGGTTAGGGCGCTCGGCTACTGATCCGGAGTTCCCGGGTTCGAACCCGACCGCGGCGGCTGCGTTTTTAAGGAGGCAAAACGCTAACGCGCCCGTGTGCGGTGCGATGTCAGTGCACGTTAAATATCTCCACGTGGTCGAAATTATTCCGGAGCCCTCCACTACGGCACCTCTTCTTCCTTTCTTCTTCACTCCCTCCTTTATCCCTTCCCTCACGGCGCGGTTCAGGTGTCCAACGATATATGAGACAGATACTGCGCCATTTCCTTCCCCCAAAACCAATTATTATTATTAGCTTTGGGCTTCTTCCGCCGCAAGAGGATGCGGACGCGGTTGTTGCGACGCGCGTCCTTTCTTTCAGAAGGGCGCTTTATGGGCAGTTTTGACCGGATTTTTCTCTCTTCGGCACCTAATACTGTGCTGAACGGATCCCCGAAGTTGCGGGCTACACCGGGATATAGGACCTTTTTCAGGGAGTGGACTGTACTTGATTTTACGGCGTTTCTCGTCTTGACTACGCCACCCGCCGTGCTCGTGGGCCGCGCCGGCTCCCCGGCCGCCCGACACTTTTGTCATGATGGAATACGCTGTGGAAGGCAAAGATATTTCACCGGAAGACGTTTCGGAGGATGCTGCCTGGAAAATTAACACCCAGAAGAATTTTACGACCAACGCAAAGCTGTCATACGGCGAATACGCTGTTAGCCCTAACGGCGGGCCGGGACCCAAGAACGGCAAAGTGAGTACAAACTCGGCTTCTAGCGTCAAGAAGGGTATCATTCCGGCGTGGTAAAATGCCTCCGCTGCCGAAAATTGATATCAAGATTATCGTCAGGATCACGGGAGGTCTGAATATTACTAAAATTGGTATGGCCGCGGTGGCTGATGCAATCACGCGTCTGCTGCTTGCATAGACGAGGTGAAGCGAGAAAAGGACATGATCTGCCCCAACCATCAGCGGAATATTGTGGTGGTCAGCGCGCCGGAAGACGAAAATGCTACGAAGTACGTGAGGATCAAGGAGTTATACATTGCTGGGGACACGCATGCAGCTGCCGCATATCTTGCGGCGCCGCATGAAACGTGCAACGGAATCATAAGAAATGTTCCTCTCAGCGAGGGACCCGAAGCGCTCAGTCGCAATATTGTTAACCCGCGTAATCCCCTGGCCCTGGCGGCCAAACGCATCAAAGCATCGGATACGGTCACTATCGCTTTCGACGGGCACAAGGTATGGTAACGCGCTGGTTAGGTGCACGCTTTACCGCAAGCAGATTGATGTTTGTTATGCTTGCGGAAAGCTGGGGCATCGCTCTGCCGTCTGTCCCTCGCCGGAAGAAGTGGTTTGCAAGGGCTGCGGTTCAACCAATCCCGATGAGGCCCACCGGTGTACGCCCAAGTGTGAACTGTGTGGGGGAGAGCATATCACGGCGGCCAAGGAGTGCAGCAGCGGTTCCGTACCCCATATGTGGTCCGGCGCTGCCGTTTTCAGCGGGCTATGGCGGATATCAAGGCGGAGGATGAAGAAAAGGGAGGCTTCAGATGCACCGAAAGCCAGTTCCCAACGTTGAGGAAGACGCTGGAGGCTGGGCCAGGACCGGATTGTGGGTGTCGACGCTCAAGATCAAGATCAAGGACACCAGGAAGAGCATCTCGCAGCCTGTCCGGTGGCCGGTCTGGGAGCAGATCGGCGTCTAAGGTGCGCTTCGCAATGAACGGACAGTTTGGAACTGAGACTGCGCGTGGCCCCAATGGGACTGAGAGACAGGGTGTGCGCAGGAGTGGTGTGTTGCAGGGCCTACAAGGCAAGGGCCCCGGTGAAGAGGCCAGTGGTACTAACTGGGCGGAGCGCGCAAGTGCTCGAGTGGAGATGCCTAGTTTGGTAAGGCCAGAGCATAGCAATAATGAGGCGAGATTCAAGAGGCTAGAGCAGGAAAACGCAGAGTTGAGAGAACTGGTGAGGTCGCGTAAGGCAGAAATCTCGGCATTTAAGGGTGTGGCAGACCCTACACCGGCGGAGAGGGCAATGCCTGAGCCCATAGAGCATGGATTTTGCTGATGTAGGTAAGGCTAGTGGGTCGCGCCCCTAAAAAAGGAAGGCGTTGACACATGAGGCGGAGCCCGCGTCGAGGAAGCTGAGATCTGAGCATACGGAGATGTTGTCGAGTGTTGTGAATAGTGCCAAGAAGGTCAACGATGGTCTGGCGCAGCTGAATACGCGTCTCACAGAGTCGCTCGGCTTGATCAATGGGAGGTTCAAGGAGCTGCAATGTAGAATAGAGGTGTTCGAGAACAAGTCCAGTCTGAGTGCTTCTCCCCTTCTTAGGTCGGGATCTCAGTCGGCTGGTTCGTCGACGGGGCAGTCTCAGGTTCAGCAAGATGCCTCGCAGCAACTGCTCCAACATGGCGCGACAAAATGAGACTTCTTGTGTGTGGCAGTGGAACTGTAGGGGGTATGCTCGTAAACGGGCGCGTCTACAGTAGTGTATTCGCGCGTGTAAGGGTAGGCCGCAGGCTATTCTACTGCAGGAGACAATAACGGCAGAAGTTTCTCTGACGGGCTACCGAACCGTCTTCGGGAGATCCAAAGCTCGGGGGACCTCCATTCTATTGGATAGCAATCTGAAGCACTTTGTGCGTGATGTTAAGATACATTTCAGTTCTCTGTAATATGTCATAATTGAGGCGATTCCTAACCGGGTGAATAAGAAAAGCGTGTTTATTCTGAACGTGTATAGTGCCCCGATGGACATGGTGCAGAAATTCAAGCTGCTTCTGCAGAAGACTTCTAAGCTTGCCGGGGACCATCCGCTGATCGTGGCCGGAGGCTCTAATGCTCCGTATCACGTGTGAGGGTACAAGCATGACACAGTTAAAAGGAGAGACCTCTGGCAGAACGCTGGGCACTGACCCTGCCTTTCCGACACGTATAGGGACGTAGACGTGTAGGGATACTACCCCTGACCTCTGCTTTGTAAAGAACGCCGCCAAGCCTAGTTGGTGCAATCTTGCTGAAGACCTAGAAGTGGTCATTATATTAACCAAGTCGTTTTTGAGGTTGAGGGTAGGCTCCGTTGGGCGTTAACGTTTATAGACTGGGATAAGTTTCGCATGATCCGAGAGGAGAGAGGGTAAAGGGGGAAGGAATTCAAAGGCCTGTACCGGCCGTCCCTGGAGGACTGGGTCACCCAGGTGAGGGAGGATGTAAACGTAGTTACGAAGGAGATCACTACGGATTTGGAGATGGATAGTGCTGATAGCAGGCTGGCCCATCTGATTGAAGCCGAGCGGTCTGTACTGGCTAGGTGGAAGGGGCAGCGGCTTAATCGCAGGCTGCGCAAAAAGATTTCCGAGCTGAATAAGCTGATTGAGGAGCACTAAGCTTTAGTCTAGGCAACAGTGGGATGAGGTATGCAACTCGGTGGACGAGCAGATACGCAGCGGGAGGTCGTGGGGCTTGCTTAAGCATTTGCTGAACGACTCCAATACGAGAGTTAGTCAGGGGCACGTCCCTGCTAGAGCTATACACGAAGCAGGGGGGTCTGCTTCGGGGGAGGAGCTGGTTGAGAAGCTGGCCAACAAATACCTTCCTGTTGCGGACCCGGATGCTCTTCTGACAGAACATGCCTACACGGGAAAGGACAACTTTTCCCTAGATGAGGCCTTTTCTGTGGAAGAGATACGCACGGTTTTTCATAACCTTGACAGCAAGTCGGCTCCCGGACCGGACGGGATTTCGCACAAGCTTTTGAAAAACCTAGATGATATGTCAATCAAGTACCTTACCGGGGAGGTTAACGCTATGTGGAGAGATGGGGTGGTTCCGGAGCAGTGGAAGACAGCTCTCACGGTGCTCATTCCCAAGGCTGGCAAAGCCCCGAGCATTGATAACATAAGGCCTATTTCGCTCACTTCCTGTGTGGGCAAGGTGGCCGAGCATGCGGTGCTTAATCGGCTTACAAGGTACCTTAAGGAGAACGAGGTCTACCCCCACACTATGACTGGTTTTTGGGCCGATCTGTAGACTCAAGACGCAATAAAGCTCATCAAGCATCAGGTCATTCACGGAGATGGAAGGGGCGTTAAGGCCATCCAAGGCCTGGACCTGGAGAAGGCCTTTGACCGCGTTCGGCACTCTTATATTCTAAAGTCAATTTCGGATCTTGGCCTCGGCACGCGCTTTCATGACTACGTCAGGTCCTTCCTGTCATGCAGGAAGGCCACCTTGAGGGTTGCGGAGCTGGAGTTAAAGACGTTAAACCTTGGAGACAGGGGCACTCATCAGGGGGCCGTCATCTCGCCCACATTGTTCAATCTGGCCATGGCCGGGTTGGCCAAGAAGCTCTTGGAGATTGAGGGGATAAAGCACACATGTATGCCGATGACGTGACCATATGGTGTCCCGGGGGTAGTGAGGGCTATATCGAGTGTGCTCTGCAGGAGGCAGCAGATGTAATCGAGACTTATTTGGAAACGACGGGATTAAGGTGCTATCCCTCCAAGTTGTAGCTGTTGCTGTACAGTCTCACTAGAAGGGGACCCAAGCCGAGGGGCTGGATCTCCGTGGACAAGCTGAGCATTCAGCATCGCACATGAAATGGCGATCTCATCCCTAGGGTAGATAAGATCAGGGTTTTGGGGATGCTGACTGTGTCGAACGGCGCGAACACGCTGACGATCCAGAAGATCATTGCCAAGACAGAAAATGCGGTACGCCTAGTGAAGAGGGTGGCCAACAGGGAGATGGTGTTGAAGGAGGATAGTCTGATTAGGCTTATGCACGCATTTGTATTGTGTCACTTTACTGATGTGGCAGACATATGCACAAGTGGAAACCATCAGAGAAGGAGAAGCTTGACACGCAGATTAGAAAGATCACCAAGAAAGTGTTCGGAGTGCCAATGTGCCCCAGCAACGAGCGACTTCTCCAGCTGAGAATTCATAATACCTTGGATGAGATAGCTAAGGCTCAGGAGAGGACGCAGATGTTGCGTCTCTCTACGACAAGCGCTGGTCGGCAGATTCTGAGAGAGTAAGGTGTTCATCAGGAGAAGATTTCGTAGTTTCACGTCGGTATTCTCTTGAAGGTCCGTCAGCGGTATCATGTCACGCCTGTTCCCAGGAACATGCATCCGGAGTGAAATGTGGGTAGAAGAAAGGCCAGGAGGGCTTGTTTGCGGAGACTCATTCGTGATGAGAATCAGAAGGTTGGCTTCGTCGATGCTTCATTTAACGAGGAGATGAAGGTGTTTACCGTAGTTGTCGTGTACAATGAGGGCAGTGTCGTTAACGCTGCTACCGTTCGGACTGATAGGCCAGAGGTCGCGGAGCAAGCGGCTGTTGCTCTCGCCCTGGTTGACAGGCGCAGGCCTTTTGTATACAGTGATTCAAAGTCGGCCGTTAGGGCCTTTGAGAAGGGCTCGGTGGCTAAGGTTGCTTTTAAGATTATGCATACCTGTGAGATCTCTCAACACTACTTATGTTGGTTTCGTGCTCACCTTGGGATGATTGAGGGAGCCCCTCCAAATCTCAATGAGTCCGCTCATGTGGCAGCGCGAGATCTTACCCTCCGCTCTGCCCCGCGCCACGGCGTGGCAGTACTCCCCGAGAACAGAGACTCCCCTTCCACATACAATTAGGTCACGAAGTATTACCTTCTTAATGGCAGGGTTTATGGTTTGCCGCATCCTAAACTGAACAGGGCTCAGGCACTTACATTACGCTTACTACAGACTGGTACTTATCCTTGCCCACGGAGGTTGAACATGTTTTATCCTGAGACGTATACAGAGCCTTATTGTCAGGATTGTAGTGATTTAGCCACGCTCGAACACATGCTCTGGTCTTGCGCAAGAATTGAAGACTCGGCGGTCAAGGACGCGTCCAAGTGGGGGGCTGCACTTCGCAGCCCGGACCTGGATGAACAATTCTGGGTTGTCCAGCAGGCTCACGACGTGGCCGTGAGCCTGCGGGGTTCGAACCTGACCGTATAGGGGCCGCGTTTAGATGGAGGCGAAAGGCGCGTGCTTTCACACTTTTTACTTAGCGGGAGCGTGTGAACGACGGTAGTGCACTACCGGTTAATTTCAAGGAAAGGAGTGGCGCAGTAATTTTTTCGCTTCATGTTGAACACTACCACATCAATAGCATTACGCGTATCAGTTCGTAGCTGGATACGCATAACGCGTTACGGCTGCCCTAAATAGCTTGTACAACGCTAACACAGCTTTCGCTCTGAAACTATAAAGTAGTCTGCATCGCTGAGTAATGAGGAGGCACGGAGCTATAGAAACGTGCAGCTGCAGCAAAGGTTATCAGGATTAAACTATATGACCGAGCGTTGTTCTCCAAAGGATGCACGTTTGGTGATGCAAGAACAAAATGTGCCTAGCGGATCCAACAAAGGGAGAATGAGCTCGACACCATAGCCGGAAAAGTGCAACACAGGAAGATGCCAAAAAACATGGAAACAAATTACCCCACATTACATCCTTTAATTGGTACCCCTCCCGATACTGAAGCGCAGTAATGTGTAAGCACACGCCACACGTTTTTGTACAGCGAATGGTGCGTCACGCGATTTCCGGCAGTTGCGAGTGTGGCGTCGGCTACGCAACGCAGCGTCACGTGATTCGGCAGTTGCGAGGTGAGCGAGCGCTGTCGGCTCAACGGCGTGGCGTGGATATAGTCGCGTGGCATAACGTCCGAGAGAACATTTTAAGGCGAAAGAATTTCCTGGCTCATGAGTGGCGTGGACGGAAGTTGTACACGGAAGCTGTAGACAGAAGTTCTAGACGGAATTCTTCTGCACGAACTGTCAATCATAAGTTGTGTGGTAAATAAAACAAAAATGTAAATGTTGGTTTAGCTGCAGTTCTTAAACAACGTATATGTAATGAAATAAACGATGAAATAATCCATCCATCCACCCATCCATCCATCCATCCATCCATCCATCCATCCATCCATCCATCCATCCATCCATCCATCCATCCATCCATCCATCCATCCATCCATCCATGCGATGTCACGTGAAAAGTTACCGATATGAGTGTAATAGTGCGCAAAGGAATCCTCAAGCGACCGAAGCGAAGAGACACTAAAACTATCGCGCATTATTTGCAAGGTGAAATTCGTGATCGGAAATTTGCGAAGTGTTCCTAAAAATAACGATATAAGTTTATGACGACGGGCTGGCTAGCGATAGCTACATACGCTTATTAAATACAAATAAAATTTATGTAGATTAGCTCAGCTAATCGAGGATATACAAAGCGAAAGATGTGGGCGTTCAGTGCGTTCGTTGGCATTGACAATGTTCTAGACGGCGATGGCTTTGAGGAAAGGAAGGGCCCATAACTGGCTTCCTGGATATGTGGACGCCTCTTTCGTACTTCGATACATGTGGCGGCGGTCTCCACTGGCCCACGGAGCCGGTTTTGCGCCTTCCCTTTCGTGAAAATGAACGGCCTTTGGAAAGTTGACACCGCCAATCAACTCTATGAACGCCATCGGCTTACTTGTTTTCTTTGGTTTTTGAGGAAAGGAAATGGCACAGTAACAATGTCACATATCTCGGTGGACACCTGAATCGCGCCGTAAAGGAAGGAATAAAGGAGGGAGGAAAAGAAGAAAGAGAAAACTGGATTGAAGGTTGGATTTTGAGGAAAGTCGCGGCGCTGCTCAGCGGCGGAACCCCTGTGGGTCGGTGCTACAAGGGGCGCATGCGCAGTAGTGACTATGCAGCGAGAGAAACACGCGCGGCAGCGGCGAAAGGCAAGGCGACGGAGTCGGCGGTGGCCACCTGCGCAGTGCGTGACGTCACTCGTGCTCCGACATATGCCGGCTCGCGCGAAACGCAGTGTTCACTAGCGTGTGAAGCTTTCCGCTTCAACAGGGGAGTTTTTTGCCCGCCAAAGCAGCAATGAAATGTGTGCAAAAAAGGGTACATCAGAGCACATAATATATCTGGCCGAGACAAATAGTTACAAAACCAACTGGTGCCGAAGATCAACACGAGCTTTCACGCTCGTGTTTACGCACAAACAAACAATAGCCGAATACCACAACGGGAAGCGTCCGAACCGCACTTGGAGCCGGTGCTTGTTGTTGTTGTTGTTGATGCTGCAAGGATGAAAGAAAACGAAAGTGCACAGGCCTGCTCACTAGCTCCGGCTTGAGCCAGTGAGCAGGCCTGGGTACCGCTATCTAATGCATTAAGCGCACAAAAAGTGTTCCTGTAAGAGGCTTTTGCTGAACAAATTCAACGTATAATTGAATCCCTTGCTCGTTTCCAACGCTGATTGTGAATTGGCGGCGTAGCATCGAAATTTTTTTCAGTGCCAACATAGAATCTCAGATTTACGCGAAGAGGTGATATTATCGTTTTTCTTCAATTTGTTTTACCCTGTTGACGACGAACAGCGAAACAAAAACAGCCATGTGCTGTGTACCCGACGTGGTGGCTCAGTGGTTAGGGCGCTCGACTACTGATCCGGAGTTCCCGGGTTCGAACCCGACCGCGGCGGCGGCGTTTTTATGGAGGAAAAACGCTAAGGCGCCCGTGTGCTGTGCGATGTCAGTGCACGTTAAAGATCCCCAGGTGGTCGAAATTATTCCGGAGCCCTCCACTACGGCACCTCTTCTTCCTTTCTTCTTTCAATCCCTCCTTTAACCCCTCCCTTGCGGCGTGGTTCAGGTGTCCAACGATATATGAGACAGATGCTGCGCCATTTTCTTTCCCCAAAACCAATTATTGATTATTGATATATGTGCTGTGCAACGAAAATTGGCCATTGAAAAATAGGCAGTTTGAGGAAAATAACGGTGCCGTCATTGTCTTATCTCGGTGGACACCCCAAACGCACATTAAGGGAAAGGAGGCAAGTGGTAGTGAAAGAAGAAATACAGTGTGGCCACAGTGGAGAACTCAGGAAGAATTTAGACCACCTGTGGATATTTAACGTGCACTGACATCGCACAGCACACGAGCGCCTTCGAGTTTCGGCTCCATCTAAATGCTGCCTCAGCCGATTGGATTAATCCCGGGTACTGTGGAGCTGCACTCGCGCGCCCTTATCAATGAGGGGCTGAAGCTTCGTGGACTTGATCGACTGCAAAAGTATTCGTTACACTCGCCTCATATTAACATTTAAAAAAATTGTGTCTGCCTCTGGCATCCTCGCATTAGCTTTCAGTTGTTCAGACATGTGGATTGCTGCTTAAAACCATTTTAATTAAGGAGCATTGGACTTATAACGAAAATACTCAGCCGCTACGTGAGCGCAATAATAATGACCTTATCATGCGAAGGTTGCATTCAATCACTGAAACCTGCATTCTTGCAAATCGGTGAGCCTGAACGTCTACAATGCATATAGCGAAGCTAAGCTGTTCACCACGAATGCAATGAAAAATTTTTAATGAAGAATTTTGCAGCCGAGCACAAGATGCGAGTCCACCCCTGCGTGGCTTGTGTTCATTCAACAAAAATAGCTCGAAACTTAATTTATTTAAGCATGGCAAATTCACTGGTTTTGTGACTGCGTTCCACTGTTTGGAGTGTTACTCCGCTGAGGCTAGCAGTTAGGCGATTCTAGAAATTACAGTGAAGACAATGCACCCATTTCACTCTTCAGGCTTCAGAAATCAGTCTGATCTTGCCACGATAGGAATGCGATAAGAAAATGAGTTTTTGTTGCCGGACTTTTAGCCAAGCAAAAGCACTGAACAAAGGGCACATAAAGGAAATAAAGATGCACACGGCACACGAAATGAAATTTTCGTGAACATTCCAAGCGATAACTCCTCACGGACGTCCGGCGTGAGTGGCGCGGGCAGCTTTCGAGGAGCTGCCGAAAGTGTCCCATCTTTATCCGAGCGTTTAAATAATAATAATAATAATAATAATAATAATAATAATAATAATAATAATAATAATAATTGGTTTTAGGGGAATCAAGTGGCGCAGTATCTCTCTCATATATCGTTGGACACCTGAACCGCGCCGTAAGTAGTAGTAGTAGTAGTAGAAAACATTTATTCCAAAAAGGTAGGGTAGAGAGGCGAAAATACAGATTTTGTGCGGAGTCCTTATTTCAGGACCCCAATGTCCACCGCAGTTGCTCTTGCTTGGGATATCAGCTTTCGCTGCGTCCCCAAGTCAGAGCTGAGCAGGGCAGACTCCCACTGTTCCTCGGAGTGATGTTTGTCTAGTTCGGGGGGCTTGGGACCGGAGCAGCCCCATCTTACATGATATGTTGTTGGAATTCCGCCACACCAGGGGCAGATGCTGTCATATCTATCGGGGAAGATGATGTGGTACTTGTGTAGGTTAGGGAAGGTGTTCGTCTGTAGTTGTCGCCATTCCCTCGCCTCTGCCGCCGTTAGCTTACGGTGTGGTTGGGGATAGACTTGCCTTTGTGCTCGGAGAAGGAGGAGGCGCTCGCCGTACGTAGAGGGCAGAGGGGTGAGGTTGGGGAGGTTAGTCGCTCGGTTAGTATATCCTCGAGCTAGACTGTCCACGGCCTCGTTTCCTGCGAGCCCCTCGTGCCCAGCAGTCCAAGTGATTTGGTGCTTGCATGTGGAATTTTGAACTTGTGGGGTAGTCAGAACGGGAGCGACGGAGTGTGGAAGTCTGCCAGAGAGGAAGAGGCGACACGCGGACTGGGAGTCGGTAATAATTTTTAACTCATTTCCCGTAGCATCGACGTGCTGGATTGCGAGGGCAATTGCAGCAGTTTCTGCTACTGTGGGAGAGAAGTTTCGTAGGGAGGCGCTGGCGATTTCCTTGAAATTGGTGTCCAAGACGACCGCCACCGCGTTTGTTGAATCGGGGTACATGGCTGCGTCGACGTATACAGCATTTTGTGCCTGTCGATGTGTGCGGGGCAGATAGTCCACTCGCGCCTTTCGTCGTCCCTTTTGTGAGTTCGAGTGCATGTTCTTCGGGACAACCGAGACCTACCCTCAACTCTGCGAACTCGCGTATATGTAGCTCCACTCCCGCGCCGTAAGGAAAAGATAAAGGAGGGAGTGAAAGAAGAAAGGAAGAAAGAGGTGCCATAGTTGAGGGCTCTGGAATAATTTCGACCACCTGGGGATCTTTAACGTGCACTGACATCGCACGGCACACGGGCGCCTTTGCGTTCCGCCTCCATCGAAACGTTGCCGCCACGGTCGGGTTCGACCCCGGGTACTGCGAATCAGTAGCCGAGCGCACTAACCACTGAGCCACGGCTTCGGGTGGTCCCTGGCCCAGGGAGCCAGTTATGCGCCCTTCCTTTCCTCAAAATCACTGGCGTCTACGACGTTGTCAACGCCAACGCCAACGAACACAATAAACGCCAATAGCTTTTGCTTGGTATCCTGGATTAGCTAAGCTAATTACAATTCACTTTCTCTAAGCACCGTTATGCGCAGGTTATAGTACTACGCAGTATCAGACGTGCCTGCATTCCCCTTAATAATCGCTACCGAGGAGCTGTGGGAGCTCGCGCTGAGTCAGCATGAAACTGGGCCTTCAAGCTCGGCTCGTGTAACGGACTGAGTGTGTCCTCAAGGCGGGAAAACTCTAGGACATCCGGCCCACTTGACCTGCAGCGTTAATAAAGTTAGTGTCTGTCGGTTGTCGGTGATTTTGGCGTTCATTTTTCTTATTTGTACTTACTGCTAGGAATAAGTACCGCCACTTTCAAATGCACTCGTGTGATTTAAATTAAGTGTACTATAAAAAATCAAAGGGAAAATAATCAAGAGGGCGAGCTGTAGGATTAAGAAGGAAGAGCACTCCAACTCATAAATTCTGCAGACATTAGAGCCGTATCCTAATAGGAAGAATGTGGAAAAGAATCTCATGTACACGCTGTGCACAGAATACAACGTGCGTGCACATCTGATAACCTGCTCGGGTTTGGTGTAATGAAATAACAGCTACAGGCTTTAGCTGGAGTTGTAAGTCTATACCATCGAACTGGCCACGGAGGAACAAGCTGGTTTGCTGGGCGACGTCCGCGAACAGAGTAGGGCTTGCTTACAAGAAAAGTACAACAGTTTTCATCCCTGTGATATTATTTAAATTTGCTGCGAGAGTATGGCACACGCCGTAGTGACGGCTGTAAGCAGTCGTCGAAAGATTGCATGAGAAAGTAACAGGTGGGCTTAATGACAATTCTGTTACACAGCAGATCTCTGGCTGCCACGTGCAATGACCATCAAAGTGGCGTCATGGGAGAGGACAGGTTTAATATCAAGCAAGTATGCACACGTCGCTTATAATATTATGGATAGCAAGCGCAAAATATTAGCTGAGACGTCGCGGCAACTGTACATCACGTTGCTCATAGTTTACTCTACACTTGCAATCGAACGATCACCAGACATATATTCTTAGACGCAGGCAAAGGCACGCACTTCCTATAAACCACCATCTGGAAGTCGGCACCGTCTGGAAATCGTTGAAGCAAGGAGTGCTGGCTGTTGATTTACTAAAATTGATATGAATTAGATTAAAGTGAGGTGCGCTTTGCATCTGAGGGGCTCCCGAGGGATGCGGTTGTTTACATATGGCTGCATGCACCCCGCCTAGCCGAGCTCAAATAATGTTATTGGCCGCCATGTTACCTTTGACTTCTCACAGAAAGGCGCCATCTTCAATTTAAAAACCGGAACTATGCGGCCATTTCGTCCCCATGACGTCATAATCACGTGGTTCCTGTCCTATCTGTTATACTGGATCGTGACTTCATCATTGGCAGCCGAATTTGGCCGTCATCTCCAATTTGAGACTCCAAAACTTTGCTACCGGAAATCTTTGAATACGACGTCATAATCACGTGGTTTCACTTCTGTCCACCACATTGGGTATTGACGTCATCATTGGCGCCCGAACATAGCCGCCATCTTTAATTCCTCGAACTTAGAAAATTTCACGCCGAAGGCAGGTGGTAGCAAACGTTATGAGTAAGAGGTAATGCTCTTAAAGGTAGGAATGGATATATTCCGACTTAAATGTTAAATATTCTATATAGATAGAACTGTATATAATTATTTAACCCACGTATACACACAAACTCACACACACACAAGCATATATATATATATATATATATATATATATATATATATATATATATATATATATATAAACAAAAGGAAAGGAGGGGCTCATATGAAAAACATGAAAGAAACCAACAGTCACCGAAATGATAAGCGAATGTTTCTTTTTTATAATTTCTAGCCCTGAACGGTGGGAGAATAATACGGCCATGAATCTGTTGCTTAAAGGAAATTAATTATAAAGCAGCAGAAAAAGCAGCCGTGCGGCCGGTGGGATCCAAACCCATGACCCCCCCCCCCACACACACACACACACACACCTGCAAACATGCACACACGCACACGCACATTAAAACTAGATCTGGAGCATTACTCAACTTTCTTTTGTTTCGTGTTTCCTTCCCTGCAGGAATGTTGTGTTCCATATTCGATATTGCCGAAACATGCCAATTTATGATTCATTTTCGATTCATGGCAACTGTGAACGTTGTTCCGTACATTTATCGCAGGCTTACGCTAATATTCCTTCGGTTTAATTCATGGTTATGTCACACCAATCAGCCAGATATTACAAAACTATTTCGTTACTTCGCAGTTCACCTATGCAGATGGCCACTAATCATACGCCGCAGACGGATTTGTTGAGAACTGTGTGGAAGTGTTTTTACGTTATTTTGAAGCTGTTCTCTTTTTAAAACGTCGCAATTATTTCGTGCTGTCACAGCGAATGCATTCCAACAGGCCTTCAAACCGCTGCAGTTTTCCTGAATTGCACAAGCTTTTCTTGGAGTCCCATATGAGGCCGCGTTTTCTGTATTATCTTTCTAATCATCACCCTGTTGTAAATAAGCCTGACTAATCAAAGTTCAGAACAACTGCTTCTGCCATATCCCTGAAACTTATCGTGTCCTTTAATAGGTTCGGCCACCTTATCACCGAAAACTACTTAATCTCATCTGCCCACCTGTTTCGCTTGCTTCTTCCTACGAACCACTGGTACCACTTATAACCATCGGTTGTTTGCCTTCACATCACATCACATCTGCTTGCAATTAAATTTGTTCCTGATTTCAAATACGCTGCCATTTAGACGAGTTTGTTCTCTGGCAAATTATCCTTTCTTCGTGTGTTTTAACGTTACATCTATTATGTTATTTATGTAGTCCGCTGTGCTGTCCGCAACCTATTTCCAATGCTTTATGTAAATATCGGCAATGTTTCCGCTTCACAGGTAAGTACGGGCAAGATAGAAGTGTTTAATGCTTTCGTCTTGAAGGGCATTGGGAATGTGTTTTTCATGACCGGATTGTGCCTGATAAGTGTCTTTTATTCTTCTGTCATTTCGCTCCCGTGCTCATAATCAGCGACTATCTGCCCTGAGTAGATGCATTCATGTTTCGTTTCTAAAAGTAAAATTCTCATCCCTTCCGAGGGTATTGAATAAACTTCGTACTTTGAAATATTTCGAAGGACCACCATCCACTTTGCCGCCGCGGTGGCTGAGTGGTTATGGCACTCGGCTGCTGACCCGAAAGACGCGGATTCTACCCCGGCCGTGGCGGTCGCATTTCAATGGTGGCGAAATCTTCAGGCCCGTGTACTGTGCGACATTAGTGCATGTTAAAGCACCCCAAGTGGTCAAAATTTTCGGAGCCCTTCACAACGGCTTCCCTCATAGCCTGAGTCGTTTTTGGACGTTAAACCTTCATTAACCATAAGCCAGAAACCATGACATGTACACTCTAGGCAAAACTACGTTTGCGATTTTTGTTCGCTTGAATAATAAATGAATCCCATACAGCTATCACAGGCTTACACTAATGTGCCTTTGGCGTAATTCATGGTTCAGTCAAATCAATCGGTAAGATATTCTAAAGCTGTTTTGTCACTTCGCAGTTCATATATGTAGATGACCACCTGTCGTTCGCTGGAGAGGGATTTCTGGAGAAGAGCGTGGAAGTGTTGCCGACGCCATTTTGTCGTTCCAACCTCTGGTGTTTTCCTGAATGGCACAAGTTTCGCCCTTAGGAAGGCCAGCCACCTTCTTTGGTCAACGAAAGTCTAAGGTTTTTCAAACTTTTCAACGATTGCCTTGGTGAGTACCTTCCATGATCATGGAATGTTTACTGTTGCAAGCGGTGCTACTCTGGTATCGAGAAATTCTTTTGTTCAACTTATCCCTCTCTCTTTGGTATAGGGAATCCATCTTGAACTTTTTTACTGTCTGCAGTGTATTTTCAGCGCTCAGCGCTAATTTTGCGCTCCTTAGTGGAAGGCAGACGTTGCAGTGATTTTTTGAACAAAAAAAAAACTTCATGATCACTGCCAGCGCCAAAACCCAGAGCATTATAATGGACGGAATGGTGGTCGTACCCTCGTGGTAGTCGGAATCGTTTTACAATTCGGCATGGTTTAATCCTTCAGTTGAGTAGAACCACAACACGGTTAAAAAATAATTTGATTCACGTGTGTAATAATTTGAACATTTACCCATACTTAAACGCTCGGCTAACGATGGGACACTTACGGCAGCTCCCCGAAAGCTACCCGCGCCCCTCACGCCGGACGTCCATGAGAAGTTATCACTCGGCATGTTCACGAAAATTTTATTTCGTGTGGCGTGTGCATCTTTATTTCCTTTGTCTGCCCTTTGTTCAGTGCTTTTGCTCCACTAAAAGTCCGACATCCAAGACGCATTTTTTTCATATCCCTTTCCAATCGTGGCCAGATCTGACTGATTTCTGAAGCATGAAAAGTGAAAGAGGTGCATTGTCTTCACTATAATTTTTAGAGTCGCCAAACTGCCAGCCACAGCTGAGGAACACTCCAAACAGTTGAATACAGACACTAAACCATTGATTTTGCCATGCCTAAAGAAATTAATTTCGAGCCATTTTTGTTGGATGAACACAAGCCACGTAGGGGCAGATGGCATCTCGCGTCTTGTGCTCGGCTGTAAAATTTTCCATTGAAGAAATTTTCCTTGAATTCGTGGTGAACCACATAGTTTTGCTGCATGCATTGACGTTCGGGTTCACCGATTTGCAGGAATGCAGATTTCAGTGAATGAGTCCAACCTCCGCATGATAAATTCAGGACTATTTCATTCAAATAGCGATTGAGGATTTTCGCGATAATTCTATTGCTCCGTTGTTTAAACGCTATTAAGCAGAAATACACATGTCTAAACAACTGAAAGTTAATGAGAGGATGTCAGAGGCAGAGACAGTGTTTTACAATGTAAATATCAGGCGAGGATGGCGAAGAATTTGGCAGTCCATGAAGTCCACGAAGCTTGGGCCTCTTAGTGATAAGGGCACTCGACTGCTGCACCAGAGTACCCGGGATCAATCCAGTCGACTGAGGCAGCGTTTCAAACGAGATGGAACTTGAAAGGCGCTCGTGTGCTGTGCGTTATGTCAGTGCACGTAAAAGATCCGCAGGTGGTCCAAATTATTCCGGAGTCTTCTACTACGGTAACTTATTTCGACCACCTGGAGATCTTTAACGTGCACTGACATCGCACAGCACACGGGCGCCTTAGCGTTTTTCCTCCATAAAAACGCAGCCGCCGTGGTCGGGTTCGAACCCGGGAACTCCGGATCAGTAGTCGAGCGCCCTAACCACTGAGCCACCGCGGCGGGGAGCCCTCCACTACGGCACCTCTTCCTTTCTGCTTTCACTCCCTCCTTTATCCTGCCCCGCCGCGGTGGCTCAGTGGTTAGGGCGCTCGACTACTGATCTGGAGTTCCCGGGTTCGAACCCGACCGCGGCGGCTGCGTTTTTATGGAGGAAAAACGCTAAGGCGCCCGTGTGCTGTGCGACGTCAGTGCACGTTAAGGATCCCCAGGTGGTCGAAATTATTCCGGAGCCCTCCACTACGGCACCTCTCTCTTCCTTTCTCTTTTCGCTCCCTCCTTTACCCTTCCCTTACGGCGCGGTTCAGGTGTCCAACGATATATGAGACAGTTACTGCGCCATTTCCATTCCCCTTAAAAAACAATTATTATTATTACTCCTTTATCCCTTCCCTTAAGGCGCGGTTCAGGTGTCCAACGATATATGAGACAGATACTGCGCCATTTCCTTTCCCCCGAACACCAATTATTATTATTATTACTACAGTAACTCTTTATTTCTTTTTTCACTACCACTTTCCTCCTTTCCCTTACGGTGCGGTTTGGGTGTCCACCGAGATGATACAATTACTGCTCCGTTTCCTTTCCTCAAACAGCCCACTTTTCAAAGGCCAATTTTCATTGTACAGCACACGGCGGTTTTTTTTTTGCTGTTCATCGTCAACAGTGTAAAGGAGAATGAAGAGTAACAACCACCTCTCGACTAAATCTCAGATTCCAATTTGCCATTGATTAAAACTTCAATGCAACTCCACCAGTACACAATCAGCGTTGAAAGCAAGCAAGGGTTCCACTTAGGCGTTGAATTTGTTGATCAGAAGCGTCTTACGGGACCAGTGATCTTTTGTGCGCTGAATGCATTAGCTAGCGGTGCCTAATCAAAAAAGCATCGGCTCTATTTGCAGTCACTTATCGTCATCTGGACGGAGCTTGAATTCTCGTGCTGATGTCCTCGGCCATACGTATATTTGGCTCGCGTACCCCTTTTTTGTACACATGGATTGCTCTTCTGGCCGTAAATTAATCTTCCCTTTTAATGCGACAGTTTTACTGGCCGCCACCCTGCGATTTCGCCGTGGCGGTGCTCCGAGCAGGCACACGACGTAACAAGGCGCGCCTCGCCGGTCTAGACGCTTCGGTGGCCAAGCGCAGTTGGAGTATAGAGGGTCTCGCTTTGGACGACGTGATGTGGCCGTGCAGCGCGCGTGTTTCGCCGCAGTATAAACGCGCCTTAAAGTCCGGGATACATGGAGCGTTTTTGTCGGCGCGCGTTTGACGCCCGGCCTAGAAAAAAACGCCCGCCGACGCCGATCTGGCCCCGCCAGATATTTAACGTGATTCGTCGGAGGCTGCCGGAAGCAGCCACCAGTGAAAGCCAATCATGGCTCACTGGCTTGTCGACACTTCCGTCTTCCTCTCCGGCGCATGCTTTTCGCGCTCGCGCTTCTGCGTTCTTGGTCAGCTTGGTCTGCTTGGTCTGCTTGGCACTCGCGACATGGCTATGCCCACAAAGGCAGCTCGCGTCGAGTTCAAATACGCACTGATCTGTGCGGTGCAGAAGCGTTCCATTTTGTGGATTTTTCAGTCGGATTATAAGGACCTCAAAAAAAAAAGACTCTGTGGTTAATTAACTGCCCTCTAGCAATCCCTAAAAGGGAGTGCGATAGGTGACTAGCTTACCCCCTTTTTACTCGCATATCGGTGTATTCCTCTTTAAAGTGTATGCCCCACCTTGGGTTATTTAACTCGCAGTCATGTCACACAGCGCTCGGAAATTTTAACCTGACAGCGTTAAACAGCTTGTGTCAAAGAAAATACGACGTCGGCATCGTTGACCGCGAGCAAAAAATTGACGAAAAGTTTTCAGACAAGCAACCTAGGAGGCAGGTGGGCCACCTAGGTCACATGACATTGTGGGGTCATCACAACCTGCCCACCCAATTGAGAGCGAACTGCGCGCCGTGGCAGGCGGCAGTCAAATTCACGATTGGTCGCTACTGGCTACTCGAGAAGAACGGCCTGGGTCGCAAAAGCCCCATCGGTGGCAGCAATGGCGCATCGCCTAATCTCTGCACCAATACGCCACCACGCCAGGAGAGGAGTGAGGACTCCCAGTAATCTATGAATGTTAAGTAGAGAATGACCAATTTTGCATATATGGACAATAACCCATTAAGCTTTCGCGACATACTCTTAAAGCGAACCTTAAGTTTCCCATCCAATTGTTACAGAGGGCGCTCTTTCTTTAAACGATCCTCAGGGACACACGCGAAGCTCGTATGAATAGCATAGACTGGACGAATTTTGCTGGCATACGCTTCGAATCGGGCTGGGGTCATTTTTTCTATGTGCTAAGCATTAGTTTTTTTTTATTTCTGTGACGGCTCGAGCAATTCTGTCATTCCGCTTGTACGTAATCGGCGTTTAATGTGTTATTCGCTGCTCATTACTGCATGCATAGCTCCTTTCGTCCAAAGTGTGGGAAGAGCTACTTCGTGTATTTAAAATGACACATTAGAAATACATGCACCCGAGCAAGCTCTGAAAGTGATCCTTGCCGCTCTTTCATTTAACTGCTTATCCATTAAAACACATATTTTGAATGGGTGTATAGTATAATAAAGAGCCCATTCTGGAGGTGTCGCTTGTTGCTAAATGCCCTTTTGAAGTGGCGCAGCGGTGTTAGCTGCAGCCACTGCAATCCCCGTAAACTGTGTATGGTAGTTCATGTGTGGCGTAAAAATGGAGGCCACCGCGTCTACAGTAATAATTCGTGTCTGAAGCCCGTTCCTTTAAGCACCGAAATTGTGCAATATTTTTTTTGTTTTTGTTTGCATTTACATCCTCGCTTTTGCGAACTTTGTTTTGTGGTCGAAGTAACTTCATTTTTTCCTTCTCTTCCCTGCGTGCTCTAAGCCCTTTTCAGCCACCGCGTGTCCCTGTTTTCGCTGTAAAAGCGCCTCTTCTTCTATTTTCATTCGTTATTTTTAATCTCTCCTTAAATAATACTTTACTCTGTGGTCACGGGCAGCAGAGGACGGCCAACCCATACGGAACATGAAGTGAAAAGGCCAGGAAAAATTCGCAGTGCCCCTGGTGGGCACGCGATCGAGAAGTTTTACTGCCGACCACGTACACCTCTTCAGACGCGGCCAGGCGACCACCGTGTGCTGACTAGCTTGGCACGAAGAATGTAATTTCGTTTGGGGAAGGGAAAACCGCTGTAGTTGTTTGTCCGTTGTAGAGATGGCGGAAGTTTACAGTAGAGAGAGGGCTTCCAGGCGGAGACAAGTGTTCTTGTCGAAACATTGGCTAAGCACCCTAAGGCTCCCCCTTCCTTGTTCACTTTGCTTGTGCCTTCGTTTCGCGGTGGACACCTCAATCACGTCGAGAAGACAGGAGGGAGTGACATAAGGAAGATACAAAAAGTGCGCAATTGAGCGTTCTAAAATAATTCACGTAATAATTTCCACCTCGAAAGTACTGTGCTTCAAAAGCGACAGGCATAGAACTCATCAAGAAAGCCTTCTGGCGTATCATAAACAGGATACAGCACACGGCAAGAACCTCTGCGGAGTCAAACTGCGTTCCCTGCAAGCATGACACGAGGACGTACCGGCTCATTTTCATACCGCAACCATTGTACAAACTCAGACAAGTCAGAAGTCTTCTTGATGAATCGAACACAATACCAAAAGAAAACCAACCTCCTGTTGAGACTCACCCTACTCGGAAAGCAGGTACTAAATTTGACAGTGTAGAATACCGGGTACATGACAAAAACAATGCAAACTTCAACGATATACATCTATCTTCAAAACCAGTACCGAAATCTCTCTCTCTCTCACACACACTCACACACACACACACGCACGCACGCACGCACGCACGCGCACGCACGCACGCGCACACACACACACACACACACACACACACACGCACACACACGCACGCGCACGCACGCGCACGCACGCGCACGCACGCGCACGCGCACACGCACACGCACACGCACGCACGCACACGCACACGCACGCACGCACACGCACACGCACACGCACGCACGCACACGCACACACACACACACACACACGCACACGCACACGCACACGCACACGCACACGCACACACACACACACACACACACACACACACACACACACACACACACACACACACACACACACACACACACACACACACACACACACACGTAATACCGAGGATCTAAGCAAAAAACAGGGTCTTAGAGAAGAACAAGCAACGAAGCTCGTCACTGCATATGTGTATAGCAAACTCCTGCACAGCGCTCTGTATCTTACGCGAATACAAACGCAAACTAGAAAACACTATTCTCCTTCAACACCATTCACAAGGCCACTGTGAGTCTACTCATATATATACTTCAAAACAGTGACTTCCACACAGTGGTCTCTCTCAATTTCACCGAAGTAACACAACACATAGAGGCAGGCAAGTAGCGCGCTTCTCTTCTACGAAGCAGGGATGATACATCCTGAACCGAGCAGCCATCACCCCCATCTACCTGGCACCAGTTAGGCATTGCCCTCAGCTACCGCGCAGCATCGCATTTCCAAGCATACCAAAAAAAACGTGACGCCGCACCTCCATGACGGTCGAGGTCAAGTAAATGCAAATCATGACCGAAGAAACAGCACGTGTATAACGATATACACGGACGCCACACGGTCAAGTATGGGATCAGACGCGTAGGTCTCATACGCACCCGGACAGACCGAACCAATCACCCGCCCAGCTGGGCCATTTTCCAACATAACCACTCAAGAAACTGACGCGATAATACATGCCACGCAGGACGCATCTTTACTCGCTTAACATGTGACCACTAACATCCAACATCTATATCGACTCCAGCAAAGCCATCCGCACTATACAACGCAGACAATTGGATACCCACCTATAATAGGACATTCTAGTAGAATTATATAACGGCAATCCGAACATAACAATCACCCTCCGTTGGATACCTGGTCATGCTGGGACCGAGGTAATTAAGTTGCTTCATTACGATTACCTTCTTATTTCCTCCTCCTCTTTCCCAAAGTAATCAAAGTTCCTCATTTTTCTAAAAACGTCGAACTACTTTTCTGCACTCATTACGTTTCTTCCTCTGCGCCGATCTCTCTCTCGCTCTTTCTGCAGGCGTCATCTCACGAAGACATGACCACCAATGTCAGTGGAGAGATGCAGACTACCTCCAATCCAGGATGCATCCCAGTCGCCTGTACGTACAACCGTAGCCATTGAGACGTAGCTCCTTTGTGAACGAAGTATAAGGTTAGTACGCAGGAACACACGTTCGAGAAAATTCCACAGAACTCCGCACTTCCACAGCATGTCGCATAGCCCAGTTGCTTGATCATAACGTGCGGGCCAACACAGACACATTTGCGCTACCACTGCTGAATGAAGACTTCTGGCATTTGTTGACCATAGACCTTTTTTATAGCAAAAGCTACATTACGCTAGCATTTCGAGCCTTCAACTTGGCGGCACCGTGGCGGTGCCGCCATGCGTCACGTGGTTTGTACGTGGTGCGTGGTTGGTTACATGGTGCGGAGCAGCTGCCGGCGGCGCGGCGCGCCGGCGAAACTGAGGGGGGGGGGGAGGCGAAGTGGAGAGGGGGGGATAGTGAATCTACGTCCAGGGACGAAGATATAGAAAGAACGCCCAGCGAAACGCAGCGGCGAAAGACTGACTTTGCATTTCGACTGAGCGTGTTCCACTCGGCCAGCTATAACTATCGCGTAACTCGAGGTTTAGCCAGATCTAATCCACAGCGATTTTTTTCACTGAGGCTGTCATCCCATCTGATGCCCCAGTACAAACAGCTCTCGGTAAATGAATACTACCATCGCTAGTTGGCTTGCTTCTGAAAGTTTTATCGGTCAGTAAGGCAGCAGAGTGCACTAACACACAGTCATTTTGTTGATACAGCCTCAGAAATGCAAGATGATTTGTCTCATCTTCCCATCTGTAGCGGCGCTGGCATCGACAGCGGCGCTGATGAAGGTGAAGTTGGCGCGACCTGCCTCGCGCAAACCAAAATCTCTGGCTCGTGCAACAGAGAACGCTTTCGAGAACCGGCCTGGACAGCAACGTCAACAGCCCGCTGCGCCAGCTAACCAACCGCGGTTACCGGGACGTCAAATAGATGTGGACTTCCTACCACACATCCATCAAAGGAACATACGTGTACACGCAGGATTGAGCAGTGCGCTTCATTTCCCTCACACATCGTTTGTTAATACCGTTGCAGTGGAGCGACATCCTTGCCGCACTGGGCTACACCACGGTGGCTGCCCTCAAGGTACCTCTGCAAGACTTCTGCAGCTTTTCTTTTTAAAACCACGAAATACCCCCAAGCGCATTGTGTTGTTGAAAGGCGGACTTATATGAGGTTGGGGCAACCTAAAAAGATTGAAAAATAATAAGCCCTGCCTGCACCACTGATGTATAAAAGGTTTATTGAAAGGCGAACAGCAGTAACATTGTTTGTGCACACAGATGTACAAGTCACAGGAAAGTAATATAAAAAAATACAATGGACCGTTTTAGAGTCGCCAAGCAAAGCTACGTTATTGCAAGCAAATTTGTTGTGAAGGAAAAGCAATCAGCTCGAGGGGGGAACAAGCGTTCGATATAAATAGGATAAATTTCGGCGGCCTCGTTGGTAAGCAAAAAGGTATGCTCAATTCAATACGGGAATAATGCTCATCCCTTGAATATTGTCGTGAATCCCCTAAGCCGAGGCCAAGGCGCTTCTAGAAACATGCGAATTGGTGTCCTTGAAACCCCCGCTAATGATATAGTGCACTCACGCAGCGAAGCTGTTCCACGTCGTAAGCCAAGACAGTCAAATGGTAATTTAGAGAGCGCAAAAAATTTGAAATTTTTGTTTCGATTTGCACTGCCCTGTGTCAGCACTTCTAAGCCACCCTATGTAACAAATGACGCGTCATTTTATGAGGAATGGCTTAAAAATAATTTCGTTATCTTGACATTGTGCCCAAAAATAAAAACTAGCTTGCTCCGTAAGTCGTAACGATGGAAACTAGGGAGTGAACTTGAATGCAGTGATCGAATGCCTTGACTTTTTGCAGGCCGTTATTCTTCTCAGCGTCTACGTGAACTATCTCTCTGCCTTGCAAGAACAATCGCCAGTGATTGCAGCCGACAACGCCATATCCTGTCAGGAAACTACCTACACCCAGTCCGATGACCAAAGCACCTGAGACCGCGTCATCTGGCGCCGCAAGGGTTCCCGGAATTCCAAACAGCCAAGCAGATCCTCCTCAACTAGGCAACGCTCCGAGCGAAACAGCCCGTCCGGCAAGCAGCCGCCGCGTCCGACTACCAACGCCCAAGGACCGGCAGCGCAAGAACCAGCTCTGCTGGAGCATTAGTTCGAACCCGCGGCTCACTTGCGGCACCACACATACGACAACGAGGCTGAAGGTGCTCCCCTTCAATTCGTGCCGAACAAGGGCGTGGTGTCTTATGTCTGGCGTCAAGATGCCGCAAGCGCTAGGGACAGCAAACAGACCGTGGCGGCGATGCCAAAGAAGCGAAATCGCGGCATGCCCAGCTTCGACGCCATGCAGATGGTGCTTTTCGGTACCAGAAACAGGACGCGCGGCAAAGCGGCGCGTCACGGCAGTGCCGGTAGAGCGGAGGAGTCCCTCGGCAGTGCGGCAAACAGCACGACTTCTACGACGCCCAGCGCACGTCGCGTAAGAAGGAAGGGGCGCCATCGTCCGCCGAGTTCAACTCCGAGGAGTACCTAGAGACGAGGAGGCGAGGAGCGTCCGCACAAGTGGTTCCTACGCTGCCGGATGGGGGCAGCTCGGAATGCAAGGCGAGCAACGGTGTCCCTCCAGAAGGACCATTGGTCGAGTCTACTAACAACGCTAGTGCACGGGCGGAGCCTGCGACTCAAGCTGGCGCAGAGATGCAGATGCAGCACAGGCAGGGAGATCTGAAGCAGGAAGAAACCTCCGGCTCTAGCCATTTACCGATGCTCCTGCAGGCCACGGACTAGAGCAAATGGGCCAGGCCCGAGTCAGCACTGCTGCCGTCACGGGAGGTGGCCACCACCGCTAATGTAATGTAGCACGAGAAAGGAGGAAGACAGCAAGTTCCAGGGGTTCCCAGCGATGCACCGAACCACGTCATGGATGAAGCTGAAGACCGAAAACATGTTATATTCTTTGGCCTTGACTGCGGTGGATCCACACTCGACAAGGACGACTCAGGCGTTGGTCAATCCGCGGTAGTCAATGCTGCTGTACCAACGATCGAAAGTGCACCAGAGCAGCCTGCGTCGGTCATCGCAGCGAACCAAAACTACGAACCGCATGAAGAGAGTGCAGCAGGAGTCTTCTATATCGGCAGGGGTGAGTCCGAATCGAAGAACCCCGGCCAATAAGCATCCGGACGTCGTGGCTGCGAGAGGCGTCCTGCCTCCGTTGGCTTTGCCCGACCCAGTTACGATGAAAGACAGGCGCAAGAGCAGGAAGCAAAACGGCGCCAATCTTGCCGAAGAGCGCCAGGAACACCCGTGCTCCGACACGAGGCAGGCGGCAGCTTGCGGTACTGGAGGAGCTGAGGAAGCCGTCAAATAGGCCGACGACGTGAAGCACGAGGCGTCGCCGGACGAAGAGTGCACTACCGAGATGGTGACTGGCGCGTTCTCGGTGGAGACGAAAAAGAATCACGCGAGCAGCTCATCGCCTACACGAAACTGTAGTCGCTGATTTGGAATAAGCTTTTGTGAACGTATCTTATTTGTTGACGAATGCTCCTACGATAATACCCACCTTTTTGGTGACATTTTTTTCCCTTCTCGGCTGTATCTTGTGATTGCGTCTGCGTTTGTACACGCTGACCTCCGAAGCTTCGGAGTAGACATCAAATACACAACCTTATTTTTCACTTGGTTGCCAGGGTTGGCCAGGTTTTTCTTCGTTGAACTCCGAAGATCGTGAATGAACTGGCACAATGTCGAGAATTTCTTTTCATGATTTCCGCGCCACGAATTTGCATTCTTCCTGCCAGGAAGAAGTGCTGTAATTAGCGCCCACAAAACACCATGACCCTTGTCATTTTTACTAGTTATCAGTTTATGCCTTATCAAGCACAGTGTTTTTGAGGTTGAGGTTGAGGTGTTGAATGCTACAGGTGGGGTTAGCCTTGCTTTATCTGCCGGCAATTGCTCCACCGCAGCGTTCCTTCGATATTAACAATGCCGCATCTACCTCGCTAAGCGCACAGTCTCTTATAATAGCACACCTTCTCTCCCGCAGTCACCATCTATGCACACAATCAATCAACACAGTTCACATCACAGACTACTCCAGATGTCACCATCTATGCACATATTCAGTCACAGTAGAACATAGGCCATTGTAGTGCCACACTCCATACACACATTCGCTCACAGTATAAAGTAGTCCACTCCGGAAGGCACCATCTACGCACACATTCAATCACAGTCCGCCATAGTCCGTTCCTGCTGTCATCATTTAAAAACAAGATCCGTGTTCTGCAGAAATGTTAAAAAAAGGTGTGCAGCCTCTCTTCTGCATGTCTGGTTTCCACTCGGGTAGTCAATGTCCTGCACTGTGCTGTGACGGGTTCCTGTCTTCTTGAAGGAAGCGAACATCACATGCCTTTCCGCGTTGTACTCTATGCAGTACATAATATAATGTTCGATATCCCCGCACACACCACATAAACAGCAGAGCGGAGATGATGCTATGCCGGTCTCATGCATCCATGCAGGAGTGCGAGCAGAGGCCGTGCGAGTTCGATGTAGAAGGGTCGCCTGAGACCTTCTCAGTCCCTTGGTCACACATGGCTTGTGGGACGCACTCCACAGAGTACTGAAGTGATCGAGCACCGTTTTCCTGCAGAGACTTTTCCCATCTTGAGGTACTTTTTTTGATGGAATCCTTGAGAGAGCTTTATGGGCGAGACTGTCTGCCACCTCATTACCGTTGACTCCTATGTGAGAGGGCACCCACTGGAAATGTAGAGTAAAGCCTCTGCTGTGCAGATTCTGCACCAAGCGCAGAGAGCTTAGGGACAAGGCGTCAGTAGGGAACCCGCACTCTAACCTCTGAAGGGCAGATTTTGAATCAGTTAGGATGACAACAGGTTGAGCCGGACAAGACCCTAACTTCCGTAAAGCCGCCTCAATAGCAACACTTTCAGCCGTTGTGGAGGATACGACAGCTGTACAGCGTACGGACCACTTACAGCCCAAATAATAATAATAATAATTGGTTTTAGCGGGAAAGGAAATGGCGCAGTATCTGTCTCATATCTTTGGTCACCCGAACCGCGCCGTAAGAGAAGGGATAAAGGAGGGAGTGAAAGAAGAAAGGAATAAAGAGGTACCGTAGTGGAGGGCTCCGGAATAATTTCGACCACCTGGGGATCTTCAACGTGCACTGACATCGCACAGCACACGGGCGCCTTAGCGTTTTTCTTTCATAAAAACGCAGCCGCCGCGGTACAGCCCAAAAGAGGAATGTAAAAAGCCGCTGCGCTAGCTTGTTTGACCTTGTTCACAGAAGCATCCGTGAAAATTTGAAGATGGCAGGCATACTCTGTTTCCAAGTATTCCAGTACAAGCGAACGCTTTGCTGCCAAAGGAGAGCTACGCTTTGCGCTCACATGGGGAATTGTGACCTTACAGCCGAGGGTCGGAAAATAGAAACTCTAATTTAGTTTCAAGAGGCCTGCGGCATTTTGCGGTATGCCCTGTAGCTCAGAGACGGCTAGTTCTGCAACGGTGGAGAAAATCATCCCGCATTCATTTCCAGAACTGTACTTTCGACTCGCCTACTCAAAAGGGCCAGGTGTTGGCGGTGCTGCAATGCGGTTTGCATTGCTGAGTGCCATGATTTTTGCCACTTAGTTTGTACAAATTTAGGCAGTATATTATCATCGCTGCTGCAAGTATAAAAGTAATAACAGTTTTGCATGTCGGTTAGTGCGGTCTGTGTGAACGGGTGGCATTAGAATTGAGGTTTTGCCATTTTATTCTTAATCGAATCAAGGCGACAAAACTAGTGTATACCGCACCAAGGAACGATGCTTTTTATGCAAGCTGTGAACAGTTATCAGTACCGTATCAAGGCATCAAACTAGTAAGACTCGTGTGTGACACAGTATCATCTGTGCTGGTGAACGGATGGCGATGGAATCAAATGATGTTTGCAGCTTTAAGCGTCATATAATCACGGCGACAACGTCATTGTAATTCATACCGACGTAAGAAGTGAAATCTATGCGTTATCCAGAGTTTCTATGTGTTCTTTCTTGTGCACGTTGTGAAGCTTTTTGAGATATTAAGAATTCCTGTCAGCATAAATTTTCATATTGAGGCCGACGCCAAGAATCTGAAATCTTGATAGTTCGATAGTCGTCAGAGCTTCGCCATGTTAAACAACGCCACTGAGCTGAGCTTCAGCTATTATATTCGAGCTCTTTTAAATCATTGCTATGCTATATGTTAAAGAGAATACGGAAGATAAGATATAAAAAGAAATAAACTCGAGCTTATTAAAAGGCGCTTTTCAGCGTCCGCAGACAGCTATTTATGTCCTCCTGCTTGATTATTAGACTACGCACAAAAGTATGCATGCCCAATGCAAAGAAGCAGAAGACTCCTGTGCATACACGCTATCCGCGTCCTGCAGAAACAAAGGATACTGACACGCTATTCACTATTGTGACTTCCCGGACACTTCTCAGACGGAGGGATGGCAGGCACTCATGCCGCAGCCCGCGCCTTTCTTCACAGTGCACGTTCTAAAGATACCAAATCGGAACTAGTGATATGATCAGTGATAGTGTACACTGATAGGCTACAGTGACGCTGTCCAGCCCCACAAATTAAGAGAAGAGGGTAGGCTCTAACGCACCCCTAGATCACCAAGAAACAAGCTGAACTAGCCTATATGTACAGGAGATGGCAGACTCGCACTGCATATTTTGTGGAAGCATGGCCTGCCTTCCCCACTTGGCATGGGAAGATCAAGAAAACCCGGAACTAGACAGGGTAACAAACTCAACGACGTACGCAAGAAGCGTGAGATTCAACTACGTCTGGTGTGTGGTTCCATGACGACAGCTGAACCCAGCGGATTCCTAGGTTAATGATCCGAGTAGTAGCCGCAACAAAATCCACAATAAACATTTCCAATCAATCAACCAATCAATCAATCAATCAATCAATCAATCGATTAATTAACCTTCGCGTGGCTCGCTCGCGCTAACGATCTCGTTTCTTCAGACAGGTGCTGTGCGAAGTCAGTATCAAGCAATATACTGCACAAGGGAGAGTCGCTGTGACACTCATATTTAGTGACAAAAACCGCGATCAGAAACTTCGCCAAAGGGAGGACACATGCCATCGCCCACAAAATTTAAATTCCTCTCAGCCACACACTAGGCCCAATAAACTCATATGGGTCCCCGCGCACGCGGGTCATTCAAGCAACGAAGCTACCCATGACACAGCTCGAGCGTACGTCAACCGAGCAGGGCAATCCGCCGAGCCATGAAGCGCCCGTGAACAGATGATCACATAATACGAGATTTCGCTCCACTACAGGGAGCAGCGACTCCACTATCCTCCGCCCCACAGATCATTCCATAAATTAGAGAAGGTGACGTGGCGCAAGATAGTCTCGCACCTCTCTCGCTCCCCCGCCAATTTAGCAATTTAGCTGTTCTCGTCAGAGTCTACCCTATGTGGAACCCCAAGAGCTCATTTCCACTACATACTCTACATATGCTCCGAGTTACAGTCTGCATCGAAGTGGCTACTCACTGACGTCAAGGGACGTGAGGTCGCGGTGTTGAGCTCCGACCCAGCTGTCCAGAAGCAGCTGGTGGGCTGGGCTTTGAAACTCGCCGGGCGTCACCGACAGCCAGCCACTTCACGAGACCAAGAGCCAACCCAAGAACGCTAAATATTTATTAAAGTTTACCACCACCAGCATGACAATTCCAAACAGTGAAATGTGATCAGGAATGACGCATCAGCAGATATTTCGGGCGGTGCCTTGTAATGTCGATTCTGGTACACTTGAACACAATATCGAGATGATTATTGCATTGTCCAAGCATGACATACTTACTTCCTGTGCTGTAAAAGTGACGGCTGAAGGACAAAATATAAGGCTACACCGCGGTAATATGCTCCGCCTACCAATAAAAATGGAGTACAACACAACAATTTGTTAAGTGGGTTAAGCCAGAGATGATAGCTTGTAAACTGAGTCCATCAATGTAAATATTTGGGGTGTCTGAGTTAAAGACACGAGCGTGAACTACAGCTGAAGAATTGGAGAAAAAAGAAGAGTCAACTAAGCGCATCGCAATGGGCGAGTGTCTCGCTTGGTTTTCTCGTTCCTTCGCCAAGTGTGCACCCATTACGTGTACCATGGCCGTATCTTCTTAGAGAATGCATTACCACGCTCTGCCTTATCGGTGCATGGCATTACAAGCACGCAGATGTTTATACTATTGATACGTGCTAGGCCGTAAGCTGACAATGGTGCAGCCTGTACTTATTGCAAGCTATGACAGCATTAAGTCGTTATTGTCAGGCGAGATCATGTTCTGAACGGGACTTTTAATAAGCTTGCACAGTGTGAAGTTTAGCGCTGCAGGTTCCAGTATTCAACGATTTACTGTTCACGTTGCTTTCAATAACGAACCGGATATCGAGTTGGCGGTTGTGGTCTGTGATTCTGAGGTGAAAATTTAGCTCGCTGCAGAGCGGTCATGTCAGTAAGGCGTACAGACTTACGAGGCTTATGGCTGCTCAAAAAAATCATGCGTTGCGTCTACTTCTATATATGCAATGAAAGCGCGTACCTATGAGCATCGTAAAGATCAGTATTCGTAAAATGCGTAAAGAAAAAGCTTAGTCACATATGTCGTTAATATTGAAGTACTAAATACATCTTGGCAAAAGTGATCATTCGTGCTGCTTTCAGATGTAAGTTTTCATTAGGGATACCCCACAGCAAATGTTCTTGTCGCGCGCTTTTATAGATTGGCAAGAGATCTTCATATTTAGGAGCAGCAAGAATGTAGCTAGATTGATCAGCATGTTTGCAAACAAATATTTTGCATTGCTGACACCATAAAGTTTCATGCAATCTGAAGTGTATTATAATTTTCAATGAAAAAAAATCGACAAGCTTACTCGCGTCATACCTTGCTCTGAAATGACTCAAGTGCACTAAAGCGACTAGATTACCAATTGGTGAACTGGGGATATTGAAGTAGATGTACACTTATTTTCACGCGGAACTTCCGCAAGCTGTCTTCAATTCTGGGTGATCTTTCCCTTCTTTTCCTTCAATATTCTTTAGCTGAGTCTAGCCAAGCAACCCTGATGACGTCTGGTAAGCTCTCGATGCTGTTTTTGTGTCTCTGAGTACGACCAGGCCAGACTTGTAAGCTGCTAATTTCCGGTAGATAGCCCGTAGCATGTTCTGTTGTAGTCTAGAAATGCGTGGCAGTGAATAAACCTTATCATTTCTTGCAAAACTGTCCACAAATGTCCTATAATTCGCAACAGTGTTCTACGTCAATAAACATGTCTCCAGTTCTAACCTTCAATGTTAAACAAAAACTGCGGAAAAATATAGCACTAATCGGGATGCAGAGACACACTTCCTAACTTTTCGATTAATATTAGAAATGAAGGCATATTTCATGGTGTGTATAGACGCTGCGAGTAAAGGGAAACAACTACAAAGAATGTGCTGGCTTCAGACATGGTATTACGTTTGCAGACCAGCCGAGAAGATCGTTCAAGCGGCGAATGAATGACACGTTTTGATTTCTGTCACATATTCTTCCGCTCTTTCATTTCAGTGAACTCGAGTGCCATTCGCACATCGTCGTCGTCAGGTACGTTATGGTCTCTTGACCACACCAGCATAGACCAACTTTGCGAAATGCAGACAGTTTCATTTCTAGCAGACCAAAAAGTAGCCCACCCTACGTTATGATAAGAAAACTAAATTTTTTTTGTTTTAATTGGTGTCACCAATAAAAGGGGATTGCTTTAGTCAGCTGCCTCCTTCCAATCCCACATCCCTCTCCGCCGATCGCTCCTGGAATACCACTCGTTGGCATAACCAAGTGGTTGGCATAATAGAATTCCTTGCAGGGACATGGCACAACTTCGAGAGCAATTACTCCTACAGGTCCACGTGTAGCTGCAGAGCATTTTCATTGGAACAACCGGCGAAGCGTTAAGTTTCGGTTGCAACATCGCCTGTGTTTATTCCTGAGAAACTTCCTTACACAGTAATTGTTGCGACAATAACAGGAAGATAAAGAAATGCCAGCTGTTGTGGTTCAAGGTGTTAATTGCTTCCAGACATGCTCTTAGCGACGCATATAATGGCACATCAGTCTGTTGACAAACTCTTATTTACCACTAGCTAGCATGCCAACAGTTCAGTGTAACGTGTCCGATGCACACCGTACAGAGGACATCTATATATCTCCTCAGCGGAACGGAAAACTAGATGCAAGGCTACTCTTCAGGAAGACGAAAGCCTGTCATTCACACGAGAGCGACAGAAACCGCATCCTGCTTGACCGAACCACGGTTAACAGGTCTGTGTTTGTTGATTTTATCTATTCACGGAACGGTTGCGATTCCCCATTATGCTCAAATATTTTCGCTTTCACCCGGAGACCGCCCCACTGAAGACACAAGTTTGGAAGGTAATGTGTTACGTTTGAACGTAATATGTTTCTTGCATCTAGGTTGCAAGTCCAAGACGAATTTTCCGACTACTTGTAGTATGTGAGGCGAAATCCTAATAAAGCATCTTTCGCCGAGTCCGTAGTGAAGTATTGTCCGATATTAACGGAGCAATTGCTCATTACCATCTGCCCATGCACACTCATATGGCTAGAAAAGCGGTACAGACTTCAGGCAAACTTCGTGAAGACAAATGCATCCTTATCGAGAGTTAAAACTGAAGCTTCCTAGACAACGTCGGGCCTGTACACTCGCTCCGTGACGTCACGTACTTTGATCTAGCAGTGTGGGAAAGTAGTTGCCTGACAAGTACGTGCCGTGCAAGAAGGTCTACCATGTGGGCCGTCGGCGAACTCGGGACGTTTGCTTTTTAATGGTCAGCGTGACTCAGTTCTTGATGCAATAACCAGTATTAACCAGTGTGCGACGATTGGGTTTCTTTCATTTGTTTTACCAAAAAAAAAAGAAGACAGGCACAAGAAGAAGAATACAGAGAATACCCTTATTTAAACACCGTTATAAATAACTGTCGAGTGGTTTACATGAAATTGTAGTTTTTTTTTCCTGAGCGGCGGCCTTCTTAGTTTTTAGCAGCTATTTTTTATCTAGACGTATTTTTAGGAGCGTTACCTCTTACTACTCGCATTCGAACGTTCCTTGTCCGTACGAGATTTGAAAATGGTGGCCGGTCATCTAATCAAATTGCTGCAGCATCGTGTAAAATGTCCCTCAATGACCGCGAGATACAGCAACCGCCTCATCGAGGCTGCTGTTCAGCGAACAGTTTTCCCACCGAAAAAAGAAAACCCTTCCGTTGATGACGCAACCGCCGTGGAGACACTCAGGAAGATTACTTCACGTTGGAGTCTCTTTGAGCCTCCGCGCCCGCTGACAGCTCACTGGAAATTCTTCCTACGGTGTAGATCTTCGTTTGTAACATTGTCCAAGATACGTGGAGTCCACGAGCAAGTGCACAGGCCTGAATTTTTCTAAGGGGCTTAGTTCAAACCAGGCCCCACCACTAATCCGACGCAGTCGCTCTACGACCTAAGCTAACAATGACGGCAGCTAACCCCAAACCGGGGAGAATGCCTCTTTAACTACAAAGTTTCGGTGCTTTCACAGAAAATCCCAACAACTAAGTATCCGTCTTTTTTTTTTCAGAACACTGGTAAGCATAATTTCTGGCATGCTAAGGCACTAGGACATTGATTCCAGTTCTTTTAGCCCACACTTGCATGATAAAATCGATTTTAAAGCTAAAAGCTTCGCATTTACGCTAGGTTTGTTGTTTTATTTTCATGCCGTTGAGGATAGACATTGTATAACTTGTATTAACTTTTCTCTGTTAATGTTTCTGTTTCTTGCCATTTATACTTCAATGTTTAATTATGTCGATTTTGTATTTTTATTCCAAGGATCCATATGCTTTCACCTGTTTTTTGTTTGTATGTAGTTTCTTCAATTTTTGGCTTATTTATTTCTTTCTTTTGATTACTTGTCTTTAGCCCCCAAATGTAATATCCTCAAATGGAGGGCCTTTAGGGGTATTCTGTAAAAATAAATAAATAAAGTAGTCGTTGCGTAGGCCGGAAAACGACCTTGAACGACTTTCCCCAAGCAGCACAGGTCATTGGCCCAATATTGCAAAAGGATGGTCCCATCCTGGTCCTTTGTAGGGCCAGCTTTGCCAATACAGTTCCAATGTTGGGCCAATTACTTGTGCTGCTTGGGTCAGCTCAACCACGTTAACCGTGTGCGACCTTATGTGGCACAGTTATGGGGTCGAACGCTTGATTCCTGACCTTCATCCATGACCTTTAGTTGACCGTTGACATTGAGTGACCTTTCACCTTAAGAGTATCCAATGGGGTAATGTGAAACCACGTGATGACATCCGATAGGGGTGTCGTAAGACCATGTGATACCATGTCATAGCCACGTGGTCGTGTGGGTTTATATAGAACGGCTGCCGTGAGCGTGTAGCGGAGCTGCCATGGACAAGCCCCAGACGCTTAGCAAGCTCCCTTGTTTTTCGCTGAATTGCGGAGTCAGCCAAGTTAAGCCACTGTCAATTTTATTGAGCAGCAGCATGCTCTCGTAACAGACTGCACTACGACCTCTTTCTCCAGGGCTGAGCAGACCAGCCAGCAGCGCGCTATCTCCGGCCTCAACGTCCTCGTGGCTGCGCTGTCAGTCGTCGTCGTCGTCTTTGTCTTCTTCGTGGTGACGGTGTCGGAGACTGGTAGGAACTTTCATTCATTCCTCAATAC
The DNA here is from genome assembly GCF_052857255.1 of Amblyomma americanum. Lineage (NCBI taxonomy): Eukaryota > Metazoa > Arthropoda > Arachnida > Ixodida > Ixodidae > Amblyomma > Amblyomma americanum. The sequence continues at coordinate 72,929,921 of NC_135507.1, forward strand.
CGCATATCTGTCGCAACGAGTGATATGCGTTCGTGGACTGCCATATGTCCTGCTTCGAGGCGTAAATCAAGAATGCATGTGACAGGGGGCAAACACTGCAGAATTTTTCCTTTCTTGTAGTACAGCGCTGTCGACATGAACTGTTTGTGGTAGTTATTGTTGGTAAGGAGCCAGTGATTTAATTCTTAATACATTCATACCAGACAGACGAGCGCGCTAATAAATAGAAACCAGCACATCCATGCACATATTGCATCCTATGAAGAGGGCAGTCAATAATACCTGGCTCTTCATGTGCATCTGCTAACAATCACATACACGTTGCATTCTTCATTTTGAAAATTGATAACTTTAAGAGATGAGTAAAATACGCTCATCGCTACGCTTGGCTCCCTCTATTGTGGCTTAAAACTCTAGTATGCTGGCGCCATCTTGTAGTGTAGAAAACCAAGCCCACTACGTGACTTCGTCGTTTTTCTGGAACTGATCTTTCATGTTGGAGTTTTATGTAACATTAAAGCGAACGCGCAAGATACTAATCCCGACATGAACATAAAGTCTTTATCAAAAGTTTAGAGCCCAAGGGGTTTCCTTCTTAGCTGCGTTGTTGCACTGTAGTAGCATAGTTGGAAGCCCGAAATTTCGGTGCAGTGAGGACCAGAATTCGTTTTATTTACAGATTTTGAACGCTGGGGATGCTTAACGAGCCACATAATGTGGGTCACAAGCAAACCACCTGGGCTCTAAAAGACTGTACGTTTTCTTGGTATATTATATAGCTGCCTTTGTAGGCAAATATACGCGAACACCATCCCATAACCACAAATAACTTATCCAAATTCATGCAGTCAGTAGCGCTCCCGCCATGGCCGTAAAATTGAGCGGATTAGTGAAGAGATGCGAAGACTTACTTTGTAGCCAATGACAACATTATTTAGTCTCACACATACTTGACAGCGTGGTTAAGGCGGCGAAACGCATTGCTAAGACCAACGAAAAGCAGCCTAGTGCTATGGCGCGTCAAACAACTAAATTAGCGTCAGACGACTGAGCCCGATGCCCAGGACGTAGCGGAGAGGAGGGGTGAAATGGTTTATGAGAATTGGGATGGTAATGGGTACAGCGAGTTTTTTTGCTCGGATCCTTCGAAAGTCGTTACTCCATTGCTGGCCTCCCTGGCCAGGACAGGGAGGGTGTCAAGATTGCCCAATGGTCTGGTCCCGCTTACGGTTTGCCCGACCACCCACAAATGCAACGGGCTCCGACTGCCGGAGACAAGGCGCAGGCAAGGGCTTATTATTTTTTCACTCTTTTTAGGTCGCCCCAACCCAACGAGTGCCCACCACGAAAAGCAGAAGCGGCTAAACTCGGTGGCACGTAAAGCAGCAAATACAGCTAAGGAAGCGGCAGGAGTCGGAGGCTCTTCGAGACGCGAAACGGCCTGGAAGAACATGCGCGCTCGAAGATCAGAAGCGGGCAAATACAGGGGCACGCTCTGCAGCCTAAGCTGCTGGCTCACAGCGATGTGCGGCTACCAACATCTACAAACCATGCTAGATGCACTGTGCCTACCCTGCAATCCATTTCGTGGTTATGCTTTCTCCCGACAAATAGCTTGACTACAATTCTTCCTTTTTAAGGTGATAGCATTGAAAGTCACGTCACCCAGAAAATCTATCGTCGGCGTTGTTGGCGTTGTGAGCTAAAGATCGCGGGCATGGCTCTATCAGGTGGTCTCCAGAGAGCAACCTAAAAGGCAGACGGGTAACCTGGGTTTCGTGACCTTGCGGCACCATCACGACCTGCCCACAGGATAGTAAGCAAACTGCCCACGGTGACAGGTGGCTGTTAAATTAATGATTGGTTCCTCAAGGTCCGCCGCTGGGAGCCCCTGCCATCGCCTAACCGCTGCACCACTGCGCCTGGAGGGTTATACGAGGACTCCCGGGGATGTATGAATGTAAAGCAGAGAATGTCCTCCTGCATATAAGGTCGGTATCGTGTCATATCGTTAAAGCGGAGCTTAAGTGTTCCTCAAATTTTATTTTCTGTGACCTTCCATCGCAAAACACATACATTACGCACAGGCAATTTTCTTCTTTAGCGCTTTAGGGAGAGAAATCTAATAATAATAGTTACTGACAGCTACTTTCAATGTTTAGTTTTGTTACCTTGTAATCTTTTCCATTCCTTGCAATATTCGCTGAGGAATCTGACGATGCGATAACCTTTCCTTGTTATTGCCGTTTTCTTGGTCTCTGCAAGGGGCTCAACGTGTGTTTAGTCTTAAAGCCCCCTGGTACTTGTCGAATTTGAGAAAGTTAACAATTCATGAAAACGTTGATAGCGAAAATTGAATTGGTTGCTGCGAGGTTGAAGTATATGTTCCAAAGCGTAACCTGCGATCGATGGCCGTGGAGTGTATTATATGCGAAGAAATGTACATGCACATAGCGTGCTAAAATTAAGGTGTACAGTAGCCAATATACTTTGGGGGAGGGTGACACTGTGTGCTCTTACAGAACTTAAATGCATCAGAAGCAGGAAGATAGCCAGGTTAATAGGCTACCTAGAATTTCTGACAAGCCAGGGTGGCCGGAGGTCACATAGAACTAAATTTGGCTGTCATTCGTACAAACCTTTGGACTGCGGTGTTCGTAGCCGGGATCCTTCTGCTATATGAATGTAAGCATAGCTGCGTCCATTGGTTTCGCTAATGTCAGCTTCTGTACCGTCTCCTCCCGTGTTTCCAGCCTTGAGGACAGCTCCCGCTCAGGGACAGTCAGTGGACGAGGATGCAGCGTTGGTCACGGGTCTGCCAGCGTACGAACCGCCACCCGTGCCAGCCGTCGCAGGCGAAGAGGTCACGGCCGTTGACGACGACCAGTTCTACCCGACGCCGGCGATTCCCGATTTGGAGACCGCCTACACGGACGAGTTCACCGTGGCGCCACCCACGGTGGCGCCACCCGATGTAGTACAGACTTCCACCTCTGGGCAGCCGCAGCCGACAGTGGAGGCCTCGAGGCCAACTGTTCGCGTTGCCAAGAACGATCGCCTTCCGGCATGGTTAAATGTCAATACGGGGTGACGCAAAGTGGCACGTAGGCACTATATTAGAAAAAATATTTATTTTTTGTATAATCTGTTATTGTTAAATTTGCATTGCGACATTAAAGCGACGTCTAAAGGAAGAATCATTCTGAAACACCTCAAAATACGTCAGGGAGAAAAGCAGACCTTGTGAGGTTCTTGTTTACTTGTGCGAAAATTTGGAGACAACTCTCTTTTGGAGACAGCTCTTTGAGGAGACAACTGTTAAAGGTTGTGGGACTGGCTTATAAGATAGGAATTATATGCATTCGTGTTTGCCCACTATGCTTGCCCCTCTCACGGCGCCTCACTCCAATTACTTTCACCTACAGCTCATAGAAAGCCATTGCAGAGGGAAAAGCAGTGGCAGCCATTCATAGGCAGCGTGAAGACGCAAGTGTCAACTGCCGACTGGAACCCTGGAGTCCACCCTGTACACATATATCTGCTCGCAGTAGCGTTGCGAACTGACTAGATACCCGACGTGAGGAATCGCACGCGTTTAGCTCACGTATTCGGTTTTTTGGTAGCGCGCTGCATAGTGTGAGTTCGGAAGACATATTTACGTGTACATATTTCCGTTGCACGCCTTCAAAGCATTTAACGGCTTCGGAAGCATGCATGAAGTGACGACGCTGCCACGCCCGTTAGTCTTCACAGCTTTTTTCGGGCTGTGAGTGTAACTCTCGTATGCCCAGCATAGCTGCACATCAGTAACTAGTGTCCTCTGATGGTAGCGTCAGTAACCAATATCATGTAATTCAATGGAAACATTTTAACAAACAATTTTCATGCAGTCAAAGGCGATACTCTGTGCGAACGCGGTGGTTGTCATGGCCCAATATTCTTCGGCGCTGAAAAAGCCGACCTGTAAAATGCTTTATGCGCGCACGCAGCCAGCTTCCAAAGGCCATAGCAAATCAATGGAATGTACCAAACACTCAAAATTTCCGCGGTGATTTCGAGTCTTCAGCGTAAGGTGGAGCGCTGGGGCAGCAGTGGAAACTAGAGGCAGTTTTCTGTTTCCTGGGCATATACGACTCCCTCCGAGGATGGATACATTTCAGGAAACGACAGGATATACTCTTTCTTAGATATCACACAGTTCTACAGACTTAGCAGACGGGAATATCTAGAACCATGCAAGAAGCTCGGCAAGAAGGAGCAAGCAGCATGTAGGCAGTTACAGGTAAACACTTTTCCAAACCCAGCCATACTGCGTAGGTTCCTACGGACCTTCTGCCTTTTATGCTCCATGTCTTTGCATTCTTTTCGCATCTTAAAACCCATGCTATCTATTTGGGATGGCTTAACATTCCTCTCCGTGCCCTGATTCCACATGGCACTCTTGTCAGTGCAGCTCTGTCCGGTCAGGCCGTTTCGGCTGTCAAATTCCACCTTCCAGAGGACCGCACCTTGTTACATGAAAAAAAGCCGATAGAAAAAATTGAAAGAACCAGTGGCTACAATGGATAATGCTACTGCATGTGAAAGTTACTCTATTGGCTACAATGAATAATGCTACTGCATGTGAAAGTGACTCTATAGTGGCCAGACCCAGGTCAGAGCTCGGAGAACAAACACGAGGATCACTGGTTGAGTGGCGGTGATGAGGAAACCTTTATTGGATGCGGACGTGATTATTTATTACATACTTCAAGCTTGGATGTCAGGCAGGAAACACAGGTAGTACAGAATGAGACAGGATACGGCTATACAATTGCATTCAATCGAAGGAAGGCACGACAATAAGTGTGCAGCACTTAAAAAGAAAAGGGAGATGTAAACACTACGCTAAAACAATGTGAAATACTGCTGTCTATTATAAATTGCAATCACTATAACTTCAAATACATTAAATTACTTTACAGTGAACATTTCTGAAGTATACTTACAGAAGAGAAGATGCAATACAAAGAAATTCAAGTAGAAACCAAAACATGCACAACAACAGGCTGACTGCTAAACTCTCGTCTATTCCTAGATCCCATAATATTGCAATGCATTTCCTCTCTACTCTCAGACCATGCTCAGTTTACTGTAATTAGGAACCACCACTCCGAACCTCCAACGTTATTTCAGGTGTACCACAAGGCTCTGCTCTTGGATCACTATTATTTTTAGTTTTCATCAATGACCTCCCTACAGGCATTTCATCCACAATTCACCTCTTTGCTGATCATTGTGTACTGTACCATCGCATTACTACTACGTCAGACCAGTCACTCCTGCTGAAAGACCTCAATATAACAGAAAACTGCTGCGCCACCTGGCTGAAGAAACTGAATGAGCCCAAATGCAAAGGTATGCAAGTGTCCCGAAAGCATTCCACCCTAAATTATTCATACTCTTTAAACACCATCATTATTTCACGCATTTAATCATGCACATATCTAGGTGGTGTTATCACGAACAAACTGAACTGGTCTGAACATATCACAAAACTCGCGGCTGACACGTACATCTGGAAAACTTGGCTTCATTAGACGTTCACTTTCTTTGTCTGCCAGTTACATCCAAAAACTCGCCTATGAGGAATACATTAGACCAAAACTTCAATTTGGCTGCATAACATGGAGCTCTCATCAGCATTACCTAATTGAATTACTTGCAAAGCATCCAGCATCGGGCTGCTCATTACATTTGCTCAGCATGTGATACAGGGCTTAGCCTTAGTGCCATAAAATTTTGCACTGGCCTCGACTCATTAGCTCATCAAAGAAAGAAATCACGGATGGGCTTAATTCATAATCGGTATTATAACCGCCCTCGCTTTAGAACCTTCCTCCTAGTTCTACCCGTATGAACATCGCCTCGGCTTTTCAGTTCTCTGTGCGTGCAGCGTATATCTGGCTCCACAAATGCATTCAATAAATCATTCTTAGCTTTGACTATAGATGAATAGCATTCTCAATTCCTGAATGTATCATCCATGAATGTGACTTCACATTAAGGCAGTTAATATCACTCAGCTCATTTTGTTAAATTAAACTAGGGAACAGCAATAAGTTCAGTCTTTTTTTCTGCTTGACTCCAGTCCAAAACTGAAATTTTCTTTGTTGTTGCTTTTCAGTGTAATTTATAAACTACCTTTTGTTCTGCACCTATATACTATTTTGTGCATATTGTGCTTGTAAAAATGTTTTATAATCGTACGTGGACATGAATCACATGAGTGTTCTGGTCGTTCATTTGCTATTCACATTGTACTTGCATATGCATGGTACCATAGTAAAGTATAACATTACCATGCCTTTTTGTTAGCTTTTAACTGCATCAAAATATGACCATGAACATACTTTCTTGCTTCCCCCCTTATGTAATGCCCTACCCAGGGCGCGTAAGGGACAATAAATAATGATGAGTCTATAAGTCTCACATACTTCTACACAACCTTCTTTCCTTTTTCACGTAAAAGATGCAGATATACAGCCAGCATAGTTTTTCATGAAGGTACAGGCCACGCAGCTTGTTTATACATGCACAAAAATATAAATGTGCATAGCATGTTACTCAGACATTTTGTGCAGCTAGGAGTCAATTTCCAACAAAATAGCTTCATGGAGAAGGTATTGATAATAAATGGAAACATAGCTGCAACAGGAATGCATGATGATGGTTAAGTGCCGTTAGCCGAGGTAGCCGAGAGGTTGCATGCAACACATGCAGGTTATAAATGATTACAGTTCACTTAGATCACATCACTAGACTCAAGGGTGCCTAAGGTACAATAAATTATTATGGTTGACACAACAAGCTGCAGCTATGAGACAAGTAGTTTAAGCAACCTCTAGGAACAGAAGGCGGTGCAAAAATTAAGGGGACATTTAAGCTGCACCTTAAGGCTATGTCTAATGCAATAGATTTAATGGTCATTTGGTACCTTCTTAATTAGTACCTCTAATTACACTCATTACCACACATCAGTAGTCCTACTAGACACCACAAGACACATGATGTCCCCTTTAACCGTTGGACAAACGTGCTGCAATGGCATAGGAGTAACGTGTCTGACTCAACCCATGGGTCATGGGCTCGATTCCCAATTATTAGCCGAATTTTTTTTCAGCGTAATTAATTTACATTATATCATTTTAGCGTGGCAGCAATGATGCCGGCGAATTTTGTATGCATTGCAATGGTTTTTGCGCGTCATAAAACGAAATGTTTTATTAGAGTACGCGTCCTGGCAAGTTCCCAGTCAGCATGATCCAGCTCCATACCAAAGCTTTTGCCGCGACACGGCACTGTGTATCGGCGCACCTTATTTTGATTTGCTTCAAGTAAATGTCTACCTGCTTATCGCTTAAAGGTACCGGTTTTTAGATACCTTTCTCATGTTCCTTAGGTGCCCCTTGCGGATCGGTTCAAACTGGTAACGCTATGAAGGTTGTTTTTTTTCTTTGTTTATCGCCTTTGGAAGCTTGCCTTATCGCCTTGTTGGCTGCGCGAGACGTGAACAGAGCGCGCTCCTGTTAGGGATTAAGGATCGGATCGAGCTAAGAATGTCGCCATGAAGCTCATTTGTATTTTTCGTTTACCTACTTCGGAAGCTTGTCTTACTGTTTTGTTGGCTGGGCGAGACCGGAGCAGGGCGCGCGTCTGCTTATTGTCCGAGATGCTTCTCTGTACTTTAAGCACCTTGTCAAAAAAGTTGGCTGCTAAATTGAGTGCAGCCGAGAGCGAAAGTCATTCTCCACCCGATGACCGTGCAGTGCACTAGCCGCTATCGCGCCACCATCCTTTTAATGTCTGTTTGCGGGCTCATGCTCGGCCAATAAGCAGTTTGTTGTCAAAGCTTTGTTCTGTCTGCGTGTTTCCATGTAAAATAATATTGCGATTAACTTTGCCCGTATTTTTTGTTTTGCTTCCTCACCGTAGGCGACCGGGTTCTGCCGCATCCTCTTTCCATCGCGGCCAACGAATGGAAAGAAGACATGAAGCTCTGGCCTTCCCTGCAAGAAAACCACATAACGTATTACCTGCTAAAAACAAAAGCTTGCGATCTGGAAGATGTCCAAGCCATCAAGAGTTTAGACTAGTACAACTTTGTAATTAGCGGAAAAGTGGGTCAGCTCCTCATTTACCAAGCTGACAAAGAGACTTGTTTTATTAAAGGGACAGGCTAACCCTCCCAATCTGATTCTGACCGACCGCACCAAGCATGGGTTTGCATGTCAAGCGATTGCCGCATTTTATCCGCGTCCTGCTCCTGCAAAGTCGGATTGACTGCCGTGTGCAGCCACGTCGGTGACTACAGTTATTGGCAGTCTTAATGCGTCAGCGTTACAGCAGACGTTCGAAGGAAAAGCAGTGCGTGTTGTCAATAGCACGGAAATTTGAGCTAGTTGGTTCATGTGTTGTCACTAGTTCAGAATTGGTCGAGAGGGTTGTCACATCACTAGTTGAGCAGCTGTGGAATGATAGTGACTAATGTTCAGTAAAATTGTGACTATGAGGCCATAACATGACTGAAATGATATAATGTAAATTAATTACGCTGAAAAGAAAATTCGGCTAATAATTGGGAATCGAGCCCATGACCCATGGGTTGAGTCAGACACGTTACTCCTATGCCATTGCAGCACGTTTGTCCAACGGTTAAAGGGGACATCGTGTGTCTTGTGGTGTCTAGTAGGACTATTGATGTGTGGTAATGAGTGTAATTAGAGGTACTAATTATGAAGGTACCAAATGACCATTAAATCTATTGCATTAGACATAGCCTTAAGGTGCAGCTAAATGTCCTCTTAATTTTGCACCGCCTTCTGTTCCTAGAGGTTGCTTAAACTACTTGTCTCATAGCTGCAGCTTGTTGTGTCAACCATAATATTTTATTGTACCTTAGGCACCCTTGAGTCAAGTGATGTGATCTAAGTGAACTGTAATCATTTATAACCTGCATGTGTTGCATGCAACCTCTCGGCTACCTCGGCTAACGGCACTTAACCATCATCATGCATTCCTGTTGCAGCTATGTTTCCATTTATTATCAATACCTTCTCCATGAAGCTATTTTGTTGGAAATTGACTCCTAGCTGCACAAAATGTCTGAGTAGCATGCTATGCACATTTATATTTTTGTGCATGTATTATCAAGCTGCGTGGCCTGTACCTTCATGAAAAACTATGCTGGCTGTATATCTGCACCTTTTACGTGAAAAAGAAAAGAAGGTTGTGGAGAAGTGTGTGAGACTTATTATGGACTCATCATTATTTATTGTCCCTTACGCGCCCTGGGTAGGGCATTACATAAGGGGGGAAGCAAGAAAGTATGTTCATGGTCATATTTTGATGCAATTAAAAGCAAACAAAAAGGCATGGTAATGTTATACATTACTATGGTACCATGCATATGCAAGTACAATGTGAATAGCAAATGAACGACCAGAACACTCATGTGATTCATGTCCACGTACGTTTATAAAACATTTTTACAAGCAGAATATGCACAAAATAGTATTCAGGTGCAGAACAAAAGGTAGTTTATAAATTACACTGAAAAGCAACAACAAAGAAAATTTCAGTTTTGGACTGGAGTCAAGCAGAAAAAAAGACTGAACTTATTGCTGTTCCCCAGTTTAATTTACCAAAATGAGCTGAGTGATATTAACTGCCTTAATGTGAAGTCACATTCATGGATGATACATTCAGGAATTGAGAATGCTATTCATCTATAGTCAAAGCTAAGAATGATTTATTGAATGCATTTGTGGAGCCAGATATCCGCTGCACACACAGAGAACTGAAAAGCCGAGGCGATGTTCATACGGGTAGAACTAGGAGGAAGGTTCTAAAGCGAGGGCGGTTATAATACCGATTATGAATTAAGCCCATCCGTGATTTCTTTCTTTGATGAGCTAATGAGTCGAGGCCAGAGCAAAATTTTATGGCACTAAGGCTAAGCCGTGTATCACATGCTGAGCAAATGTAATGAGCAGCCCGATCCTGGATGCTTTGCAAGTAATTCAATTAGGTAATGCTGATGAGAGCTCCATGTTATGCAGCCAAATTGAAGTTTTGGTCTAATGTATTCCTCATAGGCGAGTTCTTGGATGTAACTGGGAGACAAAGAAAGTGAACGTCTAATGAAGCCAAGTTTTCCAGATGTATGTGTCAGCCGCGAGTTTTGTGATATGTTCAGACCAGTTCAGTTTGTTCGTGATAACACCACCTAGATATGTGCATGATTAAATGCGTGAAATAATGATGGTGTTTAAAGAGTATGAATAATTTAGGGTGGAATGCTTTCGGGACACTTGCATACCTTTGCATTTGGGCACATTCAGTTTCTTCAGCCAGGTGGCGCAGCAGTTTTCTGTTATATTGAGGTCTTTCAGCAGGAGTGACTGGTCTGACGTAGTAGTAATGCGATGGTACAGTACACAATGATCAGCAAAGAGGTGAATTGTGGATGAAATGCCTGTAGGGAGGTCATTGATGAAAACTAAAAATAATAGTGATCCAAGAGCAGAGCCTTGTGGTACACCTGAAATAACGTTGGAGGTTCGGAGTGGTGGTTCCTAATTACAGTAAACTGAGCATGGTCTGAGAGTAGAGAGGAAATGCATTGCAATATTATGGGATCTAGGAATAGACGAGAGTTTAGCAGTCAGCCTGTTGTTGTGCATGTTTTGGTTTCTACTTGAATTTCTTTGTATTGCATCTTCTCTTCTGTAAGTATACTTCATAAATGTCTGTTCACTGTAAGGTAATTTAATGTATTTGAAGTTATAGTGAGTGCATTTTATAATAGACAGGAGTATTTCACATTGTTTTAGCGTAGTGTTTACATTTCCCTTTTCTTTTTAAGTGCTGCACACTTATTGTCGTGCCTTCCTTCGATTGAATGCAATTGTATAATAATAATAATAATAATTGGTTTTCGGGGGAAAGGAAATGGCGCAGTATCTGTCTCATATATCTTTGGACACCTGAAATTGCCGTATCCTGTCTCATTCTGTACTACCTGTGTTTCCTGCCTGACATCCAAGCTTGAAGTACGTAATAAATAATCACGCCCACATCCAATAAAGGTTTCCTCTTCACCGCCACTCAACCAGTGATCCTCGTATTTGTTCTCTGAGCTCTGACCTGGGTCTGACAACTATAGAGTCACTTTCACATGCAGTAGCATTATTCATTGTAGCCAATAGAGTCACTTTCACATGCAGTAGCATTATCCATTGTAGCCACTGGTTGCTTTCAATTTTTTCTATCGGCATTTTTTTTTTCATGTAACAAGGTGCGGTCCTCTGGAAGGTGGAATTTTCCAGCCGAAACGGCCTGACCGGACAGAGCTGCACTGACAAGAGTGCCATGTGGAATCAAGGCACGAAGAGAAATGTTAAGCCATCTGAAATAGATAGCATGGATTTTAAGATGCGAAAAGAATGCAAAGACATGGAGCATAAAAGGCAGAAGGTTAATAGAAAACATTATGAGACCCATGAGCAATATGTGAGAGAGATGCAGCAGTCTGCAACAGCACCCCTTCTTGAGATAAAAGGGAGCCTTCTGCATCAGACTGTTGCCGCAAAAGTGTCGCCCATTGTGCATGCCAAAAATATGTTAGGGAATGCAGCCCCTGAGCTCACTCATGGTCGACATGATGATGCCGACCTATTGGCGTGCAACGCCTGCTCAATTTTTTATAGTAAATGGGTATGTATTAAAGAGCAGATCAGGCTAAGGCTTATGGAGCTCACATGCCAGCAGACTGGGAAGCTTTGGGAAGCTAGCCGTAAGCTGCGCCTCACAGCTTCTAATGTGTCAAAGGTTCCACGGAAGAAAGAAACCCCACCAGATAAGTTTATCACATCATGCCTTTTTAGCCAGTTTCGGGGCAACAAGGCGACAAGTCATGGACAGAGGTTCCAGCCTGTTGCCAGGCAGATGTTTGAGAACCACCGTGGTGTCCATGTTGAACGTTGTGGCACAGTTGTTAGCGCTACACATCCATTTTTGTCGGCAAGCCCTGATGGCTTAGTTGGCACAGACAGCATATTAGAAATTAAATGCCCGCATGTAGATAACTGTCTGCACCTTGCAGACTCCAACATGTACGATGTCAAGAAGGACTCGAATGGAGTCTACTACCTTGATAGGAAAGGAAAAAATGGATACTACTACCAGGTGCAGTTTGTTATGTTCTGCACAGAGCGTACAATCTGCTACTTCTATGTGTGGTCAGCCATGAACTCTATTTGAGTTGAAGTGCCCTATGATGCAGATTTTGTTTGCCTTCATATTTCAAGGCTGTCAGAATTCTATTTCATGCATTATTTGCCAAGGCTTGTCGATGCTGTTCACAGCAACAGCTTAGACATATCTGAATACAGGGCTATCACTACACCAGCAGAACTGACTGAACAATAAACACTGAATGACTGAGTTTTACTTTTTGTGTTTTGAGTTTTTTTATCACTGTTTGAGATGTCGATGCAAGGAAATATCACTGCAGCAAGCGGTGCATATCTATGTACAAAGTCCTGCAAATATGACCTCTAGCACTCATGTGGGTGTGCTTCAGGTCACAAAAACAAAGTTCTAGAGCATTTCCCAAACACTTCAAAGACCAAACAACACGGTGCGTAACCGAGTGGTACAGACACAAAATTTTTAACACAAAGTAGCGAATGATTTCTTTCATGGGTGCAAGGAGATGTCTTCTAGTAAGGTTCACTAAACGCCTTGAGTGGAACATACGATTTTGCATGGTCTGATAAGCCGTTCGGTCTTTCCACTCGTATCCAGTGACGTCAAGGTGCACTTCCCCAATTACTGTGACGTTACCAAACTATGTGGTATTTCACAGGGGCTACCAGTGCTTGCTGACGACACCGACGTCATCAGGAATGTAGTAGTAGTACAGGTTGGCCAGTCGACTGGAACGTCAAGGTGCAGTTCAGTGCTGGCAGTGACAGAGACAGAAGCTGCAGGTACAAAAGTGTTTATAATTATTAACTATCTGCACAAGAGTTTTGAGCTTCTTTTCACCATTACTAGGCCCATATGCGTCTTTGAAGGCAAAAAAACTGACACTCGAAAACTTTGTGTCTGTACACCTTCAACATGCTGTAATGAAGTGCAATAAAATGGTGCACAATAGTCAAACACTCCATCCAGTCTTCTTTGACAGCATCAGAAATGTCTAGTGTGCCCTCCTGCTTGTCACGGAGTAATGGTGCCTTGGATGTGGCCTGTTTCATTCTCACTGTCATTTTCGTTCTCTTCCTCTTCGCCTTTTGGATCTGCTATTAGTGGCCCTTTCAGATTGCACAGCCCCGCACAAACTAGCACAATGCTGTTCATCAACTTCTTGTGATGAATAGGCAATGAATACTTGAAAATTCTGTACACTTTAATACGATTAACTGCACGTTCAACCTGAATTCTCAGGTGCGAGATCCGTCTTGATGTAGTTGCTTCTCTTTCAGTAAACTGACGCCTGCCTTTTGAGAAAGCCGGCGTGTTGAGCTTCACTCCCTTTTCCTTCATGGAAGTACTCAGACTAAAACCTCTGTCAGCCATGACTACGTGCCCTTCAGACAAGTTGTCAACAAAGCCAGAGTCTTCAACAATGAACTTATCTGATGCTCGTCCACCATATGTGCCAGATACAAACATTATGAATCCACTTGGTGCAACTGCAACGAGGAACTTAACAGTGTTGCAGCCCTTGTAGGAGCTGTATGTCTGCCCTCTGGGATAAAGTTTCTTGGGCCGCTGCATGTACACCTCAGTACAGTCTACAATAACAGTACTGTCAGCATATTGACTTTTGGCAAACTGTTGTGGTATTGTTGCTAAAATTGTTTCAATTGGCAGCCATGCAACAACATTGGTCATAATGCCATGCAAAATGCCTATAAATTTGCGAAATATTCTTCCTGTTTGAGCCACAGATGCGCCCAATCTCCGGGCCAAGTCAAAATACAGTAGTCCTAATCGCAGTCGCATTAGTGTTAGCAGGACTTGGTCGCAATGGTCATGTTTCCACAAACCTTACCATGATCAGCCACTGTTGTCACGAGTTTCCTAAAGCCATCAAGCCCAAGACCCGTGTAAAAGTTGCACGCCGCCTCAGAAAGGTCCTCAGAAGCTGGTCTTGATGTGGTTTGTGTTTCTGCGCATTGAAATTTGGTTTCTGGAGCTGCATATGAGTGCTCAACATGTATGATGGAATATGGGTCTTCCCACTGAACACCCACACTGCAAACTTGCATCTCTGCTTGGCAACTCTTGTTACACTTTTGACTTGCTCTTCCTTCTTGAGTGGAAACAGGACCACGGCAGCTGAGGTCAAGGACACTGCTGTAGCACTCATCCGAGTCTGAAGTCTGCTGCAAATGGTCCGCTGTGTACCAGGTTGAACTTGAGGCAGCAGATGCGGCTTGTGCAGGTGTCACTGCTGAGACAGGATGTTGTGTGGCCTGCACATAAAAATAAAACAAAGCATCGAAGGAAATTTCAGACATATAATGCGTTCATGCTATGCAAATTACGATTCATTTCTACCCCATTTAGGTGAGTTGATTGTTTGAGTGAGACAGCTCGACTACTTGGATGAAGACAAAGCAGAGACATATTACCTGGCTATCCATTATTTGCACCGATGCAGCCTTTGGCTGTAGGGTTCTCAGGATTGGCCTCCTTCCACGTGTCACCTATGTAAACGCACAGAGGGGGTATGGTCCATGTGAACTGCGAAGCTCGAGAACATGCTAACAATCCGGCATTTTTCCTATTTTCTCAGTATCCCACGTGCACATTCTTGAATTTTTAGATGTGACTTGTTAATTGCAACCACGCGTTTTGAACGACAACATGTCGGTAACTTTTCTAAATTACATCACAAAAACCGCCGCGGTGGCTCAGTGGTTATGGTGCTCGGCTGCTGGCCCGAAAGACGCGGGTTCGATCCCGGCCGCAGCGGTCCAATTTTGATGGAAGCGAAATTCTAGAGGCCCGTGTGCTTTGCGATGTCAGAGCAGATTAAAGAACCCCAGGTGGTCGAAATTTCCGGAGACCTTCAACACGGCGTCCCTCATAGCCTGAGTCGCTTTGGGACGTTAAACCCCCACAAACCAAACTAAACGACAATTACAGCACACTAAAACAAGCTTTGAAAAGTCTGTGTGTGTGTTGTGTCTGTGGCGCAGCGCAAGTAGTACGTTCTCGTCACTGGACGAAACGCTATGCACGAATCTCGAATGCGTCAACGTCAGTGTTTGCCGCGCTTGTCCCTAAGTAATCGCTGACGTTAATAGCGAGTTTACAGCACACCCGGTATCTGTTTGGCGCAGCTTATCGCTGCGTTCATCGCTGCGTTCTGGCTCCGTAACGCGCATGCCTGTAATGGGTTGATAACGCCAATTGGCATATAGTTCAACGGTAAGACGGCTATCAGCAGCCTTGAGGTAGCAGTTAATGCCTAGCTCATTACGACCACGACTTCCAGCACACGGTACGAGGCGTTCTTGCGCACAGCAAGTTCGGTTGCGGGTAAAAGCAAGGCCTGAACACGCATCTCGCGTAAGAGCGCTTAGTATTCATCACGATTTCGAAACAGCCACTTCCACCTCATGAAAGCAGATGTGCACGACGTACTCACCTTTTTCTCGTAGCCAAGCTTAAGCATTGGGCACGGATTTAGGGCGGTAGGTTTGCCGTCAATAAAATGAACGGAGCAGACCTGTAATAAACGAAAAAACGTGCAACGGCATCAGTGGCGCGGTGTCTCTCAGCAGAATGTTCACTGTCATAAGTGGAATAACACTTACACGTGCAAGTTTGCTTGCCTTGAAGTTCTTGCGGTTCAGGGCGATTTCCCATTCCCTACACTTCTCAGGCGCAGCAGGAAATCTGTGCAACGAGTACACGCCGCACATACACACACGTCTCTTGCACAGATGTTCGGCGCAGTTTTCATCCATCACAAGCTTGCGTTTACGTTGGTTGTTCTTGCAGCCAACGATGGCGCAGTGCCGCCCCGACGAGTAGTTCTTGTACATCGTAGCTACTCACCCAAACCACTCAATAATGACACAACTAAACGCCACGCATAAACAAACACGAACATTCGCCGGCACCGCAACGCTCATCCCGTAGTCCACGCCGAGAAGCGGCGCCTGGTGTCGAGAGTAGGAGCGCGTCCGCAGTCTGCGTGCGAGGCAAAAAGAATCGCCAGAACGAGACGAGCGGGAGGCGCTGCCGTCGCGCGCTGTCTGTTGGGGAGTGGTGCACATTGCGATGAGGAGAAAGGGGGGAGGGGGGGGGGATGGCTCCTCTGTGCGCCCTAATGAGACGAGCGGGAGGCGCAGCCGTCGCGCGCTATCTGTTGGGGCAGTGGGGAACAGTGCCAGGAGGAGAAGGAGAAGGAGTGCGAGGATGACGATTTTTCGCTCACTGCCAACGCCCCAGACGCGGACACCGGCTTTTCTGCGACACGTGTTCCTTAACGCTGTAGCGTTAAAAATATTCTAGGCGACACTAAGAAGCCATTCAAAATTTCGCAAAAAAAATTGGTGAACACGCTCGCAATGTGAATTCTGCGCAACCGAACTCTCGATTTCAACATCAATCCCGTATAGGTTCCGGCTCGCGCGGTTAACTCAGGAAACGGGGGGTCGACCACCTAGCCCGATTTTTATCCAACCGGGGGACAGGAGACCTCTATAGGAGACCCCGCGCGGAGGCGCCTCGCTCGTACGCGGAGATTACAAACTTTTGAAGCGAAAAGCTTCACTAGGCTTGTCAACACCGCGCTTCGCGCGAGCCGGCGTGTGTCGGAGCACGACTGACGTCACGCACGGCGCAGGTGGTCGCCGCCGACTCTGTCGCCTGTTTATTTCTCTCTCGCTCCCTAGTCACTACTGCGCATGCGCCACTAATAGCACTGAGCCACAGGTGTTCCCCACTCTCTTTCTTTTTCCCTCCCTTTTTTATCCACTACCCTCAGAGGCCTATTAACGAAGGCAATTCTTAGCCCCTACCGAACAAAACAAGTGAGTCGATGGCGTTCATGGAGTCCTTTGGCGTCGAGAACTTGCAAGGGACGATCATTTTCGCGGAAGGAAAGGCGTAAACCGGCTGCGTGGCTCAGTGGAGACCTCAATCTCGCTTCCATATACGTGGCTTGGTGTTCAACTGCAAAAGCCTGCTTTGATTGCGTTCCGCACACTTGATAGGCAGCGTTCCCTCCCTATCACCCTGGGAGGTGGCATGCATCGCTAATGCATTCTGGCCACATCTCGCTCTCTCACTACCGCCACATGTACCAAAACACGAATGAGGCGTCCGCATATACATAGAGCCACCTATGCGTCTTTCCTTTCCTCGAAGCCATCGCCGTCTAGAACATTGTCAACACTAACGCCAATGAACACTGGGAACGCCGACAGCTTTCGCTTTGTATATCCTCAATTAGCTGAGCTAATCGACATTATTTTTTATTGCGTGCTAAAATGCACATATCCCGCCCCTATCTCTGACCTGGACAGGGTGCAAGCCACGACACTAAGACACCAACAAACAAAGGCTATTCTTAGCCCCTACCGATTGTTAAATGACAGAGAATACGACCCTGCATGCCCACACTACGTTTACGGGACGCACGCACCCCAATACCATATATTATGGGAATGCGGTAGCAAATTCCCTGCGACGACCCTCTTGCCAGCTCCCTCGGCAGAAGAATGGAACAAGGTCTTGGTCAGTTCAAGGAAAACAGCACAGTGGGCCCTCATCTCGCGAGCTCAGCAGGCCGCCCCCGACTGCGGCCACCATTGACTTGACCCAGCCCCAACTGAGCACTTTCATTTTGTGGCAACAAAGTTAAAACGACCACAACCCCCCTCCTCGCCGCAGTGTCTAGGCTGTTGCGACTGCTGGATGAATGAAATGTGCACGGGCCTGCCCTATGCCTCAAGATGAACCACAATCCCTGCCACGTACCGAGAGTAGGAGAGGTAAAGGGATGTGAGCGCTTAGAAGAACCAGCGCAAGAAAGGATAGCGGACAAAAAAAAGGAGGACGACTGATTTGCTCTGGTTCTTCTCAGATCATGGCTTAGCATCTAGCCCAAGAACAAGTTTTGTTGAGATGTGAGAGGAAAGATTGAAGGAAACGACGCGCGTCGCATCAACCGCGTGATCTGAAGCGACGACGACGGTGTAGCAACAGATGCCCCCTTTGACAAGGAGCTCTTGCCGCAGGGAGCCCTTGCCACATTGCATTAAGGGGCTGTGAGCTAGGAGCTCTCGCGTTGCCTGGCTGTTGTTTTATTGCGACTGAAGGAAGTATGGAAAAGAAAGTGCACGGGACTGCCCAATGGATCAAGCTGAGCCACAATCGCTGCCACGTGCAGACAGGAGGAGTGTTGAAAGACAGGAGCGGAAAGGCAGTCAAGCGCGTCGCAACAACCGCGTCCGTCAAAACGACGACGTTTTAGCAACAAATACATCCAGTGACAAGGAGCCCTCGCCAGATTGGTGAGAGCTCCTAGATCCCATTCCCGTAGGTCCAGGAAGCCCCCTCGCCTTCTGCAGTCTCTTGTTGCGACTGAAGGAAGATTATAAATGAAAGTGCTGGGAGATGCCTAGGCGGTGAGCTCTGGCCTTTACTCAGCAAGAGCGAATCAGGTGGTTTGTCACATCACGCAACTTGCTACAGAGAGCGGTCGGAACGGCGGTCACCGCAGCGGCGGAACGAGCGGTAGCGGTGCGTCCAGTCACGTGTTACGAGGTCTCAGCCACAATGCGGCGAGCCAGAGGTCAAATCCATGCGTGATTTCACCTTCAGCTTTGCATTCCAGAAGTGGAGCTTTTCGCTGGAAAGGTAGCTGCGGTTCAAGCCGGTTCACCCCTGCAAGACGAGCGAAAAAGCTTTCAAGGTAATCACAGGAAGGTAAGCACATGCTACACGTTTTATATAGCGAATGGCGCGTCACGCGAGACTCGCCGCGGTGGCTCAGTGGTTAGGCGCTCGACTACTGATCGGAGTTCCCGGGTTCGAACCCACCCGCAGCGGCTGCGTCTTTATGGAGGAAACACGCTAAGGCGCCCGTGTGCTGTGCGATGTCAGTGCACGTTAATGTTCCCCAGATGGTCGAAATTATTCCGGAGCCCTCCACTACGGCACCTCTTCCTTTCTCCTCCTTTCACTCCCTCTTTTGTCCCTTCCCTTACGGCACGGTGCACGGTTCAGGTGTCCAACGATATATGAGACAGATACCGCTCCATTTCCTTTCCCCAAATACCAAATATTATTATTACGTCACGCGATTTCCAGCAGTTGCACGAGTGGCGTCGGCTCCGCAACGCAGCGTTACGTGACTCGATAGTTGCGAGGCGAGCGAGCGACGTCGGCTCACGCCCGCAGCTGCGATGAGGCGTGGATAGTTACGTGGCGTACCGTCCGAGAGAACATTTTAAGACGAGTCTTTCTTGGCTCATGAGTGGCGTGGACTTAAGTTGTAGACGGAAGTTGTAGACGCAAATCCTCCGCACGAACTAACATTCACAAGTTGTGTGGTAAATAAAACAAGAATGTAAAAGTTGACTAAGCAGCAGTTCTTAAGCAACGTATATGTAATGAAATAAACCAGAAATTGAAAATGTAAAATAAGAATAAATAAAAATGAAATAAATGAAATTATCGAAATGAGCAGTAAATAAAGCAAAAAATCAGAAAACAGAAAGATAACAGAAATAAGAGAAAATGAAAAATTAAGGTAGAATGAGGACAGGAAAAGGCTTTCGCATTTGCGCTCTTAGGCTGATTTATTTTTTCTTGCGTGAGAGTCACGGACGCATGAACCAACCAGCGACTGCGTCCTTGTGGCGCATCTCACGAGAAAATGAGCATTGCTCCGTTTTGTTTGGGGAATCATTCGAGTGCAATGGCCTGCTTTCTTTCGCATGTCGAGATGAAACAAGCTGTTCTGGGAAACGATGACCATCCGCGCAGATGTTAGACAGCTTTACCATACCGCGTACCGTGCTACCATTATCGGAGTACCCTGAGTCCGCTCGCAGTCAGTATAGATAATAATAATAATAATTGGTTTTGGGGGGGAAAGGAAATGGCGCAGTATCTGTCTCATATATCGTTGGACACCTGAACCGCGCCGTAAGGGAAGGGTATAGATGCAGAAATCGGCTTGACGGCGTCAGATGATGCCAGGTAACGGACAGCTGCGTGCGCGCCTGCCGCCGCATCGGGACCAATCAGCGTGGGCGCACTGCCATTGTTCGGTCTCGCGAACACGGTGTGCTAAAGGTAATAATAATAATCTATAGCGCTAATTAATGGCCCTTAAAACTCAGTTTTCCTTGAATGTCATCTGCGCACACTGCTGTGTGACGTGCTTGTACAAATCCTCTGTTTATCCTCCTGAACGAACATCCTGATTTGTGAAGAAGTAGAGGGCTCCTCTCCCGACCGAAAGAATTTCGGTTCACTTCCGCTTGACAACCTTTTAAAGCAAAAGCTTTACTAGCCTAGTGGTGCCCATTTCGCTGTGTCAGCACGAATGACCTTGAAAAGGATTAGCGGAGTTGCGTAGGTAGATAAAGAGGAGGAGTGAAAGGCAGGGATGTTAACCAGAAAGGGGTTCCGGTTGGCTACCCTGCACTGGGGAAGAGGGATTAGGGGACTAAAAGGAGGAAGAGAGAAGGGAAAAAAGGCATAACACGCACACGCACAGCGCTGTCACAATTTGTCACTCAATCCAGTCGCTCTCAAGTAGGCAAAGAGGGCCTAGTATGCCTTGAGGGCAGTCGACTGCTGTGGCCACGGACCGAGGATCTTTTGCTCTGTTAATGGGCGAGGATCGAGGCGGTCCAGGGCATAACAAAGTGTATTTCTTGTACTCGCAAATGCAGGGCACTCACAGAGAAGATGATCGATGGTCTCCTCACAGCCACAGCTCTCACAGGCAAGGCTGTCGGCCATCCCCATCCGGAAAGCATAGTAATTGGTAAATGCAACACCGATCCATAAACGGCATAACAGTATTGCGTCGCGACGTTCTAAGTTACGTGGAAGACGAAGGCGCAGTTCAGGGACCAGTGCCTTGAGGCGGAGGTTGCAAAACTCTCCCGTGTTCCACGCTGAAAGTGTGAGCTCCAGCGCCAAAGGGCGAAGCCCACACGCAGCGTCAGGTCCCGATATTGGGATCCTCACTGGAAGTCCATCGTTGTGAGGAGAACGCGCAGCCGCATCGGCCTGGCGATTACCGTTAATACCACAGTGTCCTGGCAGCCATTGAAAAATGATGTCATGACCTTTGGAAATGGTGCCCTGGTACAGTAGACGGATCTCAGCAACAAGTTGCTCCTGCGACCCGCGGCGTAGCGCAGCTTGCAGGGCTTGAAGGGCTGCTTTAGAGTCGGTGAAAACCGTCCAGTCATGTGGAGGTTCTTGACTGATGAACTCTTCCGCAGTCCGTAAGGCTAGAGTTCCGCACCAGTTGAAGATGTTGGATAGGTCGTCTTCACTTTCATGAAGATGGATCTGGCCGGTATCACCACCGACCCCGCAGAACTGGTCGAGTGAACTGATCCATCTGTGTAAATATGTATGCGGTGACTGTGGTAAGAATGCAGGTGATTCAATGTCAGTTGTTTGAGAGCGGGCAAGTGATACACCAGTTTTTTTTGTAATGCCAGGAATATAGAGGTGAGCCCAAGGTTCATGAAGACTCCGTAGTCGAGAGCACGGTCTTGACGCAGGGGTAAACTTCGATGGAAGATATGCGCGATGGGCTTCAATGACTTTGACGAATGTAGTACGCGGCCTAATTATTGGGAGGGTTGCGAAGTGATGACAGGAAACCCGTGTGAGGTGCCGAATATGTGTTCTCATGGTTTCAACAGCAATGTATGTAGTAACAGGTTGTTCCCGGGCAACAAGAACAGTTGCTGCTGTTGATGCACATTTAGGCAGTCCAAGACAGATAGGAGAGCTTGCGCTTGCACACTTTGAAGAGTCTTGATATTTGTTTTTCTAATGGAACTGAATATCGAAAGACTGTACCGCATGTAGCCCAGAAATAGGAAACGGTATAGTTGTAGCATCGAGCGCACTGATGCGCCCCAGGACTTTCCCCCGAGGAAGGAGAGGGCGTGGACAATCGAAATTAATCTCTTTCTCATGTCGTAGATATGTGGACTCCACGAGAGGTTCCTGTCGATCACATCACCAATGAATCTGTGGCTTTTCTCATAGGGAATGGCATTGCCATTGATGCGAGTGGTGTAACGTGACATTATTTTCCGTGTGAATGCCACAAGTGAACACTTTTCGGTGGAAATGTTCAGGCCCTGCAAGCGAAGATAAGATGTCAATATCGATGCCGCTTTTTGAAGTCTTGCACGAACTTGAGGACGGGTCACCCCTGATGCCCAAATACAGATGTCGTCTGCATATACCGAGATCTGAGCAGATTGTGGCAATACGTCGACCAGGACGATAAGAGCAAGGTTGAAGAGAAGTGGGCTCAGGAGTCCACCCTGAGGAACTCCGCGCGAATTTCTGTGTAAGGACGTTGGCACGTCCACAGTCAGGACAAAAAACGACCTCTCTGATAAATAGCTGCGTATCCAGCTGAACGTGCGGTCTCTGATCTCAGCAGCTTCCATTGCGTCGAAAATTTCCTGCTGCGTTACGTTGTCGTACGCGCCCTTGATATCCAAAAACAATGCCGCGGTCAATCTTTTCAAACTTTTGCTATGGTGCACCGACGTTACAAGGTCAACCACGTTGTCGATAGAAGAGCGGCCCCGTCAGAACCCAGACATGATGGTTGGATAAATCTGATATCGCTCCAAGTACCATTCCAAGCTTGTGAGCAGCATTCTTTCCATCACTTTGCCGACGCAGCTGGCGAGTGCAATTGGACGGTATGATGGAAGGTCAAGCGGTGATTTCCCCCGCTTAATAAGTGGAACCATACGACTAGTCTTCCAATCATGAGGAACTATGCCAGCAGTCTATGACTTGCTATAAGTGTCCAAAAGAGCCCGTCAAGTTTCTTGGCCAAGGTTAGCAAGTGCGGAGTACGTCACACAATCGGGCCCTGCTGATGATGACCTTCTACAACAAGCCAGCGCAGCATCAAAAGAGAGAGAGAATGAAAAGGAAACGCAGGGAGGTTAACCAGATGTGAGTCTCCGGTTTGCTACCCTACACTGGGGATGGGGGATAGGGGTTAGAAAGATGACAGAGAGGAAAACGCAAAAAAGGCGCACACACACACACACACACACACACACACACACACACACACACACACACACACACACACACACACACACACACACACACGCACACACGCACACACGCACAGCGTGTACATGAGATTCTTTTCCACATTCTTCCCTTCAGGATACGGCTTTAATGTCTGCGGAATGTCTGAGTTGGAGTGCTCTTCCTTCTCCTTAATCCTACGGCTCGCCTTCTTCATTATTGTCTCTGATTTTTTATAGTATACTTAATTTAAATCATACGAGTGCATTTGAAAGTGGTGGTACTTATTCCTAGCAGTAAGTAAAAATAAGAAAAATGGACGCCACAATGACCGACAATAGACAGACACTAACTTTATTAACGCTGCAGGTAAAGTAGGGCGAATGCCCAAGAGCTTTAACGTCTGGAGTGCACAGTCAGCCCATTACACGTGCCGAGCTTGTAGGCCCAGTTTCATGCTGCGCACTGCGATCTCCCACTGCTCCAATGTAGCGATTATAAATGTGATTGCAGGCACGTCTGTTACTGCGTAGGAGTAGAACCTGCGCATAACGGTGCTTAGAGAAAGTGAATGCTAATTAGCTCAGCTAATCCAGGATACCAAACGAAAGCTATTGGCGTTTAATGTGTTCATTGGAGTTGGCGTTGACAAAGTCGTGAACGCCAGTGATTTTGAAGAAAGGAAGGGCGCATAAATGGCTCCCTGGGTCAGGGATCACCCGAAGCCGTGGCTCAGTGGTTAGTGCCCTCGTCTACTGAATCGCAGTGCCTGGGGTCGAACCCGACCACGGCGGCCGCGTTTCGATGGAGGTGGTGGTGGTAGTGGTTTTATTAAAAATAATAGTAAAAAGGAAGGAAAAGATTTTTGCTAGCGCCGGCATCTGCAATCGATACTGAAGCACCCGAGCCGGGGCAGCGGAAATAATGGATAGCAGGCAGAATGGAGAAATGAAATGAAAGAGGTCAGTGGACAGGAAGAGAGGATAGGGGAAGAAGTAATATGTACAAACTATTTACACAATCAGAAATGTGTCCAGGTTGTGCGCGTGATTAGTTCATTTTAGAGGAATTAAATCACACACGCGCACAGCACTGTGTTGGTTACAACTGGAGTGGGGCGTCCAGTTATTAATCGTTCAATCTGGAATTCGCGGAGCGTTCGGTCACTGCGTGTAACTACCTGACGGAGAACAGACGGGACGTCAAGCCCGTGTGTTCGAGGAATGCACAGAGGCTCACCAAAGTTCGCTCACGAGTGCGTGCACTGCCCTGCGGCCACAATAGCGCCTTGTTGGAGTCTGGTGGTATGCCCTGCGCCCTTTTGGCCGCGAGCATATCGGGACGAGCATCGGCGAACGTGGTACAGTGAAGGAGCAGGTGTTCGAGTGTTTCCACTGCAACGCATCCGTCACACACATCACTCGTCGCGATTCCGTGACGCACCCGTCGTTCCCCGGGCCACACGCAGCCAATGCGCGCGCGGAGGATCATTGCACGTTGTGACCGTGTAAGTGCGCGACAGCCGGTGACACTGTCTATGCGCTCACCTCCCGCGATGCGTGTGTCGGGGTGCTGCTTTCGGAGATGGTCGTGGATGGCCGCAAGCACGTCCTCCAGCGCAAGGGGCAGATCGCTGGCAGGTAGTTGGTGTGCAGCGGTCGCGAGGTCGTCAGCTTCTTCGTTGCCTGCGATGCCGCAGTGACCGGGCACCCACTGTGCACGCACGGCACTACCTCTCTGCGCGAGGCACTCGATGCGCGAGCGAATTTCTCGCACTAGTGGGGTACCGCGGCCGTTAGATTGCAGGAGGCTGAGGGCGGCGCGGGAGTCACACAGCAGAGCACTCCTGGGCGGCGAGGGCCGAGGGTGAGCAGCAGGTCTAGCCCGAGCCGGATCCCCATCAACTCCGCCGTGGCGGAGGAGCCCAGGAAGGCTGCGTGTTGCTGGCTGTGCAGTCGCAGAGCGGGGATTGTGGCCGCCGCCGCAAGGGAGCAGCTGTCGCCGGCCACTGAGCCGTCGGTGGTCACGAGGAGATGGTCCTGGAGCTCCTCGTGTATGACGGCTCTGGCCAGCTGCTGCACAGCACATAGGGCTGTGCTCCGCTTTCTCGCAATGCCGACGATCTCTCGCTGTACCTCCGAGGCAGCAGGCCAGGGCGCGCAGGAGACGTAGGGGGGTGGGCCTTGGGTCAATTGCTCATACTCGGGCAGCGCCGCGCCCATTCGTGAGCGCGGGTACGAACGCGTACGCTGCAGCAGCGAGCCGCCGTCCGGTGCGCGGTGAAGCCGGTCGATGTGATTCAATGCCCTGCGCGCTGCTTGGAGCTTAAGTGGCCACGCTCCTGCCTCGACCAACGTTGCGGCACTCTATGAGTTTTTGGGCAGGCCTAGGCACAGGCGCAGGGACTTGCTGTGCTGAAGCTCGAGTTTCTTCCAGCAGGGCTTGCGCACCGTGACGAGCGGCAGCGCATAGAGCACCGCCCATAAAGCTGCGGCATTGTATAGCCGCAGCGCGGCTTGCTGGGAGATGCCCTGGCCTCGATCGGTGAGCTTGTGCACGGCGGCGGTGATCCTCTTAATCTGCAGACAGGCCTTGGTCGCCTCCGGGGCGAAAGGAAATGCACCAGTCGATGTCCAGGCCAAGGTACCGCACCGATTTACGCCAAGGAATCATAGGCCCGTCCAGTGACAGCGGCGCAAGGTGCCCGCGCGAGCGTGAAACGCAGGTCATGGCCAACAATTTGTCCGCGCTCAGCGACAGACCAAGGCCGCGCAAGGTGGCATCGATTGCGGTGAGGGCTCCCTGAAGGCACCCCCGCACGCGGAACGCCTCGCCCGGTGATCCCCGGCACCACAGAGCTATGTAGTTTGCATATATGGACATGTACACACATGATGTCAGCCGCCCGTGGGGAGGGAGGCCGGCACCATCGACATGGCGTATTAAACAGAAATGGTGATAGGACAGAGCCGTGCGGCACGCCCATGTCCACTGGGTGAGGCTTGGAGAGCTTACCCCCTACTCGTACGCGCATGGTGCGCCCGCTCACACCAGCCCCCTCAAGCACCGCGAGAATTGGTGCGCGGTGAACGTTGTCAAAAGCGCCCGAGACGTCCAGTAGTAGCCGAAACGCAACGGCTCCCGTCTGTTGTGCGTTGTCATTATACATTAAAGAAGCCCAGGTGGTTGAAATTATTCCGGAGGCCTCCACTACGGCGGCTCTTTCATTTCATCTTTTTGCTTCAGTATCAAATGCCGGGTTAGCAAAATTATTTTATTTCCTTTTTATTATTGTTTTAATGAAACCAATTACTAGTTAGTACTTTCTTCTCAGTTACTCCATTATCCCTTTCCTTACGGCAGGGTTGAGGTGTCCGCCGAGATGTGAGGTAGATACTGCGCCATTTCCTTTCCCCTAAAACCAATTTTCATTCATTATTTCAATCGAGGCCTCAGTCGCGTTTTCAGGTACGTGGATGTGTTGAGAAAGAGATGGCAGGTTGGTGGTGGAAATTGTTTTTTAGGAAAGAAAATTGCGCAGTATCTGTCTCACATCTCGGCGGACAACTGAACCGCGCCGTAAAGGAAGGGATAAAGCAGAGACTGAGAGGAAAGGAAGAGGTGCCACAGAGGAAGGCTCCCGAGTAATTTCGTCCACCTGGGGATTATTAACTTGCACTGACATCACAGCTCACGAGCGCCCTTGCGTTTCGCCAGCATCAAAACGTAGCCGCCGCGGTCTGGTTCGAACCCGGTAAGTCCGAATGAGTAGCCGAGCGCGCTAACCACTGGGCCACTACGGCGGGTGGTCCACTGACCCAGGAAGCCAGTTATGCGCTCTTCCTTTCCTCAAATCACCGGCGTCTACGACGTTGTCAACGCCAACGCCAATAAACACATTAAACGCCAATAGCTTTCGATTGGTATCCCGGATTAGCTGAGATAATTAGCA
The DNA here is from genome assembly GCF_052857255.1 of Amblyomma americanum. Lineage (NCBI taxonomy): Eukaryota > Metazoa > Arthropoda > Arachnida > Ixodida > Ixodidae > Amblyomma > Amblyomma americanum. Next base: position 72,957,219 of record NC_135507.1, read on the forward strand.
TTCATTTTTTGAAGCGAAAGCTTTTCCGGCCGTGAACTTGCGATTTTCCCGTGGCCGCTCTCTGAGGAGGCACATGATGTCACAACGCGCGAATCCCATCTCTCGATGGACACCCGAACTGTGCATTCTTTTCCCCTGCCCCTTTATCTATTCGTTTATGGCGCGGTTCGGTTGTCCACGGCTACTGTGCCTTGTGCGCTCGCTGCGGCATCTGGTGTGATGTCACACCGCGCGGCTTGCCACCGCCATTATTTGGTATGACGTCACACCGCGTTCTTCGTCGTTCCGCTAGCCTCCGCTTGCTTCGCCAGCTGTGTCGCATGCCTGACAACATGTCGGAGAATTGAAAAGGAGAGCTCGCGTGTGCTGCAACTAAAGTTGTGGCGTCTTTAACGCACCGACAACATAGCTAGACAACAAGACTAACCTGGACTTGCAATCAAGATTAACCAAGGCTAACCATTGCTAAGCCACTGCCAATTTTTTTTCTAAGCGCTGTTATGCCCAGGTTCTAGTCCTACGCAGTAGCCGACGTGCCTGCATTCCACTTTATAATCGCTACCGAGGACCAGTGGGAGATCGTGGATCTCCCACTGGTCGATGTGGATCGATGGATCGGGGCCTTCAAGCTCGCCTCGTGTAACGGACTGACTGGGTCTCCGACGCGAAAAAGCTCGTCTACATCCGTCCTACTTGACCTGCAGCGTTAATAAACTTAGTGTCTGTCTGCTATCAGTGATGGTGACGTCCATTTTTCTTATTGCCACTTGCTACTAGTAATAAGTACCACTACCGCCACCTCCAAATGCACTCCTGGTGTAAATTATGGTGACTAAATAACAAACTCAAGAGGCTATCATCGAGAGGGAGAGCTGTAGGATTAGGGAAAATGAACTGCACTCCAACTCATACATTACGGGAATATAACAGCTGCATCATAAAGGAAATAATGTTGAAAACAATTGCATTTACGCAGCGCAGACAGAGTACATCGTGCCTGCATATTTGCTAATCAACTCAAATTTGGTCTTATAAAGTCACAGCTACAGACTTCAGCAAGATTGCTAAGTCTGTGCCTTACGTTTGGCGCCGAAAGAACAAGCTGGTTTGGTGGGTAACGTCCGTGAAGAGAGCAGTGCTGGCTTACAAAAAAAGCTGAACAGTTTTCAACCCGATGAATTTAATTTGCTGCCAGATCTTGGCACAAGCCGTGTTCTGAAAGTAATCCTCGAAAGATGGTGTGACGAGGGGAACAGGTTGGCTCAATGACAATTCTCTTACACAGCAGATCTCTCGCTGTCACGTGCAATGACCATCAAATTGACATCAAGGGCGAGGACTTCTTTATTATGAAGCAAGTATTCACACGTCGCTTATCATGTTATGAATACGAAGCGCAAAAGCTTAGTTGAGACATAGCCGGAACTGTACATCAGGTCGTTCATAGGTCGCTCTGCACTTGTGATCGAATGATCACCAGACGTATTTTCTTGGTCGCCGACATCGGCATGCTCTTCCTAAAAAGTGGGAATGGAGATATTCCGACTTAAATATTGTATAATTTATATAGTTGTAACTTTTTATAATTATATACCACACACATATTTAAGACAAACAATTGGGCTTTGATGCCACAGCGGCCAGTGCCGACCAAGTTGACAAAGCAGACGGACGACGAAGCTGACGAAGTTCAGTTAGGCGCTCACGAACAGACCCCCGTCGTTGCGTCTTAAAATCTATCAGCTTACATGCTATTACCAATCCTTTTCTCTTCGAAACTTTCCTGTATCCAGCAATTAACCACCCGCGTCTTGGCCACTCCCCCGCAGTGGGTATGTGCCAGCATTGTTTGAGGCCTTCCTACCTACCTACTGAGCTGCGCTGTGCTAACAAAAATTGCGGCCGTCCACATTTCCTGCTTGATTTGCGTATTTTCACTTGGTGTAACTGCCGCTTGTTCCCACCCTTCAGCTACGGACCTTACGGACTTTACGGACCTACGGACCTGAGGACCTACGCCCCTTCCCGCCGCCATCGTCTGCTACGGTCCCGTGCGTAGGCGCGACCTTGCGATCTTCACCGGCACGGACGATAACGACGTAGAAGACGGGCTCGCCTCCTACGCACGCGTGAACGCCTACAACAAATGGGATGACGTTGTTAATCCCACGAACGTCATAATTTATCTGACCGACGTCGGCAACCGGTGGTTTCCCAGCCACGAAACCGGTTTTTCTACCTGGGTGGCCCTCAAAACCAGCCAGACCGATGATGAATACGGCCGCCCCGCTGTCCGAAAGCTTCGTGCCGAACAACGGTAGCGCCGTGAAGCCAGCAGAGTGGCGAGAATTTCACAAGCTATATCGAGGATGTCGTCGATTTATGCACGCGACTGAATGCATCCATGAGCGACGCTGACAAAATCAAGCACATTCTTAAAGGGAATGAGGACGACGCATTTCAGCTGCTAGTGTCCAAAAATCTTCAAACCGTCTCCGACGTCGTTTCTTTATGTAAGAGCTATGACGAGCTCCGAAAACAGCGTCTTGTCACCCACCGTACCATTTGCCCGGACGACTCTCTTTCGAGCTTGGCTGTAGGCGGTCCTGTACACTATGAGTCGATCCTTCCTCAGCATATCCAGCAGTTTGTGCGGGAAGAGGTCGCCCGCCAGTTATCGTTGGTTACCGGCCCACCTGCCCTAACGCCATCGCTGTCGCCTTCCATTCAGCGTGTCATCCAGGAGAAGGCTGCAGAGGTCCTGCCACCCGCTAATCCAACCCATCTGCTCACTGCTCCGATGACATATGCTGAAGCTGACGCACGGCCACAACCTCAACCGGTTGTTCCTGCTTATGTAACGCCTGGCATCGTCTTCCTTCAGCCGTCGGCCACCCCTACATTGCCACTCACTCACCAGCCTCTACCCCGCCCCTCCACCAAGTGTAAAGACGCAAATCAAACAGGAAATGTGGACGGCCACAATCTTTGTAAGCACAGCGCAGCTCAGTAGTCAAGCGTTCGTGAGCGCCAAACTGAACTTCGTCAGCTTTGTCACACTTCGCCACACCACCAGCACCGCCTCGCCAGTGCCGTCAGCACGTTCAGAAACTTCGCCAGCACCGCCAGAAAACCCGCGCCACTAATATATGTGTCTGCTGCCGACTTCCCTTCCTGAATCCGTGGTTTCGCTTTTTGTGCGCGACTCCAGCTCGGTCCAGTGTACAAAGATAGATAGATAGATAGATAGATAGATAGATAGATAGATAGATAGATAGATAGATAGATAGATAGATAGATAGATAGATAGATAGATAGATAGATAGATAGATAGATAGATAGATAGATAGATAGATAGATAGATAGATAGATAGATAGATAGATAGATAGATAGATAGATAGATAGATAGATAGATAGATAGATAGATAGATAGATAGATAGATAGATAGATAGATAGATAGATAGATAGATAGATAGATAGATAGATAGATAGATAGATAGATAGATAGATAGATAGATAGATAGATAGATAGATAGATAGATAGATAGATAGATAGATAGATAGATAGATAGATAGATAGATAGATAGATAGATAGATAGATAGATAGATAGATAGATAGATAGATAGATAGATAGATAGATAGATAGATAGATAGATAGATAGATAGATAGATAGATAGATAGATAGATAGATAGATAGATAGATAGATAGATAGATAGATAGATAGATAGATAGATAGATAGATAGATAGATAGATAGATAGATAGATAGATAGATAGATAGATAGATAGATAGATAGATAGATAGATAGATAGATAGATAGATAGATAGATAGATAGATAGATAGATAGATAGATAGATAGATAGATAGATAGATAGATAGATAGATAGATAGATAGATAGATAGATAGATAGATAGATAGATAGATAGATAGATAGATAGATAGATAGATAGATAGATAGATAGATAGATAGATAGATAGATAGATAGATAGATAGATAGATAGATAGATAGATAGATAGATAGATAGATAGATAGATAGATAGATAGATAGATAGATAGATAGATAGATAGATAGATAGATAGATAGATAGATAGATAGATAGATAGATAGATAGATAGATAGATAGATAGATAGATAGATAGATAGATAGATAGATAGATAGATAGATAGATAGATAAATAGATAGATAGATAGATAGATAGATAGATAGATAGATAGATAGATAGATAGATAGATAGATAGATAGATAGATAGATAGGTAGATAGATAGATAGATAGATAGATAGATAGATAGATAGATAGATAGATAGATAGATAGATAGATAGATAGATAGATAGATAGATAGATAGATAGATAGATAGATAGATAGATAGATAGATAGGTAGCCAGAAAGGGGTTCCAGAAAGGGGTTCCGGTTGGCTACCCTGCACTGAGGAAGAGAGATTAAGGGGCTAAAAGGAGGAAGAAAGAAGGCAAAAAGGCATAAACACACACACGCACAACGCTGTTGCAATTTGTGACTCAATCCAGTCGCTCTCAAGTAGGCAAAGAGTGCCTTGTATGCCTTGAGGGCAGTCGACTGCTGTGGCCACGGACCGAGGATCTTTTGCTCTGTTAATGGGCGAGGATCGAGGCGGTCCAGGGCACAACACAGTGTATGTCTAGCACTCGCAAATGCAGGGCACTCACAGAGCAGATGAGCGATGGTCTCCTCACAACCGCAGCTTTCACAGGCAGGACTGTCGGCCATCCCCATCCGGAAAGCATAGCGGTTGATAAAAGCAACGCCGATCCAAAAACGGCATAACAATATTGCGTCGCGACGTGCTAAGTTACGTGGAAGACGAAGGCGCAGTCCAGGGTCCAGTGCCTTGAGGCGGAGGTTGCAAAACTCTCCCGTGTTACACGCTAAATGTGTGAGCTCCAGCGCCAACGGGCGAAGCCCACACGCTGCGTCATTTCTTGATATTGGGATCCTCACTGGAAGTCCGTCGTTGTGAGCCGAACGTGCAGCCGCATCGGCCTGGTGATTACCGTTAATACCACAGTGTCATGGCAGCCATTGAAAAAATGATGTCATGACCTTTGAAAACGGTGCCGTAGTACAGTAGACGGATCTAAGCAACAAGTTGTTCCTGCGACCCGTGGCGTAGCGCAGCTTGCAGGGCTTATTTTCGTATTTTTTTTATTTTTTTTATTTATTGATCTTTGTTGCTTTACAATTGTACGCAAACACTGCTCGGACCCATAGCCAACGGCTAGTAACGGGTCCAATAGAGAAAATGTATACAAGCATGCAGGCAACAATATACCAAAATAAAGTAAGCAAGTTAGTAAAAAAAAAGGCTATACATCACTCTCAACACTTGTAAGAGTATCAACAAAAGAAACACATATATTACAGATTATATAAACTAAAAACTTACAGATCAAACAAAACGCATAGAACTTACACAAAAATTAAGGCATCACAAAAAGCTAGAGGAAAATAGTTGTTAACTATTTACAAAACATCACAAGGGTACAACACACGAGAGGAGGATAAAATGATTTCAGTGCACACTTTTTAATCACAAAACACTTTTAGAATAGACGCAAATTTATAAATCTATAAATAAATCAAGGTATCAGATTTCTGCTATATGCAAATAATATCAGACGACTAGAAAAAAAAAGAATGAAAGTATGAATTCAAAGTGTGTCATTCTTTATAAGGTAATAATTTTTTATTCCAATGGAAAAGTTGTAGGCAGTCTTTAGGTCATGTGGTAGATTATTCCAAATTTTTGCGCCCGTGAACTCCAGGAGACGCTCTCCATATACATTTCTTTTCACTGGCAAATTAAAATTGCCGTACGTGCGGCTCCGTGTTGAAAGTGGCGGGATGTTAAAGATTGATATATCAAACGGAAGGTTGTTTGTTACTATTTTATAGACACATTCAGCAGTTCTTTTCTCACGAAGTAAATTGAGTGGTAAGACGCGTAGTTTAGTAAATAGTGCCTTACTGTGTGCAGTGTAACTAGAAAATGAAATTATTCTAAGTGCTCTCTTTTGTAACTTTTTAATAGGCTCTAGGTATGTACTATACGTTCAGCCCCACGACTCGATGCAATATGAAAGGTGAGTATGTATTAATGTGAAGTATAGGACGCGCAGGATATTGGTATCAAAGTATTCGCGCGTCTGGAGAAGAGCATAACAACCGGATGCCATCTTAGTGCAAGTCGCCTCAATATGATGTTGCCAGTGTAAATGTTTATCCAGTGTGACTCCAAGGTAAGTAAAAGTATTTGTTGACTCAAGCTGGGTCTGGTTAATAGTTAATGTAATATCACTTGAAAGAATTGATTTTTTCTTTGAGTGGAACAGTATGTATTTAGTTTTCTTAGCATTGATTGTTAATTTGTTTGTGAGAAACCAGTCGGAGATTTTTTCCAGTTCTGTATTTGCTATGTTTTCAAGTTCGACCGTATGATGAGCAGTAACAACAATGGCAGTGTCATCAGCATAAATGATGGCTTTGGATGAAGTTAATACTTTGGGCAGATCATTTACGTGCAGTAAAAAGAGCAGCGGACCAAGAGTAGACCCCTGTGGTACCCCTGTGAGTAGGCGCTGAATGGATGAAGGTAAAGATTTCATTGAAACAATTTGTTGGCGGTTTGTGAGGTAGCTAGAGAAAAAGTCAAGCACCTTATCGCGAAGTCCATATATTTTTAGTTTATTTAGCATAATGTCATGGTTAACTGTGTCGAAGGCTTTTTTAATGTCCAGAAATATAACTGCTGCGAGTCTGTTATTGTGTAAAGCATCATTAATTGCCTGGGTAAGGGTCATGACTGCTGAGCTGGTGGAGTACTGAGGGCGAAATCCGTGCTGCTCTGGGCATATAATGTTATATATCTGAAGAAACTGATGAATACGTTTGTTAAGAATTTTTTCGAATATGGTATTAATAACACTAAGTACAGAGATAGGTCTGTAACTGGAAGGGTCAGAGGAGTCGCCGTCCTTGAATACAGGAGTAACACGTGCTATCTTTAGGGATGATGGGTATGTGCTGTTGAGTATTGAATGGTTGAATAAATGGCATAATATGGGTCCTAGAACATCAATATTTTCTTTAATTACCTTCACAGGAATGCCATCGTAGCCTGCCGCCTTGTTTGTAACTAAATCCATAACAACACACATCACTTCAGTTAATTCGACTTCGTGCAGAAAGAAAGAGTTTAAAACTGGCCGCGGAAGATCACTGCTAGTACTTATATCAGGAAGTTTCGATGCTAGATCAGGGCCAACTTTGGTGAAAAATGTATTAAAGTCTTCTACTGTCTGCTCAGTTATATTGGAGGGAAGTACAGAACGTTTTTTAATGTTATGTGTCGCCTCATTTACAATTTGCCACATTTCCTTTGAATTCCCAGTGGCGCCTTTAATTCGGCGTGCAAAATATTCCTTTTTGCGGGCTCTCATTAACGACACTGATTTATTACGTGCGCATTTGAACTGGTACAAGTAGTACTGGTTACTTCTATGATGTAGCCATTTGTGATACCAATAGTCCTTCTTCTTTAATACGTTCAAAATTTCTTCTGTCATCCACGGACAAATTGGCTTGTAACGCCTCGAGGCTGTTGTACTTCGGCTACTGTTTTTTATTAGATCCACAAGGGTTGTAATCAGGTTAGAGAATTCTATATTAACATCTTCATGATAGATTAGGTCAGTATTGAGTAATAACAACTTTTTGCGGAATGATTCATAATCTAGCTTAATGTCAGTTCTCGATTTATTCTCTTTTATTGCAGGAGGTGTGTCTACATTAACGAAAATCGGCAGGTGATCCGAAATTGGGGTTTGATATACACCTGCGTGTGCGCCTGTGTCAATATTTGTCAGTGCATGATCGATAGATGTTGCCGAAAAAGTGGTTATACGCGTCGGAGAATTAATCAAATTGCGAAAGTTGTATGACTGAAGTAGATATGTATAATCCATGGTGTTCCTAGAAAGTGTGTCAATAATAACGTCCCCAACGATTATAACTTCATTTTTGTAGTTCTTGGCTAAAGATGACAAGATTATTTCCAATTTGTCAAAAAACATGGTAAGACGTCGACGTCGACGTCGACGTTGTACTTCTTAGGCGCTGCCTTCGATCAACACAAGGAAGAAAACAGGTACGATTTTTTTCAGTATTTTCTCATGCAACAACGTTTCTTCGGGTGTCACGCAGTCTTTTTCACTTATCTCATTAACTGCAGTGTATTAGCAAAAGAAACGCGACGAAAGTGTTGGCCGCAATACATATCATGCTATTTTATCTTCTATGAAAATACTTCTTAATACTGCGGCTTCTAAAACTGTTCAAAAATGTCGATCATCTTGAATTAAAGGCGCCACTGGGAATTCAAAGGAAATGTGGCAAATTGTAAATGAGGCGACACATAACATTAAAAAACGTTCTGCTTTAGAGTCTGTGAAAACCGTCCAGTCATGTGGAGGTTCCTGAGTGATGAACTCTACCGCAGCCTGTAAGGCTGCGAGTTCCGCACCAGTTGAAGATGTTGGATAGGTCGTCTTCACTTTCATGAAGATGGATCTGGCCGGTATCACCACCGACCCCGCAGAACTGGTCGAGTGAACTGATCCATCTGTGTAAACATGTATGCGGTGACTGTGGTAAGAATACAGGTGATTCAATGTCAGTTGTTTGAGAGCGGGTAGTGATACACCAGCTTTCTTCGTAATTCCAGGAATATATAGGTGAACCCGAGGTTCATGAAGACTCCATAAGGGTGAGCACGGTCTTGACGCAGGGGTGAACTCCGATGGAAGATATGCGCGAGGAGCTTTAATGACTTTGGCGAATGCAGTACGTGGCCTAATTATTGGGAGTGTTGCGAGGTAATGACAGGGAACCCGTGTGAGGTGCCGAATATGTGTTCTCATGGTGCCAACAGCAATGTATGTAGTAACAGGATGTTCCCGGGCAACAAGAACAGTTGCTGCTGTTGATGCACATTTAGGCAGTCCAAGGCAGATACGCAGAGCTTGCGCTTGCACATTTTGAAGAGTCTTGATATTTGTCTTTCTAATGGAACAAAATATCGGAAGACTGTACCGCATGTAGCCCAGAAATAGGGAACGGTACAGTTGCAGCATAGAGCGCACTGATGCGCCCCAGGACTTTCCCCCGAGGAAGGAGAGGACGTGGACAATCGCAATTAGTCTCTTTCTCATGTCGTAGACATGTGGACTCCACGAGAGGTTCCTGTCGATAACAACACCAAGGAATCTGTGGCTCCTCTCAGAGGGAATGGCTTCACCATTAATTCGAATGGTGTAGCGTGACATTATTTTGCGTGTGAACGCCACAAGTGAACACTTTTCGGTCGAAATGTTCAGGCCCTGCAAGCGAAGATAAGATGTCAATATCGATGCCGCCTTTTGAAGTCTTGCACGAACTTGAGGACGGGTCACCCCTGATGCCCAAATACAGATGTCGTTTGCATATACCGAGATCTGAGCAGATTGTGGCAATACGTCGAGCAGGCCGATGAGAGCAAGGTTGAAGAGAAGTGGGCTCAGCACTCCACCCTGAGGGACTCCGCGCGAATTTCGGTGTAAGGACGCTGGTCCATCAGCAGTCAGGTAAAAAAACGACCTCTCTGATAAATAGCTGCGTATCCAGCTGAACGTGCGGCCTCCGATCTCAGCAGCTTCCATTGCGTCCAAAATGGCCTGATGCGTTACGTTGTCGTACGCGCCCTTGATATCCAAAAACAATGTCACGGTCAATCATTTCATACTTTTGCTGTGGTGCACCGACGTTACAAGGTCAACGACGTTGTCGATAGAAGAGCGGCCCCGTCGGAACCCAGACATGAACATTGGATAAATCTGATATCGCTCCAAGTACCATTCGACGCGTGTGAGCAGCATTCTTTCCATCACTTTGCCGACGCAGCTGGCGAGTGCAATTGGACGATATGATGAAAGGTCGAGCTGGGATTTCCCCGGCTTAAGAAGTGGAACCAGACGACTGGTCTTCCAATCATGAGGAACTATGCCAGCAGTCCATGACTTGTTATAAGTGTCCAAAAGAGCCCGTCGAGGTTCTTGGCCAAGGTTGACAAGGGCGGAGTACGTCACACCATTGGGCCCTGCTGATGATGACCTTCTACAACAAGCCAGCGCAGCAGCAAGTTCTTCCATGGAGAATAGTGCATCCATCCAAGAATCCCGTGAGGGTGGAACATTGTTGCAGTGCAGCGTTGCGCCTGGATTCGGAGGGCCTGTTATTCTTGCGCAGAAATCTTCAGCTACCCCAACCACACTGCTCCTTTGGTGGAGCGCTACGGATATGAACGGGTAGCGCTGTTGAGGGTACGTGCGAAGACCCCGAATTACACTCCAAACGCTTGACAAAGGCTTCCGTGGATCAAGTGTTTGGCAAAATGTCCTCCACCGTTGTGTTTGCTGTTCCTGAATTCTGCGCTGAATCTTCTTCTGTATGCGCCTAGCATCAATTAGGTCTAGGCGCGACGTTGTGCGTCGGTAAGTGCTCTCTGCGCTGCGCCGTTGTGATCGCAGCCGCTGCAATTCGAAGTCAAAATCGGCGCAGTTAGCGACAGGGTTAAAGGGGCAGGTGGCGTGTTCCATGGCCTCCTTAATTTTTTGTTCAAGACCGGTAGAGAAGCCCTCTGCGCAAGCAGCCTCCATAAGTAATTGATTACTTATGGATTACTGTTGTCTGTTTCGTCCATTTGAAAGTTTATACACTTTTACTTCTATTCTTGAGATCTTGTTAAACATCTTAGCCTCACAACGCTGAGTGTTTACCTTTGTGTTATGCTTGCTTGCCTTATTGTGCTTATTTATTAGACTGTTCAACTTATGCCCTTCCTGTTATAATCCCATATGGGATTGACAGTACGTACCAATAAATAAATAAAAACTGTCTAGTCAATGCGCTGCCTACACGTCGCTGGGGAAAATGTGGAATGGCCGGTAATAATCAGATAGGTTGGGATATGGTCGCTGCCATGGGCTTGAACATCCGAAAACCACCGGACGCTGTTGTTAAGGCACTTTGAAACGAAAGTCAAGTCCAAGCAGCTGCTATAAGGCACCCCTAGTATATAGGTCGGGCTTCCGTCATTCAGGCACTGGAGGTCATGGTCAGAGGAGAAGGACACAAGCTGTCTTCCCCTAACGTCCATCCTAACGCCTCCCCACATTGTGTGATGAGCCTTGAAGTCACGCATAATAACCCACGGAGCAGGTGTAGCTGCCATCAAACCACTCAACCTTCTGGCGTCGAAACGACTTGATGGCGCCAAGTACACCGCCAGTAGCGTAAACGTCAGGTCACGGCTTTTCACTGTAAGGCAAACGTACCGATTGTCTTCGTTCAGAGGAACCGAATGTGGCACATATGTAATTTCTCGTCGAATGTAGACGATGACTTTGCTGGATCTGTTGCACGTGGGTGATGAAAATGCCTCGTAACCGGATATTGGCAAAATTGCCGGGGTCTTCGGTTCACAAATCACAAGAATGGGGAAGTGATTCTCGTAGACGGAGTGCCGTAAATCGGAAATCCGGGACTGGAGCCCACGAGCATTCTATTGCAAAATGAAATCTTGCTTGACTTTCTTTTGAAAAGACAGGTACGAAGGAGCCATGATGCCGTCTACTGTAGAGCCGCAAGAACTGGGTGTAGTGCGTCCAGCACTTGAAGTGCGCTATTTGCTGCTGGCGGGCGTAGGCTGGAAAGCAGAGCACGTATGGCATTGATTAGTGTCATGAGCATTGCAGTCACTTGCATATCTGGGCCATGGCCTTGATCGTGCCTGTTGGCTGGATCAGTCGTAGGCGCTGCACACTGCCCTGAGTGAGCCAACATCCCTGACGCAGTAGGCGTAGAAGGCTTTGGCAGTGGTGGCCAAGCTCAATCTGAGGCAGCAGGTCCAGCTTCAGGAAGCACCGGGCTCCCTTGATTTGGTACGGTTTTTGGTGGAGGCAGACAGGCTGCAGTTGGCTTTGGGGCATTATTGTCAAATGTGACTGCTTTCTTTGACGACCTTCGGCGGCGCGAACGACATCGTCGCACCTTTGCGGCGGCTTGTTTGTGCGTAGAATGGTATCGCACCATTTGCTTCAGTACCGCCCGCTCGGTCTTTAGACGGGGGCAGTCTTTCGAGGAAGAGTCCTGAAGGCCGTGGCAGTTGGCGCACTTCAAGGTAGTCGCGCGGCAAACATCACCGCTGTGTGACTCGGAGCATCGCGTGCAGACGATGGAGTTGATGCAGACGCCGCTCACGTGGCCGATCCTCATGCACTTTCTGCATTGAAGTGGCTTAGGCGCAAAAGGTCGAACTGGATGACGAAAGTTCCCAACCTTCACGTACGATGGTATGCAGTCACCCTTGAAGGTCAGCTTGATGCATGGAGATCTGCCTAACCGCTGAACTTGAATGATGGAAATGCCTTCGGTTGCCGGCTTGATCAACATGGGTAAATCTGCATCACAGATGGCGATATCGACGTTGTAGATTACGCCAGCCGTAGTGCCGGTGTCCTGGAGAATAAGGGGGCGTACACTGATGTTGCCGAGTTTTGTGATTGCGGTGAAATTCTCTAGTGAACTTCGCTCCACCACATCAATGGCAATGACGTTTTTGAACGGGTTGATTCTGACATCTTTTATGCCTCCCGGTACAAGGCTCTCCAGATAAATAGAGATGGCTTGCCTGTTCAGTAGGTTCAAGTTGTCCGTTGAGTTAAACGGCACAAACAAGGCTGTATGCGCTGAGGAACTTCGCGCCTTGATGATCATTGGCGTTCTTGATGAGGACACCGTTGACGTGCTCGATGAGGACGATTCGGCTTGTCTACGCAGTCTGCGCTTGGCCTTCTTGCCAATAACCGGTATGAAACCAGCGTCGGCCGAGGACGAGGAGTCTTAACTTGGCACCGTGTACACAACAGTGCCCTGGCTGCTTGAGTCACTCTGGCGGTGCAGGCGTTTCCTCTGGGCGGCTGCTGCCGACCCACCGGGTTCTAATAGAGGCACAGCAGCCTCCACTTCAATCGTCATGGCAAAAAGGGAGCGGAGCCTCCCTGATTATAGCACAAATTACCAAAAAACTGCACAGACGTGAAGGCAGCGTTCTGATACAGAACAACTTCGTCTTCGTCCCCAGTGTACAAAACTGCTGAATAAATTTCAGGGCCCCCATCGCGTAGTTCAGCAGACATCTCCAGTCAATTATCTCGTCGAGCCCCTCACGCCTTCGCATGATCATCGACGCCGCGGCCGTGAAATTGTCCACTTCGACCGCCTGAAACCCTACAACGAACCCTCTATCATCACGTGCCCTTATGACGCCAAGATGGCGCCTTTTCACCCCGGGGGTCTTGTGCAACAGAGAATTGGGCTTTGATGCTCCAGCGGCAAGTGCCAACCAAGGAGACAAAGATGACGGAAGACGAAGCTGACGACGTTCAGTTTGGCGCTCACGAACGCTAGACTACTGAGCTGCGCTGTGCTAACAAAGGTTGTGACCGTCCACATTTCTTGTTTGACTTGCATCTTTACACTATAAAGATTCTTATATTATACTCTGCACATACTAAAAGTGTAGATCTCGAGCGTTAACCAACTTTTGTCTCGTGTTTCTGTCTCCGCTGGAATGTTGTGTTCTATATTCGATATTGCCGAAACATGCCGATTTATGATTTGTGGTTTTTTCGATGCATAGCAACAGTGAACGTTGTTTCGTAGATTTATCGCAGGCTTAAGCTAATGTCCCTTTAAAATAATTCATGGTTATGTCCAACCAATCGGCAAGATATTCCAAAACTATTTCGTCACTTCACAGTTCACCTACATTGATGCTCAATCATCATACGGCGGATACGGATTTGTTTAAAAGTGTGTGGAAATGTTTTAAAGCTCATTTTGAAGCTGTTGCATTTCTAAACCTTACAATTGTTGCGTGTAGTGATAGCGAATGCATTCCAACAGGCCTTCTAAACTTGCAATTCTCCTGAATGGCACAAGCTTCTCTTGGAGTCCCATTTGTGGGCTCGTGCTCTGTGTTATCTCGCTAATCATCACCCTCTAGTAAATAAGCCTGACTAATTTCAGTTAAGGACATCGGCTTCTCCCATATCCCTCAAATTAACGTGTCATTTGAAAGGTTCGGCCACCTTATCCCTGGAAATTACCCAATCTCTTCTACCCATCTGATGTTCTCCCACCAGTTCGCTTGCTTTCTCCTACGATCTATTGCTACCGCTTATAATCATCGGTTATCATCCTTCATTTAGCCGAATTTGTTCTCTAGCCAATTCTTCCCTCTTGCTGTGTCGTAACGTGACATCTATCATTATTTTCTATGGCCCTCTGTGGTGTCCAAAACCTAATTCAATAGATATATAGATAGATAAACAGGAGGAGGGAAAGGCAGGGTTGTTAACCAGAAAGCGGTTCCGGTTGGCTACCCTGCATTGAGGAAGAGGAATTAGGGGACTAAAAGGATGAAGAGAGAAGAGGAAAAGGCATAACACACACACGCACAACACTGTCACAATTTGTCACTCAATCCAGTCGCTCTCAAGTAGGCAAAGAGTGCCTTGTATGCCTTGAGGGCAGTCGACTACTGTTTCCACGGACCGAGGATCTTTTGCTCTGTTAATGGGCGAGGATCGAGGCGGTCCAGGGCACAACACAGTGTATGTCTTGCACTCGCAAATGCAGGGCACTCATATAGAAGATGAGCGATGGTCTCCTCACAACCACAGCTTTCACAGGCAGGACTGTCGGCCATCCCCATCCGGAAAGCATAGTGGTTGCGAAAAGCAACACCGATTCATAAACGGCATACCAATGTTGCTTCACGACGTGCTAAGTTATGTAGAAGACGATGGCGCAGTCCAGGGTCCAGTGCCTTGAGGCGGAGGTTGCAAAACTCTCCCGTGTTCCACGCAGAAAGTGTGTGCTCCAGCGCCAAAGATGAAGCCCACACGCAGCGTCAGGTCTTGATATTGGGATCCTCACTGGAAGTACGTCGTTTTGAGCAGAACGCGCAGCCGCATCAGCCGGGTGAATAACGTTAATACCAGTGTCCTGGCAGCCATTAAAAAATGATGTCATGACCTTTGGATACGGTGCCGTGGTACAGTAGACGGTCTCAGCAACAAGTTGTTCCTGCGACCCGCGGCGTAGCGCAGCTTTCAGGGCTTGAGGGGCTGCTTTAGAGTCGGTAAAAACCGCCCAGTCATGTGGAGGTTCTTGACTGATGAACTCTACCGCAGCCCGTAAGGCAGCTAGTTCCGCACCAGTTAAAGATGTTGGATAGGTCGTCTTCACTTTCATGAAGATGGATCTGGTCGGTATCACCACCGACCCCACAGAACTGGTCAAGTGAACTGATCCATCTGTGTAAACATGTATGCGGTGACTGGGAAGAATGCAGGTGATTCAATGTCAGTTGTTTAAGAGCGTGCACTGATACACCAGCTTTCTTCGTAATGCCAGGAATATAGAGGTGAACCCGAGGTTCATGAAGACTCCATAGTCGGGAGCACGGTCTTGACGCAGGAGTGAACTTCGAGGGAAGATATGCGCGATGGGCTTCAATGACTTTGGCGAATGCAGTACGCCGCCTAATTATTGGGAGTAACCTAATTCGAAGGCTTTTCGTAAGTGTAGGCAATGTTTCTGCTTCACAGGTAAGTACGGGCAATATAAATGTGCTTAAGGCTTTCGTGTTGAAGGGCATTGAAAATGTGCAATTCATGGCCAGAGTGTGGCTTCTAAGTTGCGTTTATTCTCCTGTAATTTGATCCCGTGGTCAGAATCAGCGACTATCTGCCCTAAGTAGATGTATTCATTTTTTGTTTCCAAAAGTAATGTACTCAGCCGATTCGAGGCTATTGAAGAAACTTCATACTTCTTTGAAATATTTTGAAGGACCACCTTCCAATTGGCCGCCGCGGTGGCTCAGTGGTTATGGCGCTCGGCTGCTGACCCGAAAGTCGCGGGTTCGATACGGGCCATGGCGGTCGCATTTGGATGGCGGTGAAATTCTAGCAGCTCGTGTACTGTGCGAAATCAGTGCACGTTAAAGAATCCCAGGTAGTCAAAATTTGCGGAGCTCTTCATAAGGCGTCCCTCATAGCCTTAGTCGCTTGGGACGTTAAACCTTCATTAACCATAAACCCTAAACCGTAACATGTATTCTCTAGGCAAAACTGCGTTTGTGATTTTTTTCTACACTTCGGTGACAAACGAATTTCCTTTAGTTATCGCAGGGTAACGCTAATGTCACTGTTTAATTCATGGTTGTGTCAAACCAATCTGTAGGATATTCCAAATCTATTTCATCACTTCGCATTTCGCATAGGCAGATAGCCATTTCTTCGCTGGATATGGATTTCTTGACAAGAGCGTGGAAGTGCTGCCGACGATATTTTGTTGCCAACGGCGTGCTAACTTCTAGAGTTTTCTTGAATGGCACAAGCTTCGCCGTTAGGAAGGCCAGCCACCTTCTTTGGTCAACAAAAGGGTAAGATTCCTCAAACTTTTCAACGATTGTCTTAGTGAATTCTTTGCATGATCATCGTACGTTTGCTGATGCAAGCTGTACGTCTTTGGTATCGAGAAATCCTGTTGTTGAGCTTATCCCGCTCTCTGTGGTATAGGAAATCCATCGAACTCTTTTGTAACCCGTGGAGTATTTCGAGCGCTCAGCGCTAATTTCGTGCTGCTTAATGCACGGGAGGCGTTGCAATGAATTTTTGAACAAAAAAAAACTGATTATGATGACTACCAGTGCCAAAACCCAGGGCATTATTACGGACGGAATGGTGTTCTTACCCTCGTGGTAGTCAGAATTGTTTTACTATTCGGCATGGTTTAATCATTCAGTTGAGTAGAACCACAACCCGGTTAAAAATAATTTCATTCAGATGTGGAAGGATTTTAACATTTGCCCATAAATTAACGCTCGGCTAATGATCGGATACTTTCGGCAGCTCCGCAAAAACTGTCCGCGCCACCCACGCCTGACGTCCGTGAGAAGTTATCGCTCGGAAACTTCACGAATATTTGATCTCGTGTGCCATGTGCAACTTTATTTCCTTTTTCTGCCCTTTGTTAATTGCTTTTGCTCGGCTCAAAGTACGGCAACAAAAACGCAGTTTTTTCTTAACGCATTCCTATAGCGACAAGATCGGACTGATATCTGAAGCATGAAGAGTGAAACAGGTGAATTTTCTTCACTGTAATTTCTAGATTCGCCTAACTCCACACCTCAGCCGAGTAGCACTCTAAAGAGCTAAATACGCGTACTGAACCAGTGCATTTGCCATCCTTAAAGAAATTAAGTTTGGAGCTATTTTTGTTGGATGAACACAAGTCACGCAGGGGCAGACGGCATCTCGCGACTTGTGCTCGGCAGGAAAATTTTAAATTAAAGAAATTTTCATTGGTGATGAACCACCGAGCTTCGCTACATGCATTGCAGACGTTCAGATTCACGGATTTGAATTGACATCGCACAGCACACGGGCGCCTTAGCGTTTTTATGGATGAAAAACGCTAAGGCGCCCGTGTGCTGTGCGATGTCAGTGCACGTTAAAGATCCCCAGGTGGTCGAAATTATTCCGGAGCCCTCCACTGCGGCACCTATTCTTCCTTTCTTCTTTCACTCCCTCCTTTATTCCTTCCCTTACGGCGCGGTTCAGATGTCCAAAGATATATGAGACAGATACTGCGCCATTTCCTTTCCCCCAAAACCAATTATTATTATTATTAAGAATGCAGGCTTCAATGAATGAATGCAACCTTCGCATGGTAAGCTCAGGATTATTTCACACACGTATCGGTTGAGGATTTTCGCGATTATTATATTGCTCCTTAATTCAAATGGCATTAAGCAGATAATCCACATGTCTAAACAACTGAACGCTGAAGTGAGGATGTCAGAGCCAGACACGATGTTTTACACTGTGAATATGAGGCGAGGGTGACGAAGAATTTCGCAGTTAGGTCCACGAAGCTTCGGCCCCTCATTGGTAAGGACACTCGAGTGCTGCGCCAGAGTACGCGGGATCAATCCAGTCTGCTGAGGCAGTGTTTCGATGGAGCCGAAACTCCAAATGCGCTCGTGGGCTGTGCGATGTCAGTGCACGTTAAAGATCCACAGGTGATCTAAATTGATCCGGAGCCCTTCACTACGGCAACTACTTATTATTTAACAACCATCAGCCTCCTTTCCCATACGGTGCGGTTGGGGTGTCCACCCAGATGAGAGAATTTACTGCACCGTTTCCTTTCCTCAAACAGCCTATTTTTCAAAGGCGAATTTTCGTTGTAGAGCACACGGGTGTTTTTGTTCTGTTCGTCGTGAACAGGGTAAATCAAAATGAAGAGTAATAATAAAATCTCCGCTTCACGTAAATCTTATATTCTAATATGACACTGATTAAAATTTCGATGCTACGCCCTCAGTATACAATCAGCGTTGGAATCAAGCAATTGCTTCACTTAGACGTTGAATTTGTTAAGCAGAAGCCTCTTACTGGACCACTGATTTTTCGTGCGCTGAATGCATTAGCTAGCGGTACCTAATCAAGTAACCATCGGCTTCATTTGCGGTGAGCGTTGCACAGTTGATTCGACTATCGTTTGTTTGTGCATAAGCGCGACCTTAAAAGCTCGTGTTGATGTTTACCACCAGTTGGTTTTTGTAACAAGTTTTCTCGGCCTGATATATTATGTTCTCCCATGTACCCTTTTTTGTACACATTTGATTGCTTGCCTAGCGGGCAAACAAACTCCCCTTATTGTATTTAATAAGCTATGCCTAGCCAGCCCGTCGTCATAAGCTTTATTCTTTATTTTAGGGCGCTCGGGTACTGATCCAATGTTCCCGGGTTTGAACCCGACCAGGCCGGCCACGTTTCAATGGCGGCAAAACGCCAAGGCGCCCGTGTGCTGTGCGATGCAATTGCACGTTGAGGATCCCGAGGTGGTTGAAATTATTCCGGAGTTCTTCACTACGGCACCTCATTCTTCCTTTCTTCTTTCACTCCCTCCTTTATCCCTTCCCTTAAGGCGCGGTTCAAGTGTCCGCCGATATATGAGACAGATACTGCGTCATTTCCTTTCCCAAAACCAGTAATTATTGTTATGAATATTATTATTATTGTTATTATGATAATTATTACATTTATGAACTCTTTAGAAACTTGGGATCACTTAAGTTCACCTTGCAAATATGGCGCGATAATTTTAAAGTGTCTGTAAGGTCGCTTGGGTATTCCTTGTGGCACCATTACGCAGATATCGGCAGCTTTTCACGTAACATCACATAGGTAGATGGATGGGAAAAAATTGGCAGTGCCTTAGCTCGGCTGTGCCAGGATATAGGAAGCGAGAGCTAGTTTCCCTGGCTGAGCTTGTTGTGGTCACTGTTTGTTTAGCAATGAGAGGCTTTGGGTATACACATCTTTTATTCATTTTGTTTGACAGAGAAAAACACTGCCCGATTGTTTTTGAAGTAGCATGCAGCGGTCTAAATTTTTTGATACAGTATGTCGATTTGGTAGGGCCTCTGTAGTATACAAGCTCTATAGTAGTTCCCCATTGTGTAGTCTGGATATGATGGTCCGAAGCTAAATTAAACTCAGTTTTCTTTCATACACTGACTAAGTGTCTTCTTTGCTGTTAAAATAACCCAAAGTAACACACAACTGTGAAACCGTACCGTAGTCTGGTATACACGTGGCAACCACATCAATCATCTGCTTGAAAGATGTTCCCGGTGCCACGTAGACTCCTTGGATAAATGCCGCTTTTCAGAAGCCAAACACAGATGGCTTCACCATTATTCACTGCGTTCGAAGGGAGATGTCTGACAGCGGTGATACATTGTTTAACGTACACCGAGATTCCAGCGTACTTATTTGGTTCAAGCCAACTGCCAGGCAGCAACCTCTGTATAGAAAGAGTTAATCTTCTCTTATCTATACCGCCGTTTAGCAGCGGCTGGACTCTCCTTCTCTGCATGCATGTCAAACGTTGTGATACGGACGCCCACTACATCTCCGCCTTTTAAACGCAATGCTGTGTATGTGGGGCGGGGTTCGGGTGATAGAGAGGCGTGCGGCGAGGTGACATCAAAGAACTCGGCGCATCTGTGGTGTCTCTGGTTACCATGGTATCAGCGCATGCGCTCAACTGCTCATCCATGTGACGTCACGTTCGGCTTGGACGCTGGAGCGGGCGCGCGGCCGCGGCGACGGCGAAGTGCACGGCGCACTTTGCTCCTCTTCGGTTGCCATGGTAAGGGCGCATGCGCACAACTTGCCTTTCCCATGAACCGCGAAATGCTCGACTGGTAGCTCACTGTAGCTGTCACTACAAAACTTTATTGGCGAACGATTTAATGTGTTCTTGACCCTTACGGGTCACGGCGCCGTGGTCGATCCTCGGTCCAGGATTGCGCACTTGACAGCTGCCAGCATGGCTCGGCGTACAAGAAATCATTGCGCTTCCTTGTCCTGTCTGGCCAGCAGGTGCCCCCACTGCAGCATGCGTCACACTCGGATGGTCTATTCTAGGCTCTAAGTCTGCCTTAGGGCAGATGACTTGCTCTAATGTAGCTTTACCCTGGCACCATGGACATTGGTCTGCATATTGTGTAGGAAAGATATTTGTTAGTTTGCGCAGGTGCTCGTAGGTACCGATTTTTAGTCTGCGCCAGTGTGCGCCTCGTCTTTGGATAGCATTTTGTGTACGTTGGATAGCGCTTCCGCCGACCATTGTAATGATCGAGTATGTCCGAGCACGTGGGCGTAACATGATCAAAGGTGCCCGAGGTGCAAAGTGTTTAGTCTGCTCGGTTGACGTACCCTCCATTTAACTCGTCTGCAGCCACGTTGCCCCTCTTCCCCTCATGTCCTGGAACCCATACTATATTATTTTTAGTGTTTATGTGTCTTTTCGTCATGTGAAGAATGTGGTTGGCGATGCTGTCTACCCTGCCTCTTGTGTTGTTTCTGCATGCTTGCGTAGAGTCCGTCACTATAGTGATGTTTGGTCCTGTTGTGTTGCGTTGGCGTGCGATATTGCTGGAGCAATGGCGGCCTCTTCAGCTGCCTCTATGGTTGGGTTGTTTATGGCTGCTCCGGTTATTTCTTTCCCTTCTTCGCCTCTTACAAAGGCGATCGTTTTGCGTTGGTATCGGTACTTTGCTGCGTCCGTGTAATCTACTCTGGGATTGTCGCTGAATTGTCTGCTCAGGGCTCGGGCTCTCGCTTGTCGTTTTTTATTATGCATATTGGGGTCCATGTGTCCATGTGTAATGGGTCCATGTGTAATACATTCTGTTGTATTACACGTCATCACACATAGTAATCTATAGCGCTAATTAATGGCCCTTAAAACTCAGTTTCCCTTGAACGTCATCTGCGCACACTGCTGTGTGACGTGCTTGTACAAATCCTCTGTTTATCCTCCTGAACGAACATCCTGATTTGTGAAGAAGTAGAGGGCTCCTCTCCCGACCGAAAGAATTTCGGTTCACTTCCGCTTGACAACCTTTTAAAGCAAAAGCTTTACTAGCCTAGTGGTGCCCATTTCGCTGTGTCAGCACGAATGACCTTGAAAAGGATTAGCGGAGTTGCGTAGATAGATAGATTAAGAGGAGGAGTGAAAGGCAGGGATGTTAACCAGAAAGGGGTTCCGGTTGGCTACCCTGCACTGGGGAAGAGAGATTAGGGGGCTAAAAGGAGGAAGAGAGAAGGGGAAAAAGGCATAACACACACACGCACAACGCTGTCACAATTTGTCACTCAATCCAGTCGCTCTCAAGTAGGCAAGGAGGGCCTTGTATGCCTTGAGGGCAGTCGACTGCTGTGGCCAGGGACCGAGGATCTTTTGCTCTGTTAATGGGCGAGGATCGAGGCGGTGCAGAGCACAACAAAGTGCATTTCTTGCACTCGCAAATGCAGGGCACTCACAGAGAAGATGAGCGATGGTCTCCTCACAACCACAGCTCTCACAGGCAGGGCTGTCGGCCATCCCCATCCGGAAAGCATAGTAATTGGTAAATCCAACACCGATCCATAAACGGCATAACAGTGTTGCGTCGCGACGTTCTAAGTTAAGTGGAAGACGAAGGCGCAGTTCAGGGACCAGTGCCTTGATGCGGAGATTGCAAAACTCCCGTGTTACATGCTGAAAGTGTGAGCTCCAGCGCCAAAGGGCGAAGCCCACACGCAGCGTCAGGTCTCGATATTGTGATCCTCCCTGGAAGTCCATCGTTGTGAGCAGAACGCGCAGCCGCATCGGCCTGGCGATCACCGTTAATACCACAGTGTCCTGGCAGCCATTTCAAAATGATGTCATGACCTTTGGAAATGGTGCCGTGGTACAGTAGACCGATCTCAGCAACAAGTTTCTCCTGCGACCCGCGGGGTAGCGCCGCCTGCAGGGCTTGAAGGGCTGCTTTAGAGTCAGTGAAAACAGTCCAGTCATGTAGAGGTTCTTGACTGATGAACTCTACCGCAGCCCATAAGGCTGCGAGTTCCGCACCAGTTGAAGATGTTGGATAGGTCGTCTTCTCTTTCAGGAAGATGGATCTGGCCGGTATCACCACCGACCCCGCAGAACTGGTCGAGTGAACTGATCCATCTGTGTAAATATGTATGCGGTGACTGTGGTAAGAATGCAGGTGATTCAATGTCAGTTGTTTGAGAGCTGGCAAGTGATACACCAGCTTTCTTTGTAATGCCCGTAATATAGAGCTGAGCCCAAGGTTCATGAAGACTCCGTAGTAGGGAGCACGGTCTTGACGCAGGGGTGAACTTCGATGGAAGATACGCGCGATGGGCTTCAATGACATTGACGAATGTAGTACGCGGCCTAATTATTGCGAGTGTTGCGAGGTGATGACAGGGAACCCGTGTGAGGTGCTGAATATGTGTTCTCATGGTGTCAACAGCAATGTATGTAGTAACAGGTTGTTCCCGGGCAACAAGAACAGTTGCTGCTGTTGATGCACATTTAGGCAGTCCAAGAAAGATATGTAGACCTTGCGCTTGCACACTTTGAAGAGTCTTGATATTTGTTTTTCTAATGGAACTGAATATCGGAAGACTGTACCGCATGTAGCCCAAAAATAGGGAACGGTATAGTTGTAGCATCGAGCGCACTGATGCGCCCCAGGACTTTCCCCCGAAGAAGGAGAGGGCGTGGACAATCGAAATAATCTCTTTCTCATGTCGTAGATATGTGGACTCCACGAGAGGTTCCTGTCGATGACAACACCAAGGAATCTGTGGCTTTTCTCATAGGGAATGGCTTCGCCATTGATGCGAGTGGTGTAACGTGACATTATTTTCCGTGTGAACGCCACAAGTGAACACTTTTCGGTCGAAATGTTCAGGCCCTGCAAGCGAAGATAAGGTGTCAAATCGATGCCGCTTTTTGAAGTCTTGCACGAACATGAGGACGGGTCACCTCTGATGCCCAAATACAGATGTCGTCGGCATATACCGAGATCTGAGCAGATTGTGGCAATACGTCGACCAGGCCGATAAGAGCAAGGTTGAAGAGAAGTGGGCTCAGGAGTCCACCCTGAGGAACTCCGCGCGAATTTCTGTGTAAGGACGTTGGCACGTCCACAGACAGGACAAAAAACGACCTCTCTGATAAATAGCTGCGTATCCAGCTGAACGTGCGGTCTGCAATCTCAGCAGCTTCCATTGCGTCGAAAATTTCCTGCTGCGTTACGTTGTCGTACGCGCCCTTGATATCCAAAAACAATGCCGCGGTCAATCTTTTCAAACTTTTGCTATGGTGCACCGACGTTACAAGGTCAACCACGTTGTCGATAGAAGAGCGGCCCCGTCAGAACCCAGACATGATGGTTGGATAAATCTGATATCGCTCCAAGTACCATTCCAAGCTTGTGAGCAGCATTCTTTCCATGACTTTGCCGACGCAGCTGGCGAGTGCAATTGGACGGTATGATGGAAGGTCAAGCGGTGATTTCCCCGGCTTAATAAGTGGAACCATACGACTAGTCTTCCAATCATGAGGAACTATGCCAGCAGTCTATGACTTGCTATAAGTGTCCAAAAGAGCCCGTCAAGTTTCTTGGCCAAGGTTAGCAAGTGCGGAGTACGTCACACAATCGGGCCCTGCTGATGATGACCTTCTACAACAAGCCAGCGCAGCATCAAAAGAGAGAGAGAATGAAAAGGAAACGCAGGGAGGTTAACCAGATGTGAGTCTCTTGTTTGCTACCCTACACTGGGGATGGGGGATAGGGCTTAGAAAGATGACAGAGAGGAAAACGCAAAAAAAGGAACGTGCTCACATGGAGACACACACACACAAGGCGTTCCAGTTAAAGTCTTGCACACAGGCCGGTAGATTGTAAGAAGCGCAAAAGCGCTTGCACGGCCTTCTTCTTCGACGGTAGGTCCTTTAGATGTTGTAGAATTCTTTTTTCGGATCGCGGTTGGTCGTCCAGTTGGTCACGTTCTTGGCTAAGGCATGCCCTTTGTGGACTGTACTGCGGGCAGGAGCACAATATATGGCCAGTTGATTCTTCATGGCCGCAGTGGTCACAGGTTGGGGTGTCGGTCATCCCTATGCGGAAGGCATAGGCTTTAGTAAAGTCAACACCCAACCAAAGTCGATATAAAAGCGTGGCGTCTCTACGGCGAAGCTGAGATGGCGCTCGAAGACTTAATGTTGGATCAAGTGAGTACAGTCGCGTATTTCCTAAATGTGGCTCATTCCATTGCGACTCGGTGCACTGCCGAACAAGCAGGCGGAGCTTCCGTGCCGCGTCAGTTCTAGGAAGAGGAATTGGGACTTGGCGCTCCTCAGTATTGGCTGAGCGGGCAGCGTGATCCGCCCGTTCATTGCCGATAATCCCGCATTGACTTGGAAGCCACTGGAACGTTATTTCATGGCTGGCATCACTTATATGGTGTAATGTCTCTGTAATATGGAAGATTAGTTGTTCGTGCGGTCCGCATCGTAGAGGTGACAGTAGAGACTGCAGTGCCACCTTCGAATCGCAGAATATTGTCCATTTGTGTGGCGGTTCATCACCAATGTGATGAATGGCAGTTAAGAGCGCTGCGAGCTCTGCTGCCACCGATGTTGTCGCGTGGGCCGTCTTAAATTTGATTGTTGTAGCTTTCGCTGGAATGACGATTGCCGCCGCGGAGCTGCTTGGAAGGACAGATCCATCAGTGTAAATATGCGTTGAGTCACGGTAGTTCTCGTACAAATGTAGTAGCGTGAGCTGTCTAAGGGCTGGTGATGACAGATCATCTTTTTTCAAAATACCAGGTATTGCGAGGTTGATTTTTGGCTGAGCGAGGCACCATGGGGGGATCGAAGGTCTCGCAGCAGGAGTGAAACAAGCTGGAAATGGTTCTTCATATGCAGTTATCGTTTGGCTGAAAGATGTGTGTGGCCTGTCCGCTGGTAGAGAGGATAATTGGTGACGAGGATTCCTGGCTAGATGCCTTATATGGGTCCTGAGTGCTTCAATTTCAATGTGGGTCTTGACAAGGTGGTCTCTAGCGATTGCTATCGTAGCCACTGTTGAAGCACTCTGAGGCAGGCCTAGACAGATCCGGAGCACTTGACCCTGAAGACTTTGTATTGTGCGTAGATTTGTTTTGCCTTTGTTATTTATTGCTGGCAAGCTGTATCGCAGAAATCCTAGAAAAAGCACCCTGTACAGTTGTAGCATGGCACTATGCGTCATTCCCCCCGTCTTGCCAGCGAAAAACTTGAACAGGTGGCAGATGCCTGTCAACCGTTTTTTCACGTATGATATGTGTGGGCTCCGTGACAAGTCCCTGTCGATTATGACACCTAGAAACTTGTACGATCGGACCCGTCCTTATATTTGGCCATTTATCATTACTCTGTAGTTTGCCATGGGTTTGCGCGTAAATGGCACTAGTGCGCATTTCTCGGAGAAAATTTCCAGGCCTCGATTACGGAGGTAGATAACAGTTTGTGTGGCGGCTCTCTGAATTCTCGCTCGCAACTGTAGGCGTGTTACTGCAGATGTCCATATGCAGATGTCATCCGCGTACATTGATAGCCTGACTGTGGTTGGCACGTGCTCAAGGAGAGCAATTAGTGTTAGATTAAATAACACGGGGCTATGTACACCGCCCTGGGGGACGCCGCGGTAGCTATAGTGAAGAGAAGTATGGCCTTCCTCGGTGCTTACAAAGAAGGATCGCATGGATAGATAGCTCCGTATCCATTGAAACATCCGACCACCCACTCCTACCTCTGCGAGAGCAGAAAGGATGGCTTCATGCGTAACGTTGTCATACGCCCCTTTAACTTCGAGGAATAAGGATGCGCAGAGACGCTTACGGCATTTCTCATGTTGAATGTAGGTCACCAGGTCGACGACGTTATCGATCGATGATCGACCGCGTCGGAAGCCCGCCATGGCATCTGGGTAGGTGTTGTGGTACGCAGAATCAAGTTCTTCCATGGAGAATACTACATCCATCCAAGAATCCCGTGAGGGTGGAACATTGTTGCAGTGCAGCGTTGCGCCTGGATTCGGAGGGCCTGTTATTCTTGCGCAGAAATCTTCGGCTACCTCAACCACACTGCGCCTTTGGTAGAGAGCTACGGATTTGAACGGGTAGCGCTGTTGAGGGTGCGTGTGAAGGCCCCGAATTACACTCCAAACGCGTGACATAGGCTTCCATGGATCAAGTGTTTGGCAAAATGTCCTCCACCGTTGTGTTCGTAGTGCCTGAATTCTGCGCTGAATCTTCTTCTGTATGCGCCTAGCATCTCTTAGGTCTAGGCGCGACTTTGTGCGTCGGTATCTGCGCTCTGCCCTGCGCCGTTGTGATCGCAGTCGCTGCAATTCGAAGTCAGAATCGGTGTAGTTAGCGACAGGGTTAAAGGGGCAGGTGGCGTGTTCCATGGCCTCCTTAATTTTTTGTTCAAGACCGGTAGAGAAGCCCTCTGAGCAAGCAGACTCTATAAGTAATTTAAAAACTTTCCAGTCAATGCGCTGCCTACACGTGGCTGGGGAAAATGTGGAATGGCCGGTAATAATCAGATAGGTTGGGATATGGTCGCTGCCATGGGCTTGAACATCCGAAAACCACCGGACGCTGTTGTTAAGGCACTTTGAAATGAAAGTCAAGTCCAAGCAGCTGCTATAAGTCATCCCTCGTATATAGGTCGGGCTTCCGTCATTCAGGCACTGGAGGCAATGGTCAGAGGCGAAGGACACAAGCTGTCTTCCCCTAACGTCCATCCTAACGCCTCCCCACATGGTGTAATGAGCATTGAAGTCACCCATAATAACCCACGGAGCCGGTGTAGCTGCCATCAAACCACTCAACCTTCTGGCGTGGAAACGACTTGATGGCGCCAAGTACACCGCCAGCAGCGTAAATGTCAGGTCTCGGCTCTGCACTGTGAGGTAAACGTACTGATTGTCTTCGTTCGGAGGAACGGAATGTTGCACATCTGTAACTTCACGTCGAATGTAGAAGATGACTTTGCTGGATCTGTTGCACGTGGATGATGAAAATGCCTCGTAACCGGATATTCGCAAAATTGCCGGGGTCTTCGGTTCACAAATCACAAGAATGGGGAAGTGATTCTCGTAGACGTAGTGCCGTAAATCGGATATCCGGGATTGGAGCCCACGAGCATTCCATTGGAAAATGAAAGCTTGCTTGACTTTCTTTTGAAAAGACAGGTCCGAAGGAGCCATGATGCCGTCTACTGTAGAGCCGCAAGAACTGGATGTAGCGCGTCCAGCACTTGAAGTGCGCTATTTGCTGCTGGCGTGTGTAGGGTGGAAAGCAGAGCACGCAGGGCATTCATTAGTGTCGTGAGCATTGCAATCACTTGCATATTTGTGCCATGGCCTTGATCGTGCCTGTTGGCTGGATCAGTCGCCGGCGCGCGCTGCACAATGCCCTGAGTGCGCCAACATCCCTGACGCAGTAGGCGTAGAAGGCTTTGGCAGTGGTGGCCAAGTTGCATCTGAGGCAGCAGGTCCAGCCTCACCAAGCGCCGGGCTCCCTTGATTTGGTACGGTTTTTGGTGGAGGCGGACAAGCTGCAGTTGGGTTTGGGGCATTATTGTCAAATGTGACTGCTTTCTTTGACGACTATCGGCGGCGCGAACGACGTCGTCGCACATTTGCGGCGGCTTGTTTGTGCGTAGAATGGTATCGCACCATTTGCTTCAGTACCGCCCGATCAGGGGGGGGGGAGTGGTTACGCAACTCAGCTGCCATGACTCTTCCTCGAAAGACTGCGGAGTTGCGTAAGTAACCACGATACGCACCTTGATTCGCAGCAGCTGCAGTCGCGCGCTCCGCCGTCGTCGCGGCCTCTGCGCGCTGCCTATCCAGTGTCTCGCTGTGGACGAAGCAAGTGCGCCGGAGCCGACGTCCTCGAGAGTGGTTACCCGCAGACGTCTGGCCGAGTCTGATCACACGGTCGCCGTTGCTAACCGTGCTAGGGATTTAGCAGTCGATAGGGAGCGTAAACGCGCTAAACGGCCAGCCGAAAGGAACGAAGGGCGGGAGCTTCGCCTGGCTCGGCGTCGAGCGAAAGTTTTCGAAGGAAGACAGCGACGAGCCTCGTTAGCAGCCGAGGCGGAGACTGGCGATCCGCTGGAAGTTTGTTCTCGCAGTGCGGAGTGCACGACGGCCACGTGGTCCGTCGGTCTGTCACACCGTGCTTCGGCTATGAAAACCTTGGGAAGGCACTTCTAATAGTCAATATAGCCGCTTGAGATGGGAAAATGGGGTACACCACAAGGCGCTGTGTTGTCCCCGCTTTTCTAACATTGCCATGGTGCACCTCCTTGCACAGCTGGCGGGTGTCGGCGGTGTTCAGCATGCACTGTACGCCGATAACATCACGTACCATCTTTGCTACTACGAGAAACATAGAAGAGATGGAGGAATGCCTGCAAGCAGGGGCGAGCATAGTAGACCACTGTGCTACGCACTGCAGCCTCCAGTGCTCTCCGTCCAAGTCTGAATTTGTGCATATTTGACATTCTCCGAAATGCAATATCTCCGTTGAGCTTTCTTTCGCCAGCGGCCCCATCCGTGAAGCGCCGGAGCTCCGAAAGCTCGGTATCTTCATTAATCAGCATCGCAAGACAGACACAACCCTTGCCGAAATCCGAAAAGTCGGCGACCAGGTGGGCCGAATGGTTCGCCGCGTTTCCAACAAGCGAGGAGGGTAGCGAAATAAAAATGAGGTGCGGCTCGCCCATGCCTTCGTAACTAGTCGAGTACTGTACTCGACATCTTACCTCCGCTTATGGAAACCTGACGAAGATTTCTTGGAGGTTGTACTCCGCAAAATTTTGAAGAGTCCTCCACCTCCCAATCTCCACTTACAATTCGCGACTAATCGCGTTGGAGGTGGTGAACACCTATCGGGAACTTCGCGAGGCGCACCTCGTTAACCAGTACACGCTTCTCGCTCAGACAGTATCCGGTCGCCGCCTCTTGGACCAGATACATATAAAACATGACCATCATACGATGGAACGGGTTCTAGTGCCCGAACTGGGGAGACGCGCCCTCTATATTCGACCTTTGCCGACTAAGATGAACAAGGAGGACCATACTGGCCGGCCGCCACTATGGCACAAAGAAACACGTCTTCTACGTCGACATTGCAGGCCCTACCACTCCAGGGGGAAATGGTGCACGGCTGCAGTCATACATGAAAACAAACAAGCAGACGGCCTCTCGTTCAGAGCACCCAGCTCAACTCATGCGGAGAAGGTAGCGATCGAACTCGCAGATTTCCATGCCAACTCCAAATTCATCCTCAGAGACTTATGTTGTTGCGGAATTTGTTTTGTTGCGGAACTGTGTAAGAGTGGAATCACAGATTTCAGGTAAATTTTGCCATGGCGGCAGTGGATCCCGCCTTCGGGCAATGTTTGGCAATATGTCTAGTATGCCGACGTTCCGCCACATCTCTTCAAATCGCAAGAGGAGTGGCCGAGTAGCTTGCGGCTTTTTGGTGCAGAGTGTTCTAGAAAGGCATTTTGTAGCGATAGGGTAACATAGATGCTCATGCAGT
Organism: Amblyomma americanum; assembly: GCF_052857255.1. NCBI lineage: Eukaryota > Metazoa > Arthropoda > Arachnida > Ixodida > Ixodidae > Amblyomma > Amblyomma americanum. Next base: position 72,987,405 of record NC_135507.1, read on the forward strand.
GAACGGATTTTGATAAAGTATGAGCATGTGAGCACGGCTGCTCAATCTGTGCGCGATGTTTAATTTGCTTCTACATTGAGACTATTTATGGGTGATCTCGTGTATGCACCACTGGAGAGACGGAAACTTAAATTATGTACTGGATGTTGCCGCTTAAGGTACAATGGTCTCGCTGACCCATACACAATACATCCGTAATATAGGGTAGAGCGTACTACTGAGCGGTATATTTGTGATAGACATGTCCTACCGACTCCCCAGTGTTTTCTCGACAGCACTTGAAGTATGTTCAGGGATCGAGAAGCTTTCTTTTTAAACGCATTTATGTGAGGCAGGAAGGTGAGATTTCTGTCGCATGTAATACCTAGATTTTTATGTTCTTTTATCACGGGTAAGTCTATTTCGTTCAGGTGTAGGGTGGGATCTATCTGCATGTTTCGTCTGAGTTAGAAAAGAATGGCCACCGATTTCTGTGGAGAAAAACGGAAGCCATTTGGGTCTGCCCATATTGCTAGTTTATTTATTGTTAGTTGTATCTGTCGTTCGCATGTTGATGTATTCGAGCATGTGCAAGCTATCTGCAGGTTATCTACATAGAATACATAACGTACCTTGAGATGATTTTCTTCATAGAATTCATTTTTACAGTAAAAAGTGTTGTGCTCAAAATACATCCTTGAGGTACTCCGTTTTCTTGGACAAAATTCCTTGAAAAGGTTGAGCCTAGGCGGACATGAAATGTGCGTTTAGACAAAAAATATTTAAGGCAGTTCAACATACTGGCGCGGATGCCCAGTGCAGCCAGGTCCTGAATAATCCCAAACCTCCACGTTGTGTCTTATGCCTTTTTAAAATCAAAGAAGACAACTAAACAGTGCTGTCTGTGTATAAAAGCCTCACGAACAGTGTTTTCATGACGAACCAGGTGGTCGGGGGTGGAGGAAGCCCTTTTAAAACCGCATTGATGGAAATCCAGAAGCTCCCGGTCTTCTAACACGAATGTTAGTATGATATTCAATACACTTTCAAAGGATTTCGCTAGACAGCTAGTCAGAGCTATGGGCCTACAGCTGCAGGGATGGGTAGAGGGCTTTCCGGGTTTCAGTAATGGATCAATATTGACCATCTTCCAGGCTTCGGGAAGTCTCCCCGATACCCAAACTTTGTTAAAAAAATTAAAAGGGCCTCCACAGCAGGTTCAGAGAGAGGAGCTAACATTTGATAATGTATTTCATCTGTGCTAGGTGCAGTTTGTTTACCAGCGGACAGTAGTTTATTAATTTCTTGAATTGTAATTTATTACAGGGTTCATTTGTGCCGCCACTTGTCGGCAGTATTAGTCTTTAAGCGGTGTTTTTGTATTTGAGGAATGATTCTGTGAATTGAAATGAACTGAAAACTGCAGAAAAATGTTCGCCTAAAATACCTGCCTATTCTAAATTTGTCTGTATGTCAGGGTTTGATAAAAACGAAACAGTGGTTGAGGAATAGCTGCTATTTATCTTTTATACCATCTCTCACATATGTTTTCACGTTATTGAGCTGTTTATTGAGGACACGTAACCTTGCCATGAAGTTTTTCTGCAGTACGGCGAATATGTCGAGTATTTGATCTGACCTTTTTGAACTTAGTGAAATTCTCCTGCGTTGGGTACGTACGGAAAATTCCAAAACCTTTGTTTTGTTTCTTTTTTGCGTCTCGGCATTCTTGTGTAACCAAATTTTAAGATTCTGCTTTACTACTCCACATGACCGAGGAATTTCGAGGCATGCAGCGGTAAAAATACAGTTTGTGATAGCCTTATTCAGTTCGGCTATGCTGAGATCATCTGAAACTACTATATCTCAGCTGGCCCTTTCTCTAAAAAAGTACCCAGTCGGCCAAATGCAACTTCCACCGTCGTGGTTTCGTTGGGGTGACTTGCGGTAGGGATGTTAGGCTTATTAATACAGGGAGGTGATCGCTGCCGTATAGGTTATTACATCGCACTTAAAATTGCAAAAGAGATAGTGAACTAAAGGACAAAACTATGGAACTCATTTTTCCCGTGCACAGAGAGCAGTATGTATCTTTTGCCGGGGTTTAGGAGCAAACTTTATTACTTAAAATAAGTCTAAAATACGATCTCTTGCATCAGTGCGTGCACTTCCCCAAAAACCAGAGTTGGCATTAAAATCACCAGCTAGCAGATATGGCTCTGGCAGCGTTACTCTTAGTTTAGGAAGGTAGATGTGTAGGCCAGTTGGTGAGACATGAAGGAACTAGACACCGCAGCGGACACGGGGCACAGAAAGAAGACGACACAGGGCGGTACTTGCAACTAAAATTTTATTTTAAACTTCATGGATTTATAAAGAGAGAGGCACGTGTGATCCTACAATCAAGAAAAAAGGGGGAATGAAAAGCAACAGATAACAAGACCTAACTGACAAAAATGCACATGAAAGATATGCGAGTCACAATCTACAGAAATCAGACTTTAAAACGTTATGCAATGCTCATCATGCGAGTCACAATCTACAGATATCAGAAGTGTTAGAAAACGTCGACCGCATGTGGGAGCATGAAAACCGCAAGACAAAGGAAGAAAAGAACGTCAAAAGGAAGCAGCCCAACCTGTTACCTGTCAAGGAAACCCAGTTATTTTTGGAGAATGGAAACCTAAGGCGAACTAACGCATTCATCATTGGCCAAAAACAGAATGCTGGAGGCAAGTGGGATTCTTCAACGCTTGGCTTCGAAATGTGTGCTTTGAAAGCTTTGGTCTTGGATCGTCTGGTTGGAGGCGATGGCAGGACTTTCGGCGCACAACGCAGCAGTCGACAGATTTCCTTTGGAACCGCTTGCGCCACCAGCTCCCAAGGAAAGGCAAAGGGAAAGAAGTGGGCGTTGTTCCAGTTACCTTCCTCGGCAACGTGAATGTTCCTGCAGAAGTAAGGGCCGTATTACAGCTTGGCCCCAAGTACAGCTTGGAACCATCGGTGGACAAGTATGACCTTCTAGTGTCCGTGCACAGAGTGGCCAACAAGGCTGTGGCTGAGGAGAGGACACCCTGCCTTTTAGAAAGCGTCGAAAGTTTGCGAAAGAATTTCACCAAGAAGTCTGGTAGCTCAAAAGTTCTACGTGAAGTTGCCTGCTACTTCCGGGAGAATGACCTCGCTCTTGTCCAGGATTACAAGGAAGGGGGCTTCACCATACTTCCGCAGAGCCTATTTCAAGAAAAAGCCATCAGTGCCGTGAGTAAGAACTTTAAGCCTGTTTCTCAAAAACCTTCCAAAGTTAAGAGCAGGGCAGTGGCTCTTTTAGATAAACTCAACCTACAGAAGCTATCCAAACAGGTGCTGGGATGTGATTTGAACGTTCTGAGCATCTTCACGGCAAAGACGCATAAAGATCTGTGCCCATTCAGGGCTATTGTTACAGAAAGAGGAAGCTGGCAGGCCCTAGTCAGCAAGTTCCTTAAAACACATTTGGGACAACTAAAGCCTGAAGATCCCTTCAAGATAGCTGGGTCTGACACCTTGGTTGCAGCATTGACTTCTGGTGTTCCAAGTGCCAACTGTGCGTTCTCCGTCGACGTGGAAAAGTTTTTTTACTCGAATCCGCACAATGAACTTTTAAGTGCAGTAAGAGAACTGATTGACGTTGCCGGCGTTGTTGGATTCCAGAATACCTGTGGTGTGTCGCCTGATTCTTTTATGGAGCTCCTCGGTTTTTATCTTGATTCTACTTTTGTTTCCTTTGGCGAGAAATTGTATGTGCAGAAAAAAGGAATTTGTATAGGCTCCAGTGTCGCGCCAGTGCTGTGTGAAATCTTTCTTGCGCGTCTAGAACGAGTGCTCGAGCTCAAGCTAACCCAACCTTTCATAGCAAAGATTTTCAGATATGTAGACGATTTTTTAATTATTTTGAAACTTTCTTCTCATCAATCTTTGACAGAAGTAGCTAGCAAGATCTTAAGTGTATTCTCAAACTGTTCACAATTTCTCAAATACACTCTAGAACTTTCTACAAAACGGATCCATTCAGTTCCTGGATTTAAAGTTATCTTTCAACAGAATTGACCATGTGTGCTCGGCCTTCCAACCTAGGTCAAAGAAAGCATTGCTGCCTTTTGATTCCTCCCACTCCAAGGTGGTAAAGCGGGGTATTGCCTCCTCCTGTTTTAGATCCGCAGTTTTAAAATCATGCACTCATATGTTGAAGTCCAGTTTTTCCCTTCAAGTAGAGCGGCTGGAAAAGGCAGGGTACCCGAGGTTTTTGTTAACCACGGTGGCTGAAACAGTGGCCAATAAGCTCCGTAAAAAGAAAAAAAGGAGTTGCTTCCCAAGAACCAGCCGGCCAGAAAAAAGTGGAAGTCATTCCCGACCTGCACAGGGTTTCACATAATCTCAAAAAGATTTCAGGCAAATATGGCATCGACATTGTATTTTCGGCAGCCTGTAAGCTCTCTAGATTATGCAATCTAGTGGGAAAGGGGGACTCGATTCGAGAAACTTGCGGCAAGAAACATTTGGAAGAAAATAAGCGTGTCGCATGTGTAACAGGGGTAATCTACAAGATCCCCCTCAGTTGTGGGTGTTTTTATATTGGACAAATTAGTAGGTGCTTAAATGATCGCTTGAGAGAACATGCGCGTTCCTTGGGGGAGGCGGGGGGTTCGAATCGCCTGTTCATTGCCGCAAGTGTCGGGGTTGTTGGCCTCAGTTTAGCCAGACCCAGATTGTTGGAAGAAGGAAAGGGTAAATTTAGAGAGAGATTATGGAGGTCATTGCCATCTTGCACTCGCAACCGGATGAACGCGTTAGTTCGCCTTCGGTTTCCATTCTCCAAAAAGAACTGGGTTTCCTTGACAGGTATCAGATTGGGCTGCTTCCTTTTGACGTTGTTTTCTTTCTTTGTCTTGTGGTTTTCATGCTTCCACATGCGGTCGACAGTTTTTAACACTTCAGATATCTGTAGATTGTGACTCGCATGATAAGCATTGCATAACGTTTTAAAGTCTGATTACTGTAGATTGTGACTCGCATATCTTTCATGTGCATTGTTGTCAGTTAGGTCTTGTTATCTGTTGCTTTTCATTCCCCCTTTTTTCTTGATTGTAGGATCACAAGTGCCTCTCTCTTTATAAAGCCATGAAGTTTCAAATAAAATTTTAGTTGCAAGTACCGCCCTGTGTCGTTTTCTTTCTCTGTCCCGTGTCCACTGTGGTGTCTAGTTCCTGCGTTACTCTTAGGTGCGGCTGAAGATATGATACATATTGTGAGTATTTTAAAATGAAGGATGGTGACTGCGACGGCTTCGTATTTGGTTTTATGTTTGATCTCGCGGGTTGCTACACAATTCTGGATGACAATAGCAACACCTCCAGACAGCTAGCTTGCTTGCTTTCGGTCACACCGAAAGACATTATACTTGTATAAAATATTTTTTTTTGTTTTGGACTTAAGTTGGTACCCTGTAAGCATAAAGCCAGCGGGGACATTGTGTTTAAACGCTCTTTTATGTCACCGTAGTTATTCCTTAATCCTCGGCAGTTCCACTGTATAATTAACGGCATGTTTGACGGGCGTAGTTAAAACTTAGGATACCGGTTTTGGGGGTGCCATTACTGGGGTCTTTTTTCTTTTCCGCTCCAGGGAGCTGTGCCTCTGCTGCAGCAAAGGCGAGTTCTGAGTTATGTCCATCGCCTCACTAGAGGCTGTGGACTTCCGCGGTGAACCCGCGGGTGTACGGTTTGTGGACTTCTCCCGAGGGGGGTAGCCTTGCGGGTGGCCGACTGAGAGGCCGGCAGCCCCTTGTTCAGAGGTGGCAGGGCAGCCATCGCTGCGTCTGCCGGGGGCGGGTGTGGCCCTGCCTCAGGCTTTGCCTGGGCAGTGGCCGAAGCCTTGTGTGGTGTGCCGCCCCTGCGCACCACATCGGCGAAATTTGCTTTTTTTTTGCTGTGAACTGCAATGTTGAGGGGAGTATTTTTCGTGCTACTTCATAAGTTATGTTTTCCTTTGTCTTTATTGTTATTTTTCCTTCTCACTCTTCCAGGTAGGACACGACCTCGAGTACGCGGGGTGATCTCCTTCGTAGTTCGCTCACAGTGGTGAGACAGTGCAATCTACAGGTTCATGATTGTTTGACGAACATTTGGCACATTTTTGGCGGCCACGACAGGTCTGTGAGCCATAGCGAAATCTTTGACATTTGAAGCAGCGTCTGGGATTTGGGATGTAGAGACTTATTTATTTTTTAAAGATATCCTACTTCTATGGTTATGGGAAGTTGGCTGGAGGCAAAGGTCAAGACTATGTATTTTGTTGGTATTTCCTTGTCGCCTTTTCGGATTTTGATACGATGAAATTCGGTGGCGTCCTGGTCTTTCAGACCCTCCAACATCTCTTCTTCAGAAAGGTTCAGGAAATAATGCTCAGATATCACCCCTTTTACTCAGTTTGGTGATCGCTGGGTAGTTACGGTTACACGAATGTCTCCGAAGGACACTTAGGTTGGGAGTTTTGAGTAATGTGCTTTTTTTCGGATTGGGAGCAGGAGGTCGCCACTGGCTAAATTCGTCACCTTGAAGCCAAGGCCCAGCACGTCTGTGAGTGATTTGGAAACAACGAATGGAGACATTTTTCTGGCTGGTTACTCTGCATCTTCACTACGCACAACGTGATACATAGGGAAATGTTATTTTGTTTTTGGAAACACTAGGCAGTTATCTCTTCGGTACGCACTCTCCAGAATGCGATCATTTTGTGAGGAAGGTGGAGCCATAAAGTGCGTTTAATGTTCGGTCATGATGTCAGCCGCCCATGGAGCCCAACGAGGGGACGGGACAGGAACTTGCAAGCAAGTCCTGCTAACGCCTGCTGTGCACCTCAAGTATAACCAAATATGGCAGAACTCAGGGTAGTAGGTACTTAATCCTTTCCACCAGGAAGAAGGAAAAAATAAATAAGAGAGGAGAAGACAGGCAACCTTTGAGAAGGAAGATAGGAAAGTGAAAAATTAAGGGGAAGAAAGAAAAAGGCGACTGCCGATTTCCCCCGGTCGGGTCAGCCGGAGGTGCTGTCTACAGGAAGCTGGGGCCAAAGTGGTGTGTTACCCCTCCGCCGAGGGGCCTTAAAGGTTCAAACGCTCGGCATCGGCTCAACCACCAGGAGCCCCTTTTACCCGGACACGGCTAGGCGCGGGTGCTCGGGTCCGTGGTGATGCACTGTTCATCATCCTCCCCTTGCGGGGATGTCCCTGGGGATGCTCGGGAAGCCGTGGTGTCGCCACTCAACAACACCTGCAAGCTGCAGACACCGCCCTGGGGGGAAATTTTGGCTTCGATGAACTTCGCTTTTTTGGTCACGTTGTCAGCGCACAACGTGTTAGTCCGGGTCCTGACAAGACCGCTTCCATCTCAGGTTTTCCACGCCCAACTGACAAGAAAGCCGTTCGGTGGTTTTTGGGCCTGTGCTCGTATTATCGGCGCTTTGTTCAAACTTTCTCGCGAATCCCCGAACCGTTAAACCCACTGACTCGCGACGTCAAGCCCTTTGTGTGGGGAAGCGACCAAGAGGCTCCATTTGTCGAGCTTCGCAGCCGTCTACAGCGTACTCCGATACTCGCCCATTTCGATGAGCACGCTGCCACGGACATCCACACTGATGCCAGCAATGTTGGCCTTGGTGCGGTATTGATCCAGTGGCAAGATGGTGCCGAACGGGTCATCGATTATGCCAGCCGAACACTTACGCGCTCCGAGACCAATTATTCTACGACAGAGAAAGTGATATGGACCATCAGCAAGTTCCGACCGTACCTCTATGGGCGACCCTTTCGTGTGGTAAGCGACCGTCCCTCCTTATGCTGGCTGGCGAGCCTCAAAGACCCCTCAGAATGCTTGGCTAAATGGAGCTTACGCTTGAAAGAATACGACTTAACAGTAGTCTGCAAGTCGGGAACTAAGCATCACGATGCGGACTGTTTGTCGTGCGCGCCTATCACAATCGGTCACGAAGAACCCGCTGATGATTTTCTTTTCCTGGGCGCTGTTAGTACCACCAATACGGCGCAGCGTCAGCGGACGGACTCGGAGTTCACGCCGCTCATCGATTACCTCGAAGGCGTCGACGCTCGCATCCCATGTGTTTCTCGTCGTGGGATCCCCACCTTCACTTTAGAATCTGGTATTATCTACAAGCGCAACTTCGCCAGCAATAAATAAGCGTTCCTACTTGTCGTACCATCGCAGTTGCGGCCAGAGATTTTGAGCGCCTGTCACGATGACCCTCCGCCGGCCATCACGGAGTAAGTCGTACCCTCGTGTGGATTAAACAAAAGTATTATTGGCACAGGTTACTCCAATCTGTGCGGGCCTACGTAAAAACATGCCGTGCCTGCCATTGTCGGATGTCTCCTCCGTTGAATCTAGCCTAATTTCTTCACCCTTTCGATCCACAGAAGTCCCCTTTCACCAAGTGGGCATGGGACTCCATGGCCCTTTTCCGAAGTCTTCATCTGGAAAGCGTTGGATCGTCGTTGCCACCGACGATCTGACACAGTACGCTGAGACCACGTCCCTTGTCAAAGGCACTGCTGCTGAAGTGGCGCAGTTCTTCGTTCACAATAATGTCCTACGTCATGGAGCCCCCGTCGTTGTCGTTATTGACAAGGGAACTGCTTTCGCTGCACGCTTAACAGAGTCCGTGATGACTCTAATGCAAACCAGCCATCGACGTGCTACGGCCTATCACACACAGACAAACGGGTTGGTATAGAGCGACTCAACCGCACACTAGCCGATATGCTTTCTATGTATGTTGACGTCAAGCATTGAACTGGGGGCACCATTCTGCCGTACGTAACGTTTGCGTACAACACCGCCCTACAGGAGACAACGCGTCTGACCCCCTTTCAGCTTGTCATCGGTCGGCAAGTGA